>NC_084484.1:60571310-60888810 GCF_030035675.1 Rhineura floridana | reverse complement strand
TTATTAAACAGAAACCTAGTCCTGTAAAGGCATTCCTATATTTAGGCTGCAATCATAAACTCACTTACCTACAAGTAAGCCCTATTGAATTCAGTAGGACTTACTCAGAGTAGATGTGGTTAGGACTGCAGTGTTAGTTATTTTAAATATTTCTATATCACTCTTCACCAAGATTGATTCTAGTTTAACAAATTAAAATACCACAACAATAACAACACATAATAAAACAGCCTATCAGCAGATAAAACTAAACCATGAGCAAGAATTTAAAACATCCAAAACCTGAGAGAATAAGGTTTTTACCCAATGACTGAAAGAAAGCTGTATCAGCACCAAGCAAGTCTCCCTAGTGAGGTCATTCCATAAACATGGGTGCCGACACAACCAGAAAGCCTCTCTCTCTGGTTGTCATATGCTTCACCAAAGGTAAGGCACCATCTGCACTAAACATTTAAACCCTGAAAACTTTGGAAGAGAGGGGCAAAGAGGCTGCAGTGGGAAGGGTGAATTGGCAAAAATCCCCTCCCAGCCTCCATGTGCACCATACATATAAAGTAGTCTCATACCACTTTAAACCATCATGGCTTCCCACAAAGAATCCTGGGTACTGTAGTTTGTGAAGGGTGCTGAGAGCTCCCAGGGAAGATGGATTGATTGTTAAACCCCATGAGAATTGTAACTCTGTGAAGGGAATAGAGGTCTCCTAACAATTCTCAGCACTCTTCACAAACTACAGTTCCCAGAATTCTTTGGGGGAAGCCAGGACTATTTAAAGTGGTATGATACTGCTTTAGATGTATAGTACAGAAAAGCCACGTCTGATGAACTAACGGCACAGGCAGGATGGCATGGAAAAGTCACTTCTTCAGTCGCCTGGGTCGGAAGCTGTTTTGCCAGTAACGCTCGTTTGACAATGGCAAGATGGGATTCAAATATACCTCTCAAAATCCTGGCAGCAAAATCCAGCCCCACATAAAGCACATTATGATAGTCCAATCAGGAAGTTACAAAGGTGTGGATAACTGGGGCCAGACTACTCCTATCCAGGAGAGGATGCAGCTGGTGAAGCAGGCACAAGGCACTCTGGACCAAGGCTCCAGTGACAAAGCTGAATCGGGTGGGTGGGGCACACACACATGTAAAAATACCCAAGCCATCAACTTTCAGGGGGAGTGCAACCCCTTCCAGAACAGGTTGACCATTATCTCCAGAATCCAAGAACCACCTATCCACAGTACCTCCATCTTGTTGGGATGAGCTTCACTTTATTGGCCTTCATCCAACCGATCGCTCTAAATCCCTGGATGACCTTACCCTGCAGCTTCATATAGCTCACAGGTGGGCAACCTACAGCCTCCAATCTCATCTTATGCAGTCCTCGACATCTGCCTCATTCTGTCATCCCATCAGTCATATCCACTTTATAGTTAGGTTTCTGCAATATATGTGTGTGTTCCTCTGTGTATAGCACTCTAAGGTCACAAAGGAATTACTGCTACAGTGTTGGTAGCTATATTGATCTGTTATACTAAAAATAAATAAATAAATAAACTTCATCAAGCTCAATGGAATTGCCACTGAGAACTGACCTGCATAAGATTGGGAATTCTAATTTGAGGTAGCCCTGGTTAAAATTGAAGCAGGGTGGTCTTTACTTCAGATTAGTTACTCCAGGACACTTTTGCTCTGGCTCTGCCCATCATAATCTCTGGGTCTACTCACCACAAGCATGAATTTCGTGTCTGTTCATTGTGAGAGAGTTGATTGAAAAGTTTCATCTCTGAAAAACACACTGTCCAATTGTGGGAGATTCTCCCCGTCCTCAGAAGCACATACCCACCCATCCCCCAATCCCACATTGTTTAGGAAGACCCCCAACCTTCTGGAGCAGCTTTGCAAGAGATCAGCTGGCTGCAGGGGACAGAAGAAGGAGACAGGGAACTTTCTTTCAGTGGCCTTCCTTAAGTTAACTTATCTTACAATCCAAACCCCAATGTGTATTTTTCCCTTGAGAAGGAGAAAGAGATGGAGAAGAAGGAAAAGATCACATAAATTAATTTTCCACCCTTCACCTTAAGGGTGGGTCTTAAAAATATCTCTGCCAGAGTAAAGAGGTGAATCACGCTGGCCTCTTCATTCATGCGCTGCCTCTTTAGTTACCTGGCATAACCACAACAGTCACTTGGGCAGTTGTTAAACAAGAAAAAAAAACAGGACAATATGGCTGGTGATGCCATAACTAGAAAGCACTTCAAAATATCCCATCTTGTGCAAACATTTACCCTTTGACTGCAGTACCAAATAGTAAGTTGTGCATTTTGCCTCTAGGGAGACAGAGTTCTGTCTCTAAGCAGCCTTCAAGCAATATGAATCACAGTGACTTATTGATGAGTGTGATGGATTAGGGCCTGAATTAAAGTCCTTTATTGCAGTTGTAACTTCATGTTACAAAATCCCTATACAAAGGTCACTTCCACAGAACAATGTACATGAATTCCACTTGTATCCCGTAAGAGATAATACATATGAGATACTCTAAAGTACTACATAAATGCTAAGTACTATTGTTTTATGTGGATCATAACCTGTGATTATCCCACATGCACATCAACTGCAGCATGTGTGCTGACTGAGAATCTGCAGTCACTCTCAGCTATTTATATATGTTCAATTGTCACATCGCTAAATAAAAAAGGAAATCAGTTCTGTCTAGAAAAAGTCCTAAGTGACATCAAACAAGCCAATATCTGTCATCCTCCATTGCCCAGTTTGTAAAACGGGAAGAAGGACCAGCTTCACAAGGTGGCAAAAATGAATAAATTGGGATTAAAGCACTTTACATATGAAGGTGCTGTAAGAAATAGAATTTGTTCGCAAGGAAGGAGAATCTACCAGGAGTCTTTGCAAGGAACTTCAAATACTACATGAAGACAGAGGCTAATTATTCCATGGCAAAATAAATCCTGGGATAAACATTGCAAATTAATAGAGTGCAAAAGTTCTGGCTGGTGGATCCAAGTGCCATCTTATTTTGACAAACGTTTGACTGTAGTTTTCACTCTGGAATTTAATTCCACACCAGCTCGACAGTTTCCTTACCTAAACTGCACAGAGAATTTTATGGAAAATGGGAAAAGAACATATAATAGTTCTAACAGAAAATTATTAAACTATAAAACCAAACTCAACTAAATTGAGGGAAGGTCAGGATAATTAGAGAAAGAATAATTAAAGGGTTTATCTGAAGCCCAACATATTAAACCAGATTCATTGAGAAAGTTCAAAAAGAATTCATCCACAGCTGTCTTCTTCAGTTTGGGGGGAACATAGAAGCACATCCCTTGGGCCCAAGCTTGTTATGGATTTTGAAAATTTAACAGATGCAGCCATCTGTGCTAAAAAACCTATATTCTTGATAATAAATGCATGGACTTCTCAGGAAGCTTAGGGAGCTGTAAGGATTCAAAGCAAGAAACTGGCAAGAGTCCCGACTCCCAACATAACACTATGAAACTTGGGAGGGTGCCACATATATATAGCTATAGATATATAAAATCAACACCACCTCAGAGAAGAATCCAGAAGGGAACATGAACAAAATTAGATTCCTGCTTACAACTGTCACCAATCCCCAGTCCTTCAGCAACTACACTGAAGCCTAGAGGTAAAAGCTGACCAAATGCTAGCACCATTGTCCACTTAGGAACAAAGTATGTCTGAGGACCAAAGTACACCTTGTGTGGGAGACTTGTGACTAGACTTCTCTATTTATTTATTTATTTATTATTACCTGAGATTTAACTATGTAGGGTTCCAAATCTACTCACATCAGATTCCTTTTTCATCTACATCATTGGCCTGATCAATATTGCCTTCTTTCCTTGCCAAGTAATTATCTGCCCAGGGGTGGGGCTGATTTGACCAGGAAAATGGTGCAGGGGGAGAGTGAAAACCTTTTCCCCCCTTCATGGCTGTAAACAAATTCATTCCCTCCATACTAGCATTTTAGTTACCAGACAATGAGGGGAGCCAGGAAGACCAGTCACATCTGTGTAATGTGTAGCTGGGCCATGAGCTGGCACATAATGCTAAATTAAAGGAACTCCACTGGGCAAGAGCCAAGGGAGCAAACGTGGATTGGGAAAGTGCAGGTGGTATCAAAATCCTGCTGAGGGCTTTTATCTCACACATTTTCAGTACTTTTATAACTTCAGACCTTAATCCAGAGAACTGTGCTAAAGCTCACTTCTGCAAAGAAGGGGGGGGTACATAAATTAATAAATAATAAAAGACTACAGAAAGGTAATCATGTTGCTCTATTTATTTATTTATTGCATTTATATACCGCCTCATAGCTGAAGCTCTCTGGGCAGTTTACAACAGCATTGCAACTACTGCAGCAAAAATAACTAGAATGCCTCGTAGTAACTTAAAGCCTAATGAATTTAAAGGGCCTCATCATTATTATGGCATTATAAAGTGTATGAAGACTTCCAGATAGTCTTATAGTCTTTCTAGAATGCTCCAGGTTAAGTCCACTGACTGTCACATTATACTCTGAACTTCACATATTGGGGGGGGAGAGAATTTCATTGTCTCTTTGGCAAGGCTTTGGATGAATTTGAACAGGATTTTATAATTGCTGTTCAGATGTATTTTTTTCCAAGACCAGAGGTAGAATCACTGGATCTGAATCCTGAAAGGGCTCCAGTACTTTTAAGACTACAATCCTATGCAAACTTACCTAGGAGTAAGATCCACTGAGACTGCAATCCTAACCCCACACACCTAGGAGTAAACTCCATTCAGTAAGCATACTTCTGAGCAGACATGGCTAGGACTGCAGCCTAAATTCAGCAAGACTTACTTTCTGAACAACTTTCTGTTGCACTATGCTGAGAAAATCTGCAGTTTACAAAGGTATACAGGCAATCCTTAAAGATACAGGACCCATTTCAGGGGCTGGACCTGGCAATGCCATCCAGAAGAGAAGGGGTGTTTTCACTGTTCTGCATTGCACACCTACTGTCTATTTGCTGCGCACAATTGTCTGGATAGGCAGCAAGTGAACTGGTAAGGAACTGATGATCTAGAGCTCACGCGTTCTATAATTCCTTGGCCCTAGTTCTTCAATTCCCAGAATAACAGTAGAGTGCTTGCTTTTTTCTCTCCTGCGCAAAAAGGATAATTCACAAAAAACTACAAGCAGCAGCAATACAATTACAAATTAATTAGCATCTCACTCATTCTTGCTGTTTGGATCAACCAGGTGCGTACCACTCGCACCAGCGCCCCTTGGCACAGGCTCCAAAAGAGAGATGGGGAAAATCAGTCCCCAGGATGATGCCTCAAGTGGAAAGATAAAAGGAATCGTGGCATTAACTGGCCAGAGCTGGCGGTCTTCCGCTCATCGTGGGAAGCCCCCATGCAAGTCAAAGAGGGGGGGGCTGCTAGAACTCCTGTGCGCTCCCTGCAAGGCGCCCCGCCTCACCTGGTTCGGGCTACCTAGCCGCTTCCATCTCATTGTGACCGACAGGAGGAGCGAGTTCCAAGGCGTCGCCGCTGCTCCGGCTGTCGCAGCCGGTCCGCCTTTTTCTTTTGTTGACGCTAGAGACAGCTCGGTTGCTAAGCCTGGGCCGATGAGTTTACAACTTTCCCGGAACCGCCCCTTAAGGGAGGAGCGCCTCAGTCTAGTTAGGCGAAGCACAGTCGCGGCGTGGAGGGTCGAGACGTATACACAGCCTAGTTCAAAGGGCGGCCACGTGGTTGGCTTTTGTTTAATTGTGGATTACAGGCGTCAGCGTCGTGTTTGTGGGGCGTGATTTTAATCCGGAACTGGCGGGTTTAAGCCCTTTGAACGTGTGAAATAGTATTCGAGCAGCACTGGTGGTATGCGCGGTACATTTGCCTGCCTGCCTGCTCCAAACGACTTCCTGCGATAAGGACAGACAGTGGACATTTCACCTCTGTGCCTATTTATGTATTTCAAAGATTTCAGTGTTACCATTCAGTATAAATAGTTTCAGAGTGGCTTCCAAATTAAATTATACATGCAAAGTAGATGCTCTATGACTGACCTATGGTCCTTCCCTGACAGGAAAGAACGTATCACAACTTGTAAAAATATATTTGAAGAATCATGAGATCATAAAACCATAGAACTGTAGGACGAGAAGAAATGCAAAGGATCCCACCTAACAACAGGGTCAGCTTTAGGGGCGGGCGAGTTGGGTAATCGCTTAGGGTGCTGAGCTGAACTCAGTGGCTGTGTGTTTGTTTAAAGTAGTATCTGCAGTGAGCTAGGGTGGTTGTTGTGTATGGTGACACTGGCCCACGAAGACTTGTTATACCACTCTCCAACAAAGGACCTACCTGTAGCTGAAGAGCGAGTGCTGAAGCTCAGGAAGAGAGCTTGTAACAGGAGTAGGGTTGTCAGGTCAGAAGCAACCCAAAACCTGAGATTTGAAGGCCGGGCCCCAGTGATGTCAAGGGGCAGGCCCTAGTGATGTCATTAAGCATCAATCACAGTTGCTTGGAGCATACAATTTTTAAAAATCTGATTGGAAATTAAGATAGAAATCTTAGCTAAAAGATGGAGCCTGGGTAGCGAACATTTAATCTAGCCTACTTGCTTTCAGCAAGAAGGATTAAAATGTGCCTTCAGGCCAGGCCAGTCATCAGAAGGTCACTGTAGGGAAAAAGGAGCTTAGTGTTGTGGAGATGTTAGATGGGAGCTTTGGGGAGTAAAGATGGATGCTCCTGAAGGCTGCAATTCTAAACACACTTACTAAGGGATTAAGCCCCATAGAACTCAACAAGACTGACTTCTAGTAGATATAGTTTGGATTGTGCTGTTGGTAAACCTTGACTAGGGTTCCTCTACAAAGTCATCCATATCCAAGCAGGGTTGGCCAACCCCCTGCCTGGAATGCCCTGCCCTTATCTTTTAACGTGGCTGCTCCAAACTTCTTTACAGATTTGACCCTTCACTTCAGAAAGAGGTCTGAGAAATGAGTAAGAGTAAGAAGTATCTTTTAAAATTGTTCTTTTCAATTCATACCTAGGGCAGATCCACACCATTCATTTAAAGCACATTCAACACCCATTTGAAGCACATGGATCCCACCACAGAATCATGGGAACTGCAGTTTGTTAAGAGTGGTGAGAACTATAACTGTGAGGGGGAAACGACACTTCCCAGGATTCTTTAGGGGACATTGTGCGCTTTAAATGCGAGTTGGATGTGCTTTAAACGTATTGTGTGAATCCACTTAATAAATTTTGCCGGGATGTAAATTGTTTTAATTAATTTTTCAAAATGGAAATGAGCTATAAACTGTAGTGGGTGACCATGGGCTACTCACCATCTCTCAGCCTATCTGCCCCTCAGGATGAAAACAATGGAGAACCATGACCACCCCAAGGCATACTTAAAATGTAAAGGAAGTATTGTACAACTGCAGTGTGAAATCGGATACTTATTGGGACACAGTATGACAAAATATTTATATAAGCATGACTATCAAATATGTTTATTATTTATACAACCTGTAAAGATATTTATAGTACAATCCTATGTTTGTTTACTCAGAAGCAAGTCCCAATGTATTCAATAGGGCTTACTTAACCAGGGAAAACTGTACCCTGAAGTGATAAGGAACTTGTTCTTTTAACAAGCCCTTTAAGTTGAGACCTTATCCCAGTCTGAGTCTGTGTTAGAATTGCTTTTTATTTATTTATTAGATTTTTATACCGCCCGACTAGCATAGCTCTCTGGGCGGTGTACAACAAAGTGCAAAAATATACAAAAATTCCATAGTAAAATACAACAACAATATAAAAGAATAAGAAAACTAAAAGCAATTACAACACATATTAAAGCTAAATTAAGTTAATATGTTTTTAAACTTTTTCTTTAAAAAAAATGTTTTTAAAGCTTTTAAAAATGTTTTGTTTTAATATATTATAAAGTCTGTTTTTATTATTTTTAAAGTGTTTTTAGTGCTTTTGTTTGCCGCCCTGAGCTCCTACTGGGAGGAAGGGCGGGATATAAATCAAATAATAAATAAATAAAAATAAATAAATAAACTTCATTCACTCAACCCAAAATTCAGAATCATGCCACTTTAAGCTGTTTTGCAACTGTTTATACTTGTTTTATGGTTATTGATTTTTAAAGTGATTTATTTCTTATTGTGAGCTGCCTTGGTTTCTAATCACCAACCCTACCTCACAGGGTTGTTGGAAAGGACACAGAGAGAGAGAGAGAGGTGTAAAAATACACCCCATATAATCCTAACCATGTCTACTCAAAAGTAAGTCCTAATGGAGTATTGGATTAAATACTTTCATATTTCATAGCCCAGGGTCTGACTCTTGCACAGAAGAGAAAAAAACCTTTAAGCCATTTACTTACACAAACTGCAAAATCTGAAAGCCTCCATTTTCTGACATTGAAATTAAGCTTAGGCATGCCTGGATCAAGAAGTCACAACCTGGCTTCATTTATTGGCTACAATCCTGAAAGGGCGGGGTTAGAGCCAGAGCTCGAACAAGTTACTTTTTTAAACTACAACTCCCATCAGCCCTAGCCAGCATGGCCACTGGATTGGGCTTATGGGAGTTGTCGTTAGAGCTAGGAGCTGTTCTAAACATCTGTAAAACAGATTTAACAGTCGCATGGGGGGGGTTGACGTTTTGGTGTATATCTCAGGAACCAGACCACCTAGAAACTTAATTTTTTAAAAAACAATTGAAGTGTAGAGTCTGGTGATTAAGGGGCACTAGCTGGGGAACCAGAGGGGGCCCCCAAAAACCAGAGACTCCAGCCAAAAACCAGAGACCTGGTAACCCTAAACAGGAGCCATTTTGTGTGCGCGCTGAACACAATAATAAGGAATATAGGCCTACAAGTCCCTAAGATGCATCCTTTGAGAGCCACCCACACTACATGACAGAGACTTCATTGGGATTCAAGAGCTGGAGCAGGAGTGCACTGAAAGCAGGGCAGCAAATAACAGGCAGCTCACTCTGGGCCCTTTTCGTTGACATTGCTGGGGAAAAGCCTGGGAGTAACAGGAACAGTTACACTGCAATGTTTTGCAGAAGCCATGCAACTTGGTAACACTGCAAAGCTGCAGGACTGCCGGGGGGGGGACAACCAAGGCCATTTATCTCAGGCTCCTACAAAGCAAGGGCCCCTCTACCTCAGTTCCTGTGCATACCATTGGTCCCTGCCCTGACCCATTGCCCAGCAGAATTCTTGGTCTTTTGTTTAAAGTGTTCATAAAAAGAGAAAATAACATATTAGAGTGTTAGATGACACTGAATTCCAACATGCAACTCTGACATAATGAGACCTGTCTGTCCATGATGAAAGAAATATATCACATAGTTGTGTATGAAACAGAATAGATACTAGTTTGAGGCTTAAGCTGACAGTAAAATGTATCCTTAGGAGGCTGGAAGGGAGGTGCCTCTTTATTAGCTAGGCCTGTAGCCCAGTTGTGAGGGAGTGTAAACCAATCACGATAAGGTAAAATCTTTATGTCTGGGAAGCAATAGAGATAAGAATGATCAGGCAAGCTTATGATTGGCCCAGGCTCAGAGCTTGGAAAAGTTACTTTTTTGAACTACAACTCCCATCAGCCCAATCCAGTGGCCATGCTGGCTGGGGCTGATGGGAGTTGTAGTTCAAAAAAGTAACTTTTCCAAACTCTGCCCAGGCTAAGTGGCACTGGTTATAGGAGTGAAGGAACTGGAATAGCCTTAAGGAGAGATTCTGTGGCACAGCAGGCAGCCTGTTCTTGTTACAAAAAGAACTCCAGACCCACCAGGGAAAGAGTTCAAAGAGCAAGTGAGTAAATGCCACCTAAGATGTCCAGGCAAGGTGCCACTGGAGAATAATTTTCTGTGTCAGTTATCACAGAGAAAGGCATGGGAATGGTGTGAGGCCAGGCCGTAAAGAAGGAATCCTTCCAGCATAAATAGTGGAGAAGGGCAGCAGCAGGCCACAGCCAGAACTGTGAGAATGAGCCCCAGGAAGGAGAAAGAAGCTCTGCCAGAAGGGGTTTGGAATTTGGAGGAGATACTCAGGAGAAGCACAATCCAATCCCTATTCTGTTATTCACAGGTATGAAAAAAAGAAACACATCTATCATTCAGCTTGATCCTAAGGCAAGGAGGAGCTGCAGATGAGAATTCTCACATGTAGTCCATACACGCAATGGGGGCAACAGCAGGGCCCCCAACATCACACCTGCACCAGGCCCCATAAATCCTCTGGGTGGCCCTGCAAAGCTGACCACAGGGGAGGAGGTACCGCTAAAGATACTTCTTGACCAAGGTGCTATTTATCCTAAGGCAGCTCTGCCACCTAATATGTCTATACCCATACCTATAGTAGGGATGGGGAACCTTTTTCAACTCAAGGGTCACATTCCCTTCTAGGCAACCCTCTGAGGGCAACATGCCAGTGTTGGGTGGGGCCAGAAGCAAAAGTGGGTGGAGCAAAAATGTTAATTTTTTCACACATCCCTCTCCTCCCATCTAAATAAGATGCATTATCAGAGTTCAAAGACACATTCTAGACTGGTGAAAACATTAATGCATGGTGCAAAGCAAGGCTGGTGAGATGTGTGGCCTGGAAAAAAGGGGTGTGACTAGGGAGGGTGTGGCCTAGGGAGAGTCCCAAGGGCCAGATAGGCTTGGAGGGCCACATACCACTCCCGGGCCTGAGGTTCCCCATCCCTGGCCTAAAGCATACAAGTCATACATTTCCTCAACCTTCTTTAAAAGCACAATCTGGTAGAGCCCTTGACTGCAAGATCAGAGGATCTTGTTGGAATCTCATTATTCATTTGCTAGTGAATGCAGCCAGACTGTGCAAAGTTAGTTGTATTTAAAGCCCATTGAAATCAGAAGAACTTGATGAGGCCAACTCAGCATAGGATTGGGCTATTACTGTATAATATGAGGAGGGAATTGAGGCTGAACTTGTGTATCTACTTTCCTGGGAATAAGCCTACATCAACTCAGTGGGAGTTCTTTCTCAGTCAGCTTGTATAGGGATGTGCTGTTAATCACTTTGTACTTGTTTTTTGTCTTGTTATTGGGTGCAACCTCCTTAGGATTGTCTTCCTCTTTTAGGGATATTAAACTAAATGTTTCAGTACAGACAACTTGAAAACAGGAATTGTGGGGACTAAAGAAAGAAAAACTAGTAACAGCAATAAAATTGCGGCTATCATGCTTTTATATACTGAAAGATAATGCCATTCTTTTTTGTTTTGTTTCTTGATTTTTAAATTGTTTTGATTTTCTCACTGAAGTTGCCTTTATTTAATAATAATGCACTACTATCCATGTCTGATCAGAAGTAACCGCAATGGGTTCAATGGGACATTCCCAGGTAAGTGTGTATAGGATTGTAGCATAAGTTTGCCAGTATATATCAATTGTCATCATTTATTTGCCTACAATATAAAATATACTCTTTTGCTTGTTTTCATAGAAAACTTTATGAAATCAGGGTTCAGTGACTCTTGGCTACCTGATGAAACAAAATGTGTTTCGAACATATCTGTGTTATTTTTTCAGCAGTGTTAGCCTCTAGAGGCAAACTTTGACTCTCCGGATTCATTACTTAACCATATAAAGGTGATAACAGCTAGTGACACATTACAGACAGCAATGAAACAAAGAGATTCTCTAATGACCCTACAATTTGTTCAGATTGCAGGCTTTCACATACATATATCAAGGCCAGAAATTAAAATGGCAAATGATTCTTTTTAATATGAGAGACTAAAATATGCTGTATAGGTTAATTTCCTACTGAAAGGAAAGTTCATGGGATGAAACTTAAAACTGCAATACAATTGGACAATGGGGGATTGAGCACGTTGGCTAATTGAGACAGACACTTACAGTACAATCCTGAAAAGATCTTTTTTTATTTCATCAAGCCTACCCGGACATATCATTTAGTTATCTGTGTTTATTTTGAAAGTTTTACTGAATTATCTGTTCATACTTGGTTTTTAACAGTTTTGTGGATTTTAGCTGTGTTTTATTGATAATTTTATCATTTACAGAGTTTTGTGTGATTAAGTGGCCTATACATCTTTTTAAATAATAAATAAATAAAAATCCTATGCATGTGTATACTCAGAAGGAAGCCTCACTATTTTCAGTGGGCTTACTCCCAGGTGCGCATACATAGGATCACAACTGAAACAGTGCAATCCTATACATGTCCACTCATGTCCAGCTCTGTAGCCACCCTTCCTTGTTAGGTGGGGCAGCCACATTTCTAGGTGGGGCATTTGAGGAGAGGAGGCACATAGTGCACATACTCTTTCTCTGATTCTCTCTGGTGGAAAGAACATGAGGGCCAAGCCAGGGGAAGAGAAAGGCAGTGACCTTCCCCCTCACCTCTCCTGTATGCAGAGTGTGTGTTAACTTACATAATGGGCTATGTAAAGGTCAACTTAACAGAAAATCTAGTATGAACTCTAGGAATTAAATGACTGGCATATTTTGTTTCATAAGAAAAAAAGGATGTTAAGTATACAGTGAACAAGGGGATACCAAAAGGTGTAAAGAAACAAAATAGTTTATGCTATAAATAAGAAGTTAAAAATTAGTGTGGAGCTTGTTTTCTCAAAGAAGAAGGAAACAAATTGTCACTGTGATTGTGTGTATAGTAATGATTTAAATGAGTGAAGGGTAACTTAGGGTAGATATTTTTTCAGATCACTTTAGGTTATCTCTTTATTTTACCCTATAGCAATAAGCACCAAATCCTGCTCCCGTGATCATAACAACTGCAGAATAAACAAACTACTAGTTAAACTATGGAATTTGCCCCCACAAGAGGCACTCATGGCCACCAACTTTTCGAGGTTTTAAAAGATGATTAGACAAATTCATGGAGGATAAGGCTATCAGTAGCTACTAGCTGTGATGGCTGTGCTGTGCCTCCATAGTCAGAGGTGGTATGCTTCCGAATACCAAGTGCTGGAAACCACAGGAGGGAGAATGCTCTTAGTCAGGTCCTGCTTGTGGGCTTCCGTTAGGCATCTGGATGGCCACTGTGAAAACAGGATGCTGGACTAGATGGACCATTGTCCTGACCCAGCAGGCCCTTCTTATGTACGGCAGGCAAACAAACATGCTTCTTTTTGGCTGGCTGGGTAAAGAACACAAGTGATACTGAAAAGCAGAGCAAAGTCCAAGGGGTGGAGACTAACTCTAGCCCATAATGCTAAGTTCTAATATTGAAAGCTTCAAGTGCGATGTTACTATACAGGCTGTTTTTTCAGGATCACATAAGCAATTATAGGGTGATTGTGATCATGAAAAATTTACCCTCAGTCAGGGAAAGTCTTGAGTGAGCAGACTTTGGGGAGCTCTTCCAGATGAGGCTTTTGATGTGCAGTTGCTCTGCCTTATTCACTCAATTTTTCAGAGGGTTCTGTTTTTAAATTGCCCCTGTTCTTAAAACAAGCTGTCATTCTTTAAATGGAGGCTGTCATTATTTGCCATGTCACAAATTAAAAAGACCATTTTCCAAAACAAATCTGGGAGTTGGGGGGGAGCACAGCTCTAGAGGGGGTTGGTGCACCCATTTGGTGGCCCATTTGCCATGCACTGGCTGCAGGGCTGTTTCCTTAAGAGCCCGTCCTCCAAATGCCCTCACAGAGGAAAGTGCCTTTTTGGCTGTGGCATCTCACTTGTGGAACTCACTCCCCAGAAAAGCTTGCCTGGCACCTACACGGATGCCTTTTATGTGCCAACCAGGGGCCTTTCTCCCATCCCTTTGGATTTGTTCTACTCTCCAGTGTTAAACCTCCAAGGCTTTTAACCTCCAATGTGTTCCCCACCCCACCCCCATGATTGTTTTTAGTACTGCCTTTTACTGGTTTTACTGCATTTTTATCAGAACCTTTGTTTCAGGAAATTTTTGAAGGGCACATAGAAATGTTTTAAATACATAAATAAAAAATAGATGGTAACTCAGCCAAGTATAAAAACTGTGCTTTCAGATTTCCAACTCCAAGCTTTTTATCACTTGAGCTACAGAAACATATACTGCTGCTTTCTGTTAGGAAGTGAGGGTAACTGTGATGCAGCAGTTAGACTAGGAGTGGAGAGACCCAGGTCCAAATCCCCACTCAACTGTGAAAGTCACAGAGTGGCCTTGGGCCAGTCACTATCTTTCAGTCTAACCTACTTCACAGCATTCTTACGCGATAACATGGAGGGGACCATTGTGTATCACTCTAGGAAGGGCTGTAGCTCAGTGTTAGGGCACTTGCCTTGCACGCAGAAGGTCTCAGGTTAAACCCCCACCATCTCCAAGTAAGGCTGGGAGAGATCCTGGTCTGAAATCCTAGCACCTCACTGCCAGTCAGTGTAGACATTACTGAGCTAGATGGACCAAAGATCTGACTTGGTATAAAGCAGGTCCTATGTTTCTATGAGAGAGCCAGTGTGGTGTAGTGGTTAAGGTGTTGGACTACGACCTGGGAGACCAGGGTTTGAATCCCCACACAGCCATGAAGCTCACTGGGTGACCTTGGGCCAGTCACTGCCTCTCGGCCTCATGAAAACCCTATTCATAGGGTCGTCATAAGTCAGAATCAACTTGAGGGCAGTACATCTACATCTCTATGGTTCTATGACCTCCTTGGGAGAAAGGTGGAATATATATGCATCCAGACGAACAGGTTTTTTAGCATTATTCTTTGTTTCCAAGGATACAACCATGGTTTCTCCCACCCTTACTTTGGCTGCTGTGGAGCAAATAAGAAACCAGGTGGCTCCAGCTATGTGAGGGAGAAGCCCAGAAGAAGCTGCAGTCTCTGCTGTGCGTGTAAAACTGTTCAAGGGAAATCCAGATTGCTATATGGTAACCTTAAATGTAAGAGACTACAGCCTGAAGAAAGCTTAGACCACAACAAACCAGTTCATTTCTAAACGTATATCTACAGACTTGCAATGATTTTGTCATGATACACTCTCCAACAACTTGAGCCTCTATGAGCTGGTCTATTAAGCGTTTACCCTAATTTGCTTGCACAAAGCTTACACAAAGGTTAGATTATATCTGGCCTTTACTGAGCATCCCTTCTGATTTGTTTTTGAGGTGGTTAGATGGCAATGAGCATTCATCCCTGATGTGCTTGTGGGGAGTTTGCATGACTTCCTGTTATTCATTCATCCCACACTTTTCAATGCTTTTCCTCATCGCTATCCAAACTGTAATAAGGCGAGTTCTTGTTTTAAGTGGATTTCTTGTACTAGGGTGACTGAGTGCTTTCATATATTTTAAATGCACAAACCTAAAGTTTTGATATGTGCCTGAATCCCATCCACAAAATACTGGCAGTCTGGAGATACCCATGTATTCTAGTGAAGGTACTAGTGCTGCAATTCTGTATACAGTATACTTACCTGGGAGTCAGTCTTATTGAACACAATGGGCCTTACATCTAAGTAGTCATGCATTAGATCACACTGTAATAATTTTAGAGACTTTTTAAAGCTACAGCTCCCACAGTTTCCAGGAAGGGGTGGAGGTGGAATAACAATGAAATAAGCCTGTAATCTAGATATTTCAATTCCACCATATGCATGTGGTTTTTTTCTGCAGAAAAAATAATTTGCTTGATTTTCCATGTTTGAAGGTCATTTTAAATCATTCTAAAAGTAATGCTTTAAAATGACCCTCAGACATGTGCGTGAAGTGTGGCGTTTTCTTGCTAATGCCAGGGAAAAAGGAAAGAAAAATAGAAAGATGGTTCCCCTCTCTCTATCCTGTTTGAGTGTTACTGGATAAGGTTTTATTTTTACAGTTCAGTAAATACCATCAGCAGTGAAATTACTTGTCCTATCCACATGCTTAATAATAGCTTGCAATGACTTTTTCTGTAGGAGGGCCCTTACATAATCAGCACAATTTGTTTTCAGTAAGAAGCTACTCATAAACAATGTCACAGTTCTATGCCATAAAAAACAATCCTGGGGACAGAAGGAGACTCTAAATAACTGCTTAAAATCTGGAAATTACACAGATAGATAGCATCTTGTCAGCCCAGTTGTTAATTATGGGACAGTAAAAATGACAGGGCAAAATATAGCTCAATTACATTATACATGGAAGCAGCCAAGTGCAACAAGCACATTTAACTTTCAGCAAACCTAAAATGAATGAGCTTCGTGCTGGATCTCAGAATGCCAAAAAAAAAAATCTAGACATTCTAATTAGGAAAGGAATTTCCTCCTGATTGGCTACTGATCTTGGGAGTTTTTCCCCTTCATGTGTAACATATGGCGTGATTTACTTGCATAAAATTAGGATTTTGCTGAATTATCTATTGCATAATGCCAGTCGCATCTTATATGAACACCTTTTTCATTCCTCTTCTCTACTTGTGCCACAGTCTGAATTATATTATTTTTCTCGTATTTATTACCTGCCCTTCATCAGCAGGTCCCAGGGCACAATTTAAATTCAATATTAAAAACAGTTAAAACAAATTACAGTCCCTGGATTAGGGTGCATCATGAAAACAAGTATCTCAGGTGTCAAAGGCCAAGGTAAAGAGGTGTGTCTTCAGCATACAGCAGAAGGTATGTAATGAAGGTGCCAGACACACGTCTGTGGAGAGGGAATTCCACAACCTAGAAGCCACCATAGAAAATGCCCTCTTTCGGGCCACCACCCCTCAAACCTCTGAGAATGGTGGAACTACCAAGAGGGCCCCTCTGCTAATCTTAGCACCTGAGGTGGTCTGTAGGGAAGAAGGTGGGCTTTCAGATAGTGGGGGCATAAGTCATTTAGAGCTTTAAACACTAATGTGAGCACTTTGAATTGGGCCTGGAAACAAACTGGCAACTAATGCACCTGTTTTAAAACAGGGGTTATATGAGTTCTAAATGAAACCCCTGTCAGTAATCTGGCCATTGCATTTTGGACTTGAAGTTTCCAAGTTGTCTTCAAGGACAGTCCCACATAATGTCCTACTTGCCACCCTGGGATCCTACTGGGAGGAAGGGCGGGATATAAATCAAATAATAATGATGATAATATAATAAAAATAAAGCATAATGCAAAAATCCAATCTGGAAGTTCCCAGAGCATGGAGTACCGTGGCTAAGTAATCTCTCTCCCAAAAGGGGCTGTAGGTGACCAACCATAACCGGAAATAGGCACTCCTTGCCACTGAGGCCACCTGAGCCTCAAGTGACAATGCTGGATCCAGAGGTACCCCAAGCTATGAACCTGCTCCTTCCAGGGAAATACAACCCCTGGACAGGCTATCTCCCCACCTCCTGGAAAACACAATCCCTCTGTCTTTTCAGGATTCAGATTAAGTTCACCGGCCCACATCCAGTCTATCACTGCCTCCAAGTACCTGCTTGCACCTCTACCACCTCTCTGTCTTCAGATGGAACTGAGAGGTAGAGCTAGGTGTCCACCACATATTGGTGTCACTTCACTCCACAACTCCTGATGTCAGCTCCCTAGGGCTTCAAAATGGAAACGGACTGCCTTCAAGTCGATCCCGACTTATGCCGACCCTATGAATGGGGTTGTCATGGTAAGCGGTATTCAGAGGGATTTACCATTGCCTTCCTCTGAGGCTGAGAGGCAGTGACTAGCCCAAGGTCACCCAGTGAGCTTAATGGCTGTGTGGGGGTTTGAACCCTGGTCTCCCAGGTCGTAGTCCAACACTCTAACCACTACACCATACTGGCTTTCTCCTAGGGCTTCATGTAGATATTAAATAGCATGGGGGGACAGGGTGGAACCCTGTAGGACACAACATGAAAGTTCCCATGGTGTCGAACAGAGGGCCCAGATAACTACTTCTGGAAACAGCTGTGTAGGTAGGGGCAGAGCCACTGAAGTGCAGTGCCCCAAAACACCACCTTCCTGAGTGGATGCCATGGCCAATGGTATCAAATGATACCAATGATACCATGGCCAATGGTATCAAAAGCTGCTGAGAGATCAAGAGGATGAGCAGGGTTGCACTCCCCAATCTCTCTGCCAATAAATCTCATAATCCATGGCGACCAAGGCCTTTTCAGTGCCATGACCAGGTGTGACACCAGATTACAATGGATCCAGATATTTTGTCGCCTCCAAGCATGACAGAAGCTGGACTGCCACCACCCTTTCAAGCACCTTGCCCAAAAAAGGATATTTGGCACTGGGCGATAGTTATTTAAGGAATCCTCTTAAGGAGGAGATGCACCGCTGCCTCCTTCAAAACAGATGCAGGTGTGGGGAACTTTGGCCCCCCAGACAGTGCTAGGAGTTGTTAGGAGACCCTGTTCCCCTCACAGAGCTACATTTCCCAGAGTTTCCTGGGAAGAGAGATTGATTATTAAACTACTCTGAGAATTGTAGCTCTGTGAGGGAAATAGGAGTCTCCTAACAACTCTCCCCACCCTTAACAGACTAGTTCCCAGGATTCTTTGGGGGAAGCCATGATAGTTTAAAGTGATATGATATTGCTTTAAATGTATAGTGCAGATGGGCCTAAATTAACCTGCTTTTTCTGGCACTCTTCCATGGTCACCTTGCTCTGTCTTTACTTTTACTACTTCACAATGCAGCACTAGCTTTAGAAGTCCCGCAGTAACCAAGCTAAGTGGTTTTTTGACCACCATATATCCATAAAGTTGTTGAGCACATAGTGATGTAACCAAATTGCCAAAATATTATCCGAGAACCAAACTAGATGGGGTGCTAAACATAGCACTTGAACTTGTGCAATCTTTTTTTAAAAAAAATGTTAACAGCAGGTGTGTAGAGAGGGAATTGGGATCGGGAACACAGCATACAGGCAGGAAGGGGGTTCACTTTTCCTCTCCAGTCTGGAAGCCCAAGCTGCTATTAACCCCAAAAGGGAAGTTTTCATTGGCAGTGTTAATCCTATCTATCTTCATGTTACAGCCCTGATTCTGCCCTGCTCTGCCCTCCCATGCACCTGGTATTAACAGGTGTTCATTTTGTTTTTAAAGCAAGATTTAAAAAAAAAAAACCTTCAGCATTTAGCATCACATCTAACAGAAATACAGGATCCATATGCAGAGTCAAATAATTGGTTCTAAACCATGACAAAACTAATTGAATTTATTGTGAATAAAAGTCCACAGGGAATAGGAAGTTTTCTGATAAACATCCATACCATTTCTATTGACATGCTATCTCATCAACAGCCAAAAGGAAATCTCCTTACAGAGTTCAAATATGTGTGGTGCTTGTTTCTTAGCTGGCAACTACATTTATCACTTTCTTTTCCCATATAAGAGAGCCAGTGTGGTGTAGTGGTTAAGGTGTTGGACCAACCTGGGAGACCAGGGTTCAAATCCCCACATAGCCATGAAGCTCACTGGGTGACCTTGGGCCAGTCACTGCAGGGTCGCCATAAGTCGGAATCGACTTGAAGGCAGTACATTTACATTTTTTCCCATATATCTTCAGGCTGGAGTGTTTAAAGACTAGCCTGGACATGATACGTCTTCCTTGATTACACAAACATTCCCCAGAGGGGAAGAAAAGGCATATAATACTCAGCCACAAAATATTTTCCAATTATATCATTTTTAAAAGCAAGAACTGAATGTTCTATGGCTTGCTGTAGACTTAAAATTAGCTCTACAGTGTAGCCTATTTGTTGTTGTTATGTGCCTTCAAGTCGATTATGACTTATGGCAACACTATGAATCGGCGACCATCAATAGCATTTGTTATAAACCACCCTGTTCAGGTCTTGTAAGTTCAGGTCTGTGGCTTCCTTTATGGAATCAATCCATCTCTTGTTTGGTCTTCCTCTTTTTCTACTCCCTTCTCTTTTTCCCAGCATTATTGTCTTTACTAGTGAATCATGTCTTCTCATGATGCGTCCAAAGTATGATAACAGTTTCATCATTTTAGCTTCTAGTGATAGTTCTGGTTTAATTTGTTCTAATACCCAATTATTTGTCATTTTCACAGTCCATGGTATGCGCAAAACGCTCCTCCAACACCATATTTCAAATGAGATTTTTCTCTTATCTGCTTTTTTCACTGTCCAACTTTCATATTCATACATAGAGATCGGGAATACCATGGTCTGAATGATCCTGACTTTAGTGTTCAGTGATACATCTTTGCATTTGAGGACCTTTTCTAGTTCTCTCATAGGTGCCCTCCCCAGTCCTAGCCTTCTTCTGATTTCTTGACTATTGTCTTCATTTTGGTTAATGACAGTGCCAGGGTATTGATAATCCTTGACAAGTTCAGTGTCCTCACTGTCTACTTTAAAGTTACATAAATCTTCTTTTGTCATTACTTTAGTCTTCTTGACGTTCAGCTGTAGTCCTGCTTTTGTGTTTTCCTCTTTAACTTTCATCAGCATTTGTTTCAAATCATTACTGGTTTCTGCTAGTAGTATGGTATCATCTGCATATCTTAAATTACTGATATTTCTCCCTCCAGTTTTCACACCTCCTTCATCTTAGTCCAATCCCGTTTTCCGTATGATATGTTTTCATGATCTACACCAGCCTTTCCCAACTAGTGGGCCACCAGATGTCGTTGGACCACAATTCCCATCTTTCCAGACCATTGGCAATGCTGGCTGAGGCTGATGGGAGTTGTGGTCCAACAACATCTGGTGGTCCACTAGTTGGGAAAGGCTGATCTACACAGTCAAAGGCTTTGCTGTACACTATAAAGCACAGGGTGATTTCCTTCTGAAATTCCTTGGTCCACTCTGTTATCCAACTTATGTTTGCGATATGATCTCTGGTACCTCTTCCCTTTCTAATCCAGCTTGGACATCTAACACTTCTCACTCCATATATGGTAAGAACCTTTGCTGTAGAATCTTGAGCATTACTTTACTTGCATGGAATATTAAGGTAATAGTTCAATAATTACTGCATTTCCTGGGAACCGCTTTCTTTGGAATTGGGATGTATATTGAACACTTCCAGTCTGTGGACCATTGTTTTCTTTTCCATATTTGTTGACAAATTTTTATCAAAATGTGGACAGATTCAGTCTCAGTAGTTTGTAGCAACCCTATTGGTATGCCATATGTTCCTAGTAATTTGTTTCTTCCAAGTATTTTAACAGCAGCTTTTACCTCACATTCTAAAATTTCTGGTTCTTCATCATACGGTTCCTCCATGAATGAACCTATCATCCTTGCATCTCTTTTATAGAGTTCTTCAGTGTATTGCTTCCAGCTTCCTTTTATTTTATCTTGAGCAGTCAGTGTGTTCCCCTGTTGATTATTCAACATCCCTTCTTGGTTTAAATTTCCCTTTAATTTCTCTAATCTTTTGGAATAGAGGTCTTTTGATCTGTGCATCTTGATGTGGTAGGTGGGAAACCCACACATTTCTAAAAATCTTTCTAAGGTACATCTGTAGGTATGTGCAATGTGTCTGTCTTCTTAGTGCACTAATGCTGCTCTTTACCTCATCTGCTCTGTATGTGTAAACTAGGAAATGAAGGGGGAAAAGGGAGGTAGTATCAAACACAAAAGGGAAAACAAGGCACAAATCCACAAACTGATACTAGAAAATTAAAGTTTCTAAAATAATACAATAATTATTAAATTTTTATTTTCTAGACTGATTTTGAGGTTTTCCCTCTTTTATCTTGTGTATACAAAGATGTATACAAAGACCTTGGGAAAACCATGGCCCTCCAGTTTAATCTACCTCACAGGGTGTTGTGAAGTGAAAAGAAGGGGAACCAAGTATGCCATTCTAGTTCTGATAATGGGGTAAAATTTAGTTAATACATCAAGTAACTAATACTAGATTTCTAATGAGGTCTGAGGTTTGACACCCTAATTCAGAATGTTTGCACCTATATATTACAGCAATGAAATAGCTTGGGGGTGTTTATAGGAAGTCCTTTCACATTGCTTAGGGGTAGGGATGGTAAAATGCTTGTGGTATCTTCCATGTGGCTCATATTGGCCTCAGAAAGTAATAATCCTTTGGGAAGGTTTCTCAGAAAGGGAATCAGGTAGGATTGCCACTTTTTTATCCTAGAAAAAAACTCCTTTGCCATTAGCTGTTCCATGACAAACAAAAATTCAGCATCTGAATCTTTTGCTGGCATGCAATTGTTGTGATGGGTGCTCTTGCTATGGAACTTTTTGCCTGGAATGTGAGTTTTGAAGCACGAATGGGGAAGCTGTGGTCCTCCAGATGCAGTTGGGCTCCAACTCCCATCAGCCCTGACCATTGGCCATGTTGATTAGGGCAGATGGGAGTTGGAGTCCAACAACATCTGGAGGGCTACAGGTTCCCCAGCCCTGTTTTAAAAGCAAAGGGACATGACCAGAAAGAGATTTTCAATTTGCAGTACTTCCATTCACAGCACAATCTTATACAGGTCTAGTCAGAATTCAGTGGCGCTTAATCTCAGATAAACAGAGTGGGTGTCTCTGGATTACATGTTGCTAACAGCTGTCTTGACATAAGAGGTTCATTTCAGCTATATTGTTGTTCCACAACTAAGACTGCCTGGGAAATTCTGACTCAGTTACTAGAGTTCTTTGAAAAGAAAAACAAGGCATTTTGTTTTATATAAAGCAAAATGTCAATTGAATCTTTGATCTCCTTTCTACCTTACGTCTAGTACACCATCCATTCTGTGGAGTCTCTGAAGGAAGTGTTTGTTACAACTGCTTATACAGAGGAAAACATGCCATGAAATAGAGGCTGCCTTACTGAGAAGCAAGCATACAAATGAATTGAACAGCTGTGATCCCTCACTCAAGGCATGTCCAGGCACCTCTAATTTGGGGGATTGGGTGCCCTCTGTTTCAGCACTTCTGACCTCCTCTGACCAGACATGTGAAATGTCTCAGCTGCGCTAATTTCCTGCCAGTCCCCACAGCTGCTGTGTGACATGGAGAATGAACCTGACCTTCCAGTATTTTATATATATATATATATCTCGCTGGTATCATTTCTGACTGCTACTAGAAGTGCTCCCTCCCCCAAATTCAAATGTGAAGAGGCAATGGGGGAATTCTGTCCCACGCGTGGCTTGGCTTACTCCATGCTGCAATGTGGACCTCGTGTTTTGAAGTAAACCTCATGCTCATGTCTTGGGACATTTGTTAGGTGCAAAAATATCTATTTTTCAGACTTTTAGTAATCTAAGAGTCTTAGAAATACAAACACACCAAATTTCAGCTTTTCTGGCAGCCTGGATTTTCTGTGACTATCTGAGAGAGCACTTTCAAATGTGTGTAGGGCAGGACTCACTAGGCTGGGGCTAATGAGGCATTTGGTTCATTTCATTCAGGTTCTGTTACGAAACCCAAACTCCTCAAGTCCATAAGTTGCCCCAGGTGGCCATGTGCCTTTCTTTACAGAGGGCAGTCCTCTATCTGAAGGGCTGTCAGAAGACAGTCCTCTATTTGAAGATGTCCAGCCCAAGTCTGGTTTCAAGATAATAATGTGAGAAGAGCCCTGCCGGATAAGGTCAAAGGCCCATCTGTTGGAAATGTGACAGTGCAACTCAGCTTGAAGCCTGGGAGGGGATTGCATGCTACATGGGTAGAGAGAAGTCCTCCTAAATTCCTAGACTGTTCTGTCCACTCTCACCTAAGCTCATCTTTCCTTCCAGGTGTAAACTGATATCCTCAGAGGAAACTAATTTCCCTTCCTGCTCCTTCTCTGATCTGTCTTTCTTTGTTCTTCTTGCCAGCATGGCTCCCTGAGGAGGAGCACAGATGCAGCAGACTTCTCTTCTGCAGCATCTCCTATCTAGTTAGTCAGATGTAGGTCTTATCTATCTAAATATATTTCCTGCAATAAATTTAGTTTATTTTCCTACACCAGACTCAGTGCAATTTCTATCAAGCTGAAGTGTAGCTACCGCTTAGTGTTTACTGCATGCACTTAATTCTGCAAAATACCATTATAATCTGCAAATCCTAACACATCTAGTCCAGCATCCTCTTCTCACAGTGGCCATCCAACTGCTTATGGGAAACCCTCAAGTAGGACCTGAGCACAACAAGCACTCTCCCAACTTGGGGTTCCTAGCAACTGGTATTCACCAGCATACTACCACTGACAGCGGAGGTATAAGATAACCATTGTGCCTAGTAGCCATCAACAGCCTTATCATACATGAATTAGTTTAATCCTCTTTTAAAGATAAAGAACCATAAAAAGGAAGAGCAGAGGTCTTGATGTTGTCATCAATAGTTAGCACTTAAATAGCAGGCTAATTAGGCAGGCATACAAGTTATCTGGCCATAATCTTGTTTACCATTGTAGTGAGATTATTTCTGTTAAATATCAGTAATCATTTCTGAATTTGCATCTATTAATATAAATTAGCATATCCAAACTTTATGCATATCTGTTTTGTTTTTTGGCAATGTGGAACTGGCCATCCTAAAACAGCCTGTTGCTATGATTCATCCTCTTCACTTGACCTTAACATTCAGAAGCTTTTTCTGTCCTGAGCATGACCCTTCCCTGGAGGACACCATAAAGTCCTCTCTGCTCATAGAGCCAATTAGGCACTTGTTTAAGCAAGTTAGATCCTTGTCTTCTCACAAATATGCCATCATGTGAGAACAATACCACCACTGCCACTTACATTGGTGATGTGCACAAAAAGAGCCTGGTTCAGACAAAGAATAAAAAGACACAAATCAGATATTTAAAATGGTAATCCTCAGAAACTGGTGGGAAAGTGTTTTAGTTGTCCTGGGCATTAACTGAAAAGTCTGCTAGCAAGAGCAGCGTGAAGCTATGTTTGAATTCATACATTGAACAGTCACTATCAGTTTTTGGTGTCATTGAGACTTGGAAGCTTTAAAAGAGAATTAGACAAAGGATAAATATCCTCAGAGAGGATAAGTGGTAAGCGGCGGTAACGCAGCCGAAGCTCTGCTCACGGCCGGAGTTCGATTCCAACGGAAGGAGGAAGTCGAATCTCCGGTAAAAGGGGTCGAGATCCACTCAGCCTTCCATTCATCCGTGGTCGGTAAAATGAGTACCCGGTGTATGCTGGTGGGTAAAGAAAGGCCGGGGAAGGAACTGACAACCCCACCCCATATATACGGTCTGCCTAGTAAACGTCGCAAGATGTCACCCTAAGAGTCGGAAACGACTCGCACTATAAGTGCGGGGACACCTTTACCTTTTTTATGTTCTTCCTCCACTGGAGGCAGTATGCCTCTATATACCAGCTGCTGGAAACCGCAGGAGGGGAGAGTGCACTCAGGCCCTGCTTGTGGGTTTCTCACGGGCATTTGGTGGGCCATTGTGAGAACAGAATGCTGGACTAGATGGGCTTTTTGTCTGATCCAGCAGGACTCTTCTTATATTCTTATAATATTAGCCGGTTCTCAACAGAAAGCAATTGTCCCTTTTTGGGTGTCAATATACAGTACACTACAGTATTAATTTTGCTTTAGCAATTCATTACCATTTAGGAGTTTATTATCCCTACTCAGACTGAATCTTTTTTTCCTATTTTACTGGACATGGCTTGCATTCATTCACTCACAAAATGTAGTATCCTGCTCTTTAGCCAGCAAGGCTTTCAAGTAGCTTACACAGAATTAAAAATACAAATGTAGCGCAGCAAAACAGTTAAAACTAATTTAAAACAGAACTATGCCTATGCAAATAAAAAGGTTCTTGCCTAGTTTCAAAGATGGGATGCCAGAGCAACTGAAAATGCCCTTTCCCAATTGATTACTGCTGATATTGGGAGAATGGGCCCCTGAGGGTAAATCATAGCTGGGCAGGTTTGTGCAAGAGAACATAGTCCTTTAATTAATTGCAAGCAGGTTGCAATCCATTTAGAGCTGTAAAGTTGACTCTGCATGGTAAAGCTGCTGTATTTTTAGATCCCTCCCCACTAGTCTGCACCAGAATATGTCTCTGTGCAATTTATAACACAATCATTTTAGCACAGTTAAATAAATTAGCAGTACCAAAAAAATGGTCTCTATTCAAGCCCAGACAAATGGAATCAAACTTCATTGTTATTCCAATTCAGCCAGTTCATGCTGAGGTCTTAGCATTGTAAATCTGCTTGTGTCACTAGTTGTTGTAAATGGTTTAATTGAATTATCAAGTGAGTACTTTTTGCACTTAGTTACCGTTTAATCTCTATTTACAATGACTCCCCTCTACACACATATCTATGTAAATATACCTGCCAGCTGATAATGCATGAAGACCCTAGACCTCAAAGGTCATGCCACAGTCTTTAAGGTGCTACAAAACTGTTCTGTTTGTGAACCATGGCAATCTACTTTGAAATTCAAAGCTTTCCTACATCACACAGGAACATCCATACTCACCTGAATCAATGAGCACAGGATGTTTAATTAGTTCAGAATGTAACTGAAAAAACCCTTTGTTCTCTGTATGTAGTTGTAAGTAACAATACCAAGACTCCTTTGCATAAAAGCTGTATGTAGTGATGCCATAGTAGTGCCTAGGAATTTATAGGAGTTTTTTCTCTATGACAAAGTCAGAAGAACATTAGGAGTATTTCTAAGAGTACTTGAGGGGAGGCATTATAGGTCAATACAAAAAAACAATACAAGCAGCTTCCTTATAAATATATTTAAAAATAAGTGTCAAGTGCATTTGCAATCACTGGTTATTACACTGGAAAATAGAAACAGGTTCATTTTTCAATGAGAAATTGGATAGAAGACTGTGCATGTTGATCTTGAGAATGCTTCTAGTAAACTAGATATTTAATTATAACCTTTTTATAACAAAAGTGCAGAATAAAAGCCTATAATAGGCTGCCCCAATGTGGCTATTTTTCTTCTCTCTTAGCTGTCATATGTGTTACATCCATTGCATATGGCTGCTTTAAATTGCTCCATATTAGGAATACAGAAAGCTACCTTACATGGACCTCATTTGCACAAACCATGGCTTACCATGACCATGCAAATATACACTTTCCCCAGGAGATTTCAGTTGTTGTGTTCCTCCCCAGGCTTTTTAACTCAGTGCAGCCTAGCAGCTCACCGAAGGGGAGGCTTAGCATGTCTTCCGAACCCAGGATCATGGTTAAGGTCTCTCCTCTTTAACCGCAACCTGCAATCATAGGAAAAGCTGTGCCTACAGATCATGGTTAGGGAAGGGAGATCTTAACTATGATTCCAGGTTCAGCCAAACCTAGGCTCAGCTGCCCAACTGAGCTAAAAACCCTGGGGAGGAGTGAAGGTGCAAGGTCTTCTTCAGGAGCCAGTACATTCACACAGTCATGGTAAAGCATACTGTAGCTTACTGTGATGTATCAAACAGACCATTGGGTCAGGTCATTGGTCCATCTAGCTCAGTATTGTAGCAGCAGCTCTTAGAGTTTTCATGCAGGGGTCCTACTTACCTGGAGGTGCCAGAGACTGACCTGGAACTTTTTGCATGCAAAGCATGGGCTCTGCCACTGAGCTACAGCTCTTCCGTGGAGCAGCTGTTCCCATTCATTGGGTGATTTTCACTATGCCATCATAAAACATGACATAGATATCTGCAGTGGTATGGTTGTTATGTGCCTTCAAGTTGATTACGACTTATGGCAACCCTGTGAATCAGCGACCTCCAACAGCATCTGTCATGAACCACCCTGTTCAGATCTTGTAAGTTCAGGTCTGTGGCTTCCTTTATGGAATCAATCCATCTCTTGTTTGGTCTTCCTCTTTTTCTACTCCCTTCTGTTTTTCCCAGCATTACTGTCTTTTCTAGTGAATCATGTCTTCTCATGATGTGTCCAAAGTATGATAACCTCAGTTTCATCATTTTAGCTTCTAGTGACAGTTCTGGTTTAATTTGTTCTAACACCTAATTATTTGTCTTTTTCACAGTTCGTGTTATGCGCAAAGCTCTCCTCCAACACCATATTTCAAATGAGTTGATTTTTCTCTTATCTGCTTTTCTCACTGTCCAACTTTCACATCCATACATAGAGATCAGGAATACCATGGTCTGAATGATCCTGACTTTGGTGTTCAGTGATACATCTTTGCATTTAAGGATCTTTTCTAGTTCTGTCATAGCTACCCTCCCCAGTCCTAGCCTTGTTCTGATTTCTTGACTATTGTCTCCATTTTGGTTAATGACTGTGCCAGGGTATTGATAATCCTTGACAAATTCAATGTCCTCATTTTCAACTTTAAAGTAACATAAATCTTCTGTCATTACTTTAGTCTTCTTGACATTCAGCTGTAGTCCTGCTTTTGTGCTTTCCTCTTTAACTTTCATCAGCATTCGTTTCAAATCATTACTGGTTTCTGCTACTTTTATGGTATCGTCTGCATATCTTCAATTATTGATATTTCTTGCTCCAATTTTCACACCTCCTTCATCTTCATGCAATCCTGCTTTCCATATGATATGTTCTACGTATAGATTAAACAAGCAGGGTGATAAAATTCACCCGTCTCACACCTTTTCCGATGGGAAACCCATCAGTTTCTCCATGTTCTGTCCTTACAGTAGCCTCTTGTCCAGAGTATAGTTTGCGCATCAGGACAATCAGATGCTGTGGCACCCCTATTTCTTTTAAAGCATTCCATAGTTTTTCATGATCTACACAATCAAAGGCTTTGCTGTAATCTATAAAGCACAGGGTGATTTCCTTCTGAAATTCCTTGGTCTATTCCATTATGCAACATATGTTTGCGATATGATCTCTGCTACCTCTTCCCTTTCTAATCTAGCTTGGACATCTGGCATTTCTCACTCCATATATGGTAAGAGCCTTGGTTGTAGAATCTTGAGCATTACTTCACTTGCATGGAATATTAAGGCAATAGTTCGATAATTACTGCATTCCCTAGGATCCGCTTTCTTTGGAATTGAGATGTATATTGAGCGCTTCCAGTCTGTGAGCCATTGTTTAGTTTTCCTTATTTGTTGACAATTTTTTGTCAAAATGTAGACAGATTCAGTCTCAGTAACTTGTAGCAACCCTATTGGTATGCCATTTTAATTCACTCATGCCAAGTATTGTAATGTTGATATGTTCCATTTCTTGCTTGACAATTTCTAACTTTCCCTGGTTCATGCTTCTCACATTCCATGTTCCTATTGTGTGCGTCGTACAACTCCAGACTCTCATTTCGCGTCTGTGCACATCAGCCTCTGGGCTTCCTTTCAGCTTTGACCCAGCTGC
Organism: Rhineura floridana; assembly: GCF_030035675.1. NCBI lineage: Eukaryota > Metazoa > Chordata > Lepidosauria > Squamata > Rhineuridae > Rhineura > Rhineura floridana. The sequence goes on along the minus strand of NC_084484.1, from coordinate 60,859,604 downwards.
ATCATTAGTCACAGCGCTACTCGTACTTGTCCTTCATTCTTATCCAGCAGCTCACTGAGTACCTTATAACCTGGGGGTCTCATCTTCCAGCACTATCTTGTGTTACATTTTGGATACTCTGTTCATAGGGTTTTTGTGGTAAGATGCATTCAGAAGTGATTTACCATTGCCTTCCTCTGAGTTTGGATGAGTCTTAGTCTGGTGTCTCAGCTTTGACCATTCCGCCTTGGGTGCCCTTGCTAGGAGTCTAGGCTCTTGGTCTAGACTCCTGATGGCATTGCTGTCAGCTTCTTCAACACTCTCAAACCCCCTCACCACAGTAAGGTGTGCATCCTGGAGGAGGAGTGGGGTGGTTAAGCTGTGTCATATGAAAATATTATTTTGCTTCTTACATAGAAAATGGTCCTAATATTATGTAACCCCTTGTAAAATATTTTTATCAGTCTAATATATGTCTTTTGATGTTATGTCTCTGCTTTATTATTCTCTTTGGTGTTTAATTTATATATAATATTCATCTTGATTAATTTGTGTATAATATTCAGCCTGCTGTATTTTGAAAATACTGTTTTCTGTCTGGCATGTAAAAAAAATCCCTTCATTTCTTATAGTTTATGAAACAATTTTAAAAATACTAAAGTGCATTCCATTAGGGCATTGGGCTCCACTCACCTCAGTACTAGCTATATTTTGTTTTTTGCCATTGCCACCCAAGTAAGTGGCAGGCCAGAAAAAATTGCTTGGGGGTCACATCAAGTCCTCAATCTGGTGGTTAGCCACCTCTGCCCTAAATTAAGATTAAAGCATGGGTTTTTAGACAGAGATATCTACAGTGGTTATCACAGGGCTCAGACCTGAAACTTGAGGAGCAACCATAAATAAACTGTGAGCATTAGCAGAGTGCTATCTCTTCCTATTGAATAATCAGTCCCAATATATGTAAGATGAATTTCCAGGCTGGTGAGATTGACCTCTAGGCAGACTTAAGCTCCAGCATCTTTTTGCTTAAAAAAAGAAATTAAGCAAATTAAGTCAGTGGCAACAGAGTTAGAATCTCATCATCTTAATTATCAATCACAGCCCTCCGACAGAAAAACAGTAGGATGGTGCTATGGATTCATGTTTTCAGGGCATTCTAAATCGGATCTGTCAGTCTCTATCCTGCTCCACAACCAAATTCTAAGCTTCTGGTCTTTACTTCTAAACACTCCATGTCTTCACCTGGATTGTATCTCTCCTTTCCCCTGCTTTCCCAATTTCCTCTTTTCCTTTTGTACTCTGCACACAAACATACCTGCTGTCATCCCCCTCTTTCGTCATTTGTTTCATACTGTAAGCCTGCCTGCAAGCAGAATTCTTTGTACTTTATACAGCACCTAGTGTGGTGAATGGCTTGGATCCTAAGATAAGTGAACTTAAGGAAGTTAAGGAAAGGAAAATTTCCTGTCCCTTCTCCTCCCCACAGCCCCCTGTGCATTGCAAAAAGTCTCACTGGAAGATCCCCCCCCCAAGAAACGTGGAATGGGGTGCAGGAGGTTGCTGGGGAAGAGAATTGCCCCAAATTGGATGATGGTCCACTAAGCTTGGGGTGATTTCCTCATTCTGCAGCAGTCCAGCTCAGATTGTTCAAGGGGTCTCCCTGATCCTGTAAAGATGCTTGTGGGGCACAGGGCTGCAGGCAGGAGGAGGGGAAAGGAAACCTTCCTTCTGCAAACTTCCTTTGGTTAACTTATCTTTGTTATTGCTGAGTATATAATATTTTATTGTATTTACTGTATTTATTGTATTTTATTGGAATTTAATATGTACGTCGCCTAGAGTGGCTTCGGCCAGATAGGCGACCTAAAAATTAAATTTACATTTACATTTACATTTATTTTAAGAAGCACTAATAACAACCCATTTCTCCCACTCATGCCTTCTGCCATTCTCTCCCCTTTAGCTGAAACAGCTGCTTCCTCTTCCTCCTCCTGCTCCATGTCCCCTTCTTCAGGAAAGCCCTTCATGAACCAAACCACAACTACCAGCTGAGTGTTTCCAGTCTCAGTCCCTGTTCACACATGTAGCTCACCATGTGATTAAAAACACTGTACAGTGTACCAATACTGACTGCTGCTTTATCTAACAGAATGCTTCTCCTAATTAAAAAAAAAATCACAGAACATAAATAATTAGATATCAGGGATAAGGTATCTAGCTTTCTCTTTTCTCTGATATGGACTAGCTTTCTGTGTGCAAAGGGTTGTATTCAACTAAGTCCTATTCAGAGTAGTTCCACTGAAATTAATGAACCTACTTTAATCATGCCTATTAACTTAAATAAGTCTACTCTGAGTAGGACTAGCATCAAATACTATCAAAGGGTTTGGGGGGGGGGAAGAGAGAGCATTCAAACATACAATCTCCCCTTGGCAATCTGAAATGGAACAATTTTACTACATGATGAGCTCTTTGGCCTTATATATAACGCCCATTTATCAGCATCTAGACTCTCCACTCATTTCTTCTACCTGTCTAAAGGAGCAGACGACAGCATCTGAATCACTTCTATAATTTGTGTGGCCTAACTTCATGAGTTGTTAATAACATGAATAGCAATCATTTTTTTAAATTTAAAAAATTAAAATAACATGCACATCAGAGGGGTGATTGTTATCAACAATTTATAAGGAAGGGCTACAGATCAGTGGTAGAACTTTGCATACAAAAATCCATGCTTGGTTCAATCCCCAACATCTCTAGGCAGACCTGGGAAAGACTTCTTGACACAGTGGAGGGCCATGCGCTGTCATTGTGGACAATACTGAGCTAGATGGAACAATGGTCTGGCTTGATATTAGACGGCTTCCTATGTTCCCAACACCGCAGCCTGTGGGATGGGAGCTTAAGTATTTTGTCACCACCTGAAGTCTCCATGAAATTTGTCCCCCACCCACATGGCAATTAGCACTAGGAAAAAAAACTTCAATTGATGCCAAGGAAGAAAGGGTGAATTTCTTGGATATTGTGCCTAGAGAGGGAAAGCCCAATAATAATCTTGCTAACATCACACCCTGAACCTGGTACTTACTTTTAAAAAAACACACAATGTGATTCTAGTCACATGGTGAATGCTACTTCTGTAGTGACATGGTACCATGCTTATATGGTACCCAGCATGTATGTATAATTTGGGACACAGATTTCACCATACAGCTGCATAAAGTCAGAAAGTTAAATCTGCACAGCCACAGGCAAGCTGCTTTCAAATTTTTGCCCCCTGTAGGATTTTTTAAAACTTATTTTACATATGGGAGAAAGGCTGTGGCTCAGTAGTAAAAGGCACCTTTTACTACTGGATGTCTTCAAGCAGAGGCTGGACAGCTATCTGCAGGAGATGCTCTAGCTGTGGATTTCGTGCTGTGAGCAGGGGGTTGGACTCGATGGCCTACAAGGCCCCTTCCAACTCTATGATTCTATGATTCAATCCCAGCATCTGCAGGTAGAGCTGGGAATGTTCCCTGCCTGAAAATCTGGAGAGCTGCTGCCAGTCAGTGTAGACAATACTGAGCTACATGGACCAATGGTCTGACTCAGTAGAAGGCAGCTTCCTATGTTCCTATATGGAATTAGGTTTTACTAACCAACATATTTCTTAACTAGCAGTAAACACAAGCACTTTCTCTCTGGACTGTTCTTTTGTCTTGCTTTTGAAATGACTTACGGTTGAGAAGTGCTAGTGCGGCTGTCAGTGTTATGCGTTTGGTGCTTTACAAAGGAACATAGGCTAAAAAAAAGAGAGGCAGGTTCCTGCTTCAAGAATCTTACAACTTAACTTTAGTCAGTGGATGCAGCAGCAACAATATGAGGGAAGGAAGTAACAGAGAGGGGACGAACAGAAAAAAAGAAGGAATAAACAGGAGATGAATGCGAGCAAATGGGGATTCACATTATTTAGGCTGCAATCCTAAACACAGCCCCACCGAACACAGTAGGACTTACTTCTCTGAGTAAACGTTCAAAGCATTGTGCTATAAGGTTTTGTTTTGGTTGGCAGTGAGTACTACGGGGTTAAGGCAACTGTTTCAAGGAAATATGGTCAGAGAGGGCCACAGGTAACTTATCCAGCAGGAAATATGCTGCAGAGGTGAATTTAAATAAGCAAGAGACAGCAGTCCTAGAAGGAGCACAATGTTAAAATATCAAGCACCTGCACACTCACAAAGGTTTTTCCCATGCCAACTTATACAAACCTTTGATTAGAGGCGCCTAAGACATCATCCCCACAGGTGAAATACATTGCAAGTATAACAGAAACTTTTCTGCTTTGCACAACTAGATATCTTGCTGACAGCCCTTATTCAGAGAAAAAAACAAAACAAAAGAATGACTGTGAAGAAAAGAACTGCACTTCTTAGAAACTACCAGTTGCTCCAAGTCCTGGAGAAAACCAGCATATTAATTCACAGATTCCCCAAAATTGCCACAATCCTTGAAGGAAGATGTCTCCTTAATTCACTCCCTCCATCCACCAGGAACGGTGAAAGTAAAGACTCTTCTTATGATCTCATAGGCTAGTTTTCAAAAACACCTGACACCTTTGACCGTTATGTAAAAGAGAGACTTTCAGCAGGTGAGGCTTCCCTTCCCTTTTTAATCTGGCTATCCACTTCAGATTGCAAGTAGGGTTGCTCATGATGGAATGCTCTTACATATGGAAGACTAGCACATTAGACAGTATAGGCCAGAACACTTCGTCCAGAGAGATTTCCTTGTGTAGGGATTTTATTTGTGTATGGAGAAACATTCAATAATGGATGGCCATACTAGCAGTCTGAAGTGGGGAAGGGCTGTGGCTCAGTAGCAGAGCATCTACCTTGCATGCAGAAGGTCCGGGGTCCAACCCCAGCATCTCCAGGTAGGGCTGGGAGAGATTCCCTGCCTGAAAACCTGGAGAGCCGCTGCCAGTCAGTGTGGACAATACTGAGCTAGATGGACCAATGGTCTGACTCGGTATAAGGCAGCTTCCTATGTTCACACATGCAGACATGCATCACCTTAGCTGCTTGTTTGTGAGAACTAGGCAGAGAGAGTGGTGATGAAGTAATCAGAACTGCAACATAGGAAGCTGGCTTATACTGAGTCATCCTGTTGGCCTGTCTAGCTCAGTATTGTGTGTACTGACTGGCAGTGGCAGCAGTTCTCCAGGGTTTCAGACAGGAGTGTGTCCCAGCCTTACCTGGACATACGAGGGACCTTCTGCATGCCAAGCACGTGCTCTATCACTCAACCATGGCCCTTCCCTGAGGGCGCTTGCGTTTCTTCTGCAATGGTTATGTGTTCTCTACATGTACAGAAAAACCAACAGAGGTTAGATGCAGGGTATATAATTTTGGTCATCTTTATACATGTCTGTCTACATGCACACATGCACACTCATACCTACAGATATATAGATACCTTTTTTGCTGCAGGTTTCCCTGTTGTATTGCATTATTTTACTGTAATGTTTTATTGATGTTTGTTTAATTTAATAAATAAAATGTACTGGCCTACGTTTGTATGTGTTTACGTGCAATCAACACTTGTATTTGCCATTAGTTTCATGAATGAAACAAGGGTTTCACTAATTAAATTACATACCTATGGCAGCCACTGCCTTAAACAATTAAGCGGTAAATTTTAAAGCCATTCAAAAAGATGTGTGCCTCTTGCGCAGCTCCTAGAGGCAGGAAAAAATTATGCTAATGCTAGAAGAATTACTAGCATTATTTAAATAACAAATGTGTATAGATAGAACATTTGGGGAGAAAGCATAGCGATAAGTGCTCCTCCTGAGCTACATGCATTTAGTTGGCCTTCTGTGTGGACCCTGCATATGTACAAACTGTGCACACTGGATTTTATTTTTCTTTTCATTTCATTTCTAGACTGTTCTTTGTCAAAGACCACAGGGTGGTTTATATTACACTGCTCATATATGAAGTCAGGAGTTGTGCTTTCTGCACATATGGGGAATGCATGAATGTGGGAAGCGGAACTTGGAACGTTCATCTGATATGCTTTCATCATGTGAATAGTTTCAGTGTATTTTTAAAATGCCAACTATGTAACAGCCTACACATGTCTGCAATAAGAGGAGATGGCTTCCAGGTGAAAAGGTTTGATGCTTCTACAGGCTTGAGCTCCCATTGCTTGTCCTCTTAGAAGTCTACACTGGACGGGAAATTACTAGGTGGCATGCTATGATGTTTTGTGTCAAACTGTACCCATAAGGGCTACATGGCCACAGAAGACCATTTCATAAAGCTTCATATTCCAGATAGAGTAGTTCATGTATGAAGAGACAATCCTATTTAATGTAGCTAGGGCTGTAGTCTCACTGAAAAAGCAATAATCTGTGTTCCAATCCTGAAATACCTTGGGGCAAGAATGAGGTATGACTGCACTGAGTGAGTAATTCTATTGACTGTGATGGGAATGTTTACCATTTGCCATAATTTACCATAGGTTTCAGCATAATTGTGCTTCTGCAGTTTACCCCTTGGATAGCAATATAAAGTCAAGAGCAACAGCACCAGGTATACCATTTTAGCACATTACACTGGCTGCAATACATGGACCCAACTTTGAATTTAAGAGCTAATTGAAGAATTTGCACTACTTATGAAGCTAAACAAGTAAGAGAGATTGCCGCTATAACATTTATTAATAAATTTATTTATTTTTAGAGTTCTGGATTAGTCCTGAAAGTTTAAAAAAATATTTCTAAAACAGGGTCAGTTTGGCTTTGAACAACTTGAAACAGGATAAGTATGGACATCTACAACAGTGGAGCTGCATTTTAATGCAGTAATAATTCATGCCCAGAGTTCCAGGCCTCAAGCCAAGAAAATTATCATTAAAAAAAAGACATACAAACATCACATTTTGTACATCCCTAAAAGGTACTTTGATTGCACACATTCTCTTGTACCTTACATATGCTCCACATTATCAGTGTAAGCATTGCACAAAATTACTGAGAGATCTTTGTTTAGGTCATTCCCAGATGCAAGTATTTTGTGGTATTTTTTTTTTTCCTGCAGCGCAATGATTTCGGTAAGTGGATCTGCTGAAATAGTCTTCCTGATATTAGATTGCCAGACAATGACTGTTTTAGTATCTTAACCAAACCGTTGCAGTGCAATGTTTTGACAGAGTAGTTTTGGACAGTAATACTTGCAAGGCTTTTCCTCTGCAATTCACATGCATTTGTTGTGATCTTTTGAAAAAAATGGAAATGGACTGCCTTCAAGTCAATTCCGACTTATGGTGACCCTATGAATAGGGTTTTCATGGTAAGCAGTATTTCAGAGGGGGTTTACCATTGCCTTTCTCTGAGGCTGAGAGGCAGTGACTGGCCCAAAGTCACCCAGTGAGCTTCATGGCTGTGTGGGGATTCTAACCCTGGTCTCCCAGGTCGTAGTCCAAGACCTTAATCACTACACCACACTGGCTCTCTGTGATCTTTTACATATATATAATATAGCACCTCATTTACAGGATTGTGTACACTGGCCTAATTCACACATCATATTAAACCATAGTTAACATAGACTGTGGTTTAGTATGAACAAGCAGCGTGCTAGTGTATGTTGCTCAAAAGTTTCCAGGGTGCTCCTCTCTGACTCCTGCAACATTGGAAAGGAAACAAACTATAGTCTGGTTTACTATTATGCTCATACCCAGATTTGTTTCTCTCCAAAGAAGCCACCAGCAACAGCCAACGTTTGTTCTTATCTTACAAATCATGGTTGGGGGGGGGGGAGGGACAGGTTCACATGACATGAGAAACCAGACTTAAAGGTCTTGTTTTCTGGTAGCTCAGAAGAAAGAGGAGCAGGAGAGGAATGAGATGGAAACAGTCATGTTAAAACATAAATTATTTTCACTATTGTATGGTAACATTAACATGTCATGTAAACCAGGCTACTGCCCTTTACATTTGATACTTGAACAAATATATTTCATATATGAATACCTTGTGAACCAAATATATGTTTTAATATTCATATGTACATCTTTTTAATATATTTTCTAAAAAAATGTTTTTAAATAATTGCTCTTGTATTCTATATTTCCTTCTCCAACATTAGTACTGTAAAGAAAATCAAAGTCAGTTCTTGTTAAATACTGTAGCATAGCTACTTCCTCTCTGTGGTTTTTACTTTCATATCCTCAGGCCTTTTTTCAGTGGAAAAGCTGCAGCTTGTGAATGTCAGTTCCCACCACTCCTAGGCTCCGCTATCCTGTTGGCTTACAGACCCACAGTTCCCCTCAACTCCCTTGTTTATCCATTCGCTTCCAACCAAGAGCAAATAGATCTTCCTCTACCTACACCCTCAGTGAGATTTTCTCCAGCAGTGCATTTATACTTTTGCTGCGTGTAATTTTAAATTGGATTTATATTCCTCATTAGATTATCCATGGGATGACAGCATCTGTATCAAATGGGGAAATTTTGGGTTGGCATTTTGATAAGGACAGTGTCATTGCATACATGTGTAGAAGCAAATCCACAATAGATGCTCATATTTACAAACCCCAGCTCCCCTTTTGTCCTTGGTTTCTCCTTTCACTAACAGCCTGCTAATGCCATCCCACTTTATTTAGGCTGGTGCCAGCTATATTTATCTCCTCCTCTTGTGCTTTAGCAATCTACACTCTACAACATTTCCCATCAGTTAATCTAGGGACAGCCAATGTGGTGGTCTCCAGACATTGTTGGCCTACAACTCACATTGGCCATGCTGGTTGGGGGTGAAGGAGTCCAACAACTTCTGGAGGAAACAGCGTTGGCTATCCATAATTAATATTAACTAATAGGCAAAAAACCTTGCGGTTTAAGAACATACTATAGCCAAGAGGTATTTCTATCAAACTTTAAAAAGCAGGGAAATTGCGCAGCTGTAGTGAATGCACCAGGGTAGCAGGAGACCTGACCCCCTCTCTGAGATATTGGACTGCCCTAAACAATTGTCAAAATGCAAACACAATTTGGGTTGGTCTTTCACAGTTAAACCAGTCTGGCCGCTGAAGCTCTCTCAGTGGGACAGGAGTCTCCTCTCAACACCCTTCACAAACTACACTTCCCAGGATTCTCTGAGGGAAGCCATGACTGTCTCACGTGAAATCAAAGTCTGGTGTGGGTGTGACACCCTGATTAGGCAAGTCCAGCTGCTGTGAGTCTGGTTTTTAGAACTCTGACAGTTGGTTCTTACTGAGCATGCCCAATGTTATCATAGGGTTCCAGCCAAAATTTCTTAAATTAATTAAAAATCAGCAAGGCATTTTTTAACTTTTAAACTGCAGAAGATGAAGGTCAGAGTATGGGGCAAGGTCAGTATTAGGATTACAGGTACTCTGTGAACATGGCTGATGTTTAATGAATTTCAACAGATTATGAGAACTCTCAGAAAAAAGTCCAAAAGGGCTCTGGGTTTTCTCTCTCTCTTTTTACACTTTGAACTGTCTAGTCTCTCTGACTGTTTTGTGTATTGCCATGAAAATTGACAGGGTTGTTAAGCAAGCATTTCTGAGTTCAGGACTATAAGTTTTGTAAGGTTTTGTTTTGCAATTAGCTTATGGGAAGCATCAGAATGGCATGGGGGGTATTTTCAATTTAACATTGAGGAATGTGAAAAATCCCCGCTGGCTATAGTATACAGCCACTCTCATGACTGTATAATTTTTCCCTAATCCTGGCTCAGAGTTCTCCACTCCCAGTATCGTGTGGGCCTTGCCATGGCTACACAGCTAAAGCAAATTCAGACATAAATAGAGTGTATGCTGCAGTCCTTCATCTGTGCAACTCCACTGCCTCAGAAGCTAATGGGGAGACGCCTGTTCTGGGAAAGTGTGATCTCCAGCAACCACTTTCTCCAAAGGTCAGCAATAGCGACAGGAGGAAGCCAGTGTTGGGGAGGCAATGCTGGAAAGATCCAGGCTAGCACTCGGGCAAAATGTACCATGTCTAATTCATCAACAAAGCCAGTAGCAGTTGTAGCTTGCAGAAGCCCTCATTTGAAAAGATCTGAAGCACAGAAAAGTATGTCAGAGGGAGGAAAGACTGCAGTTTCCTTTTCAGTAGTGATGGGCAGGAAGTGTAACAGAAATCCCATAACACACCAGAGCACCCACACAGGCTGAATGGGCATGAACAACAGGGAGAAACTGAAAGTTTGCAGTGAGGCACAACTTTTGTTTAGAACCAGGTGGAAGCTAGAATGTTGACTGAAGCTCCATTCATTTGGACTGGTGCCTGCAACACTAAGCCATAGTTTCCTACTTCATGAAGGCTCCTCTGGCTCCTGTACCTCCTCTGTCACAACTGCATCCACTTCCATTTTCACCCAACCACAGCTTGCTATTTCATCTGAATGGGGACAATTCATGCTGGCTGGATTAATGGGAGTTGTATTTCAAAACAGCTGGAGGGCACCAGGCTGGCAAAGCCTGGTTTACATTATGGCTTGTACAAGGAATCCAAGACCAAACTGTGGATTCTGGTCACAGATTGTTTGGAAACCATAGTTAAAACTAACTGCAGTCCCCAGTTTAGACAAAACAGCTGTGGTTTGTTGAAAATAGAAGTGGATGCCTCTGATCTCATGGCTGGGCTTGGGCCAGAGGAGGAGAGGGGAGGAATAAGCACAAGCCCATGATTTGTTCATCTAGCACTAAACTAGCACTAAAGTGTTATGTCCAAACATGGCCATTCTCTGTCCCTTTGGGAATTGATTGTCCTGTGAATAAACTGAACCTGTGGCTTTTATATTGAATGGCTTGTTAGGGTTTTCATATTATTACAGTATAATAAAATTTTACAGTCCATTATTCCCTCCCCACTCACCCCTCCCAGTTCCCCTACCTCCCTCTGCTGTCATGCCCCACCTGTTTTTCTGATGTTCAGGTGTTTAGCGTGTTATGTAGTGTTCAGGTTCATATGCTCAGATAAGGATTAAGGGAAATGAGTGTCAGTGTTCCTCTGGAGACCCAGATTGGGTTGGAGACACGGATGGCATTGTTTGCAAAGGATGATTCCTCTACTTAAAGCCACTGCAACAATGGCACCCTGAACTGAGCAGAGTCTTAAGATGTGCCTTGAGGAAATCCTGTGGTACTCTGTCCTCCTGGGCAGATGGTCCAAGGCAAGATGAGTGAATCACGTAGATAATTTGTCTCTTCCTGCCAAATTTATGCATTTTTAGGCCTGCAGACTCAACCTTACCAGCAGGGAGAGGTAAGAGTGAGACCAAATGGAGGTGGCATCATCCTTACTTTAGCCATGCTGCAGATATGACGGGAGAGAAAGTCCTTTTTCTCTTTCACACCTTATCACAGAGGGCACACCTGCCATTGCATGTGCAAATGTTTTTCCATGCTACATAATGTTTGTATTTATTTTATTGGGGTGCAGCATTTCTTGGGGTACCTGCTGCATAGGATTATCCAGAAGGTGGGGGACCTTTTTATAGCCTGAGGGTCACATTTTCCCAACCTCCCTTGTTTTTGTTTTTCAACATAAATGTAAATCCAGAGGTTGGAAAAGTTACTTTTTTGAACTACAACTCCGATCAGCCCAATCCAGTGGCCATGCTGGCTGGGGCTGATGGGAGTTGTAGTTTTAAAAAAGTAACTTTTCCAAATCACAAGGACATAGATGAAAATAAATCGGTGGCAATTTATACAATAGTTAACAAGAAGTCTTGGAAAGAGAGGGTGAGGATTTCTGGGAAATGCTGGATGAGCACTAGAACCCAGGAGGTTTGGGAAGCAAAGTGAAATCAGATGAGCGTGCAGCTTTGTAAACAGTATATCATTCTGATGGAGTTTTTTTATTGTTGTTACTTTGTGTTCAGGTGGCTGAACCAGGATGCTGAAGAAGGTCTTTGCTACAAGAAGTTGAGGTTGGTCTGAGTTCATGCCAGCCATAACTATGCATAAGGTATGGCCAGTGCCCTTGCACTGCATTTAAAATCTGTATACTGAATAAAGCTGTACCAAGTGGGAATAAATAAGTTGTGCTTCTATTGTCTGCTTGTATCCCTTAGCTTTTCAAGAAGGGCATTATTCCAAAGTTGTTGGTGCCAAATGTCCAGACTAGTCCCTTTCAGAGTCTTCCATGTCCTGCCACATTCCCTTCTGGGCAAACTTCCAGGGTCCACATGCCCATGCCAGTGCTGGGCAGGGCCAGAAGCCAAAGTGGGTGGAGCAATTAATGTGAATGTTACCTTTGTACAGTAAGCTAATGTCTACACACAGACACAGGCACACACACACCTGTCTAGCAAAGTAAGCAAGAGTCACGATCAGAGTTCAAGGACACAGTCCAGCCTGGCAAAAATATTCAAGAAGGGTGCAAACTGGGGTCAGTGAAGGGTGCAAACTGGTTTGGCCCAGGGAGAGGCAATGGAAGGGGTGTGGCCTGAGGAGTCCCGAGGCCCAGATAGAGAGGTATGGAGGGCCAGTTTTGGCCCTTGGGTCTGAAGTTTCCCACCCTGGATTGTACATATGATAATGATTCTTAAACTGTGGTCTACATTGAGTTTTCAAGTGGTCCATAAGACCTCATTGAACACAACAGAGCAAAACATAGTGATGTTAGGTCCAAACCCAACACACGAGTCGCCTCTGTCAACCCCAACTCGCTTACACCCGAGAAAGTGCGGTTCTGACCCAACAGTGATAACTGTCAAATTCAAAAGCTCTTTCTTCATTCTGATGTAGTAGTACAGGCGGGCCCTGCTTATACGGCGGGTTCCGTTCTGGACCCCCGCCGTAAAGCGGAAATCGCCGTAAAGCGGAACTCCGTTGAATATAATCGTGCCATGACGCGAAAATGTTGCGAAATGTCACAAAGGCAAAATTTGCTTTAAAAAAGTGAAATCAAAGCTGCCACATTAGCGGAACGCCGGTAAGCGAAGCACCGGTAAGCAGGGCCCTACTGTATTGAAAATACAGGATAAAGAAAATGAGGCTAGGTAGCAATAGATGTTCCTGTGTTTGCACACGTTCCATGTCACTGAGACATTTGGCAGTCAAGAGCCTGTTGTACACACCAATTCATTGCCTAACCATTACCTAGTTTTGCCCTATGCTTTCAAGGTCATTTTCACAGCCATAAGGGTCAGAGAATTTTACAGTTTGTAATATCAAAGCTGAAGTATCAGTTTTGTGCCCAGTTCTAAGTTCTGCACATTTATAGTATAATTTCAGGATCATCAGGTACACACAGACATGCCCTGTGATGGCCTCTTAAAGCCAACCCTGAGCAAGATTAAGCAGGGTTGATTGTGGAGATCCCCGGACCAAAAAATAACCATTTATAAGTTAATGTATGGGTGTTCTAACTTCATAGAATCATAAAATAGTAGAGTTGGAAGGGGCCTATAAGGCCATCAAGTCCAACCCCCCCATCAAGTCCAACTTCGTATGCTTTTCCGCAGTTACCATTTAACAAAAAGTATTCAGATGTATTTAAAGTCCTGATCACACAATATAATCAACAAATACCATGCCTCAGGAACAAAAGACACATGTACAATTAACGTTATACCAAATATGCCCAATTATGTTAGCAATGACTGCTGTTCCTTCCAGCCTTCTCATCTCATTCATTATAACCTGCTGTTGTTGTTTTACAATAATTAAACTTCTATAATGATGGGAAATTATTTAAATACTATAGTGGACGGTTCATGCATTAGGACTGTGCATTCACTCACGTTAAGTGAGCTACTGAATAATAATTATGTCAAGGAATGGTTGTACAGTACTGTCTGTAACTCTAGTCATTTGTATTAATAGCTGGAGCCCTGCAACAAAACATTGCAGTGTGGAGTGCTCCTGTTCAGGTTTCCAGCCACTCAATTCTATCCCCCTTCCTCATGTTTTTCATCCCTCCCTTGCAACAGTCAGACTGTATACCCAGCATACATTTAAAGCACATGACTTCCTCCTAATTCTGCTAATGCCTTCCCCTTGTACACGGGTGATGCCATTTGGCTACATAAGCACACTTTAAGACTTGAGAGATCAGTATTAGTCTATAGAGCTTGTTTCCAGTCTATACCCTTTGCATTGTTTGTAAACACAATATGACTTCATGCCAGTCACCTTATGTATAATGATGGGTTACATCATTCCTTTTGAAAAATGTGGAGAAGCTCTTGCCTAAACACGTGCTCAATGAATGCCTTTGAGTTGAATGTTGAAATTCCAGTTGCATAGCACCTTCCTCTGTGAGTAGTCAGCTCCAGTGCCACTGTTTGCGAAATGAGTCACCCCACTCAGCAGAACGTGTGACATTCAAAGCTAACGCTAAAGGAATGGAAATGTAAGGCATTGTGTAGATTTATAGAAAAATGACTGGATATAAAACAGTGGGGAAAGCAAACTGAAAATTAATATAATGCTTTTTTTTCAGTTAATGTGTACACTGAAAAGTGCTACAAAAGTGATGAAGTGCCTTACAATTTCCCTCTCATTTATCTTTATAGGTAGCTTAAAAAGTTTTTAATAAAGTTTTTAACCCATTTTAAAAGTTTTTAAAAATGTTTTTAATGCTGTTTTGTTTTAATGTATTTTAAGATCTGATTTTATTATGTTTTACAGTGTTTTTAGTGCTTTGTTTGCCACCCTGGGCTCCTGCTGGGAGGAAGGGCAGGATACAAATTAAATAATTAATTAATAAATAAAAATAGATCTATATCTGTATCCATAGATAGACAGATAGAGCAGTGAAGTGCCAAATTCAGAAGTGCATGGTCCCTTCATGATAGTCACACCATGCCCTCTCACAGCCACACACCTTTTGCATTTTCCCTCATCTCCCTTGCTCTCCCTGTGGTCTTCCAAGGCCACATTCCACTACAAAAGATCCCCCTAGGAGCCAGTTCAGCATGAAAAAGGAGGTCATATGTTAACTGAGCAGAGGCTTCTCAGGGGCTGTCACTCTGATTTGCTCCAATCAGTCTCTCTGATTTACTCCTTTCACTCTGATTTGCTCCGATCAGCACAAAAGGACGAGACTCTTCTCAGTGGCTAACAAGCTCCCTTGTCATGCTGATTGGCTCATACATAGGGACCTGGCTGGGAACCTGCTCCCAAAAGAGTAATGTGTGTATGATCCCCCACAACCCCCAATGACTACAGCCCTGGCTGGCTGGCTGGCTGGCTGGCAGGCAGGCAGGCACACAGAGCCCCATAAATGAGGAGCAGGACTGTTGCTCAGTGAGATAGTTTACGTTTTGCATGTAAAAAGTCCCCAGTTCAGTTCCTGGCATCTCCAGGTAAGGTTGGGAAAGTCTCCTGTCTGAAATCCTGGAGAGGCGCTACCAATCAGGATTGACAATACTAATCTACATGCACCAATAATAATACAGTTGCCTACATTTTATCACCGATGTGCATAGTGTTTAGAAGAGTAACTTTAGCAAAAAAGGTCCTTAGTATACGTTTTGACTGTGGGAGTCACAAACAACAGGGAATGGAGCAGAGTAGAAAGGGCAAGGGTAAAAAAAGGATAAATGTGAGCAAATACAGTTATATTGTGTGCTTAGATTTTGTTTCAGTTGGGGGTAACTAATACAAAGGGACTAGCAGTGCAATCCTATACATAGGATACTACCTACTACTAATCCCAATTCAAACTCAATGCCTAGTATACATGTCTACCCAAAGGTTCATCCCACTGAGTTCAATGGAGCTTATTTTCTATCTAGGAAGTGTCTATAGGATTGCAGCCTAATCCTAAACTTTCACAGAAAGGATGAATTTTCAGGAGTTATTTAAATGAAAAGAAAGATGGAGCTATATAGGTGTCTGGGGAGGGTATTCCATGCATAAGAGTAGCAGTGATAATCGAACCACTTAAGAAATATATATTGATCACACATCATTTGGTCTGTCCATTACTGACTTCAGCAGCAATAAAAGAATTTTGGCTAAAATCATAAGGATGTTGCCATTTTTGTTTAGATCAAACTGTCTCTGTGCACTATGTTACACAGCATTAAGAACGTAAGAAGAGCCCTGACCAGAGGGCCCTCTAGTCCAGCATCCTGTTCTCACAGTGGTCAACCAGATGCCTATATAAGAAGGACACAGGCAGGACATAAGCACAATAACACTCTCCCCACTCGTTCCCCTCAACAACTAGTCCTAAAGATAATACATTACTACAAGCCATAATACATTGCTACAAGGTTAACCTTCATCGAATTGTCTAATTCCCTTTTAAAGCCCCATCCAAGTTGGTGGCCAATGCAACACCTTGTGGCAGAGAATTCCACTGTTTGAAGAAGTCCTTCCTTTTGTCTGTCCTGAACCTTCCAGCATTCAGCTTCACTGGATGACCCCAGATACTACAATTCTCTGAGAGGGAGAAAAACCTCTCCCTCCTATCCCATAATGCAGAACTTCCATAGTTCAGGTAGAGCACATGCTTTGCATGCAAAAGGTCCCAGGTTCAATCTCTGGCTTCTCTAGGTAGGGCTGGGGAAAATCCCTCTTTAAAACCCTGGAAAGCTCTGCCCAGTAGTCAGTACTGAGCTAGGTGCCATGACTTGGTATATGGCAGCAGTTCCTATCTTAACATGCAAAGGAGTCCACAGCAAAACACTGCTCCTGCACAAAAGCCCTTGTGGGGGATTCTATGGGAGTTTGTGCTTGACCTCTGAAATCAAGTGGGGGCCATGGATCAGTAGTCGAGTTTGTTTTTTCGTGCAGAAGGCCCTAGGTTCAATTCCATATGCTTCCAGGTAAGTCTGGGGTAAAGACTCTGGAGAGTCTTTGAGAGTCACTCTGGAGAGTCACTCCCAGTGTTGACCTGTATAAGCCTGTCACTGTTCTCTACAGGACACAGCATTATGCTTCTCTACCTTCTCATCTGGAAGTCTATTTTGTACAATGTAGGAATCAGATCTTGTAAGTTCAGGTCTGTGGCTTCCTTTATGGAATCAATCCATCTCTTGAGGAAGGCCAAACAAGAGATGGATTGATTCCATAAAGGAAGCCACAGACCTGAACTTACAAGATCTGAACAGGGTGGTTCATGACAGATGCTCTTGGAGGTCACTGATTCATAGGGTCGCCATAAGTCGTAGTCGACTTGGAGGCACATAACAACAAAGGAATCAGGCCTTTAGTGTGCCAGCACCTACCCTTTGGAATTTCCTCCCATCCCCTTACATATCAGGAAGGCACCATCTCTATTATATTTTTGGCACCTATTGAAGAGCTTCCTTTTCCAACAAGACTTTTAAGTGGATTGTTAGAGACAAAGAGAGAGAGAGAGAGAGAGAGAGAGATTAAAATGCTTTTTATCCATGTTCTCTCTGTTTGATGTTTTTCATTGTTAATTGCTTTGGGATGTTTTATGGGAAGTGATTCAGAAATGAAATGAAATAAATACTGGGCAACACTGAGCTTTATGGAGCAATTGTCTCTCTCAGTGTCAGCAGGGCTGGCCCATAGTCACACTGAGACCTTTGTCTCAGGAGGCAGATCTGGAAGGTGGTGGATTTGTGCATCCTTCCCATGCCCAGTCATCCACCTGCCACTATTTTCCTTTCTAGGAATGATGCTGCAATTTTGCCACTGCAGCAAATCAGTCAGCCGCACTTCTGCAGGGCTCCCCAGTGGCACTGGGTCACCCAAGCCTTGGTCTAATGAGGGTTCTTATGATTTTATCCCCTAAGGAAGGGTTCTTCTGATGTGGCAGCAACAAATAAGAGGAAAGAGTGGAGGAAGGAAGGGGAAGTCAATGTATGAGGACAGCCGGGGTGGGGGCAGTGGCAGTGGCTCTGCATCACCTGGCAGAATGACTTGCACTGCCTTGAGCATAAGGCAACATTATATGTTTATCCTCAAAACCAATTACACCCCAGCTACTTTAATTTAACAGGAATGTTCAGAGTCAAATGAATATAGCATGTCTGTACTTTTAAGATTGCAGCTCTGAACACTCTTACTTGCTATAAGATTGCACTGCATGAACTGAAGGGAGAATTTCAACAAATGCAAGTTTTCTCATCTCTGCACGACCTGCCACAATTTCTTCTTCTACACAGCTATTAAAGTACAGGAGCCCAATCCTCCTTTGCCCTAAGTTTAACTGACATATAATTGATTTCTATTATATGTATGGATTTTATTTGGAGTTCAGTTTATTTGTTTTGTGACAAGATCCACATCTAGACACTGAAACGACCTCAAATTCTGTTCCTAATTACATTTCTCATGTTTTATTTGTACCCTTTATAAATGACTGAAATAACTGTACAGGTGTCAAAATTCAAAGGAACCACAGCTTGCTGCTGATAATTGGCAAGAAATTTTGTCTCATGGGCCTAGACCTTCTTACCATAATGCTTATGCACTTAAAAACAATGAATGTTATATGATAATGAATTCTCTAGTGATTCTAATCAAATTTCCTCACCATCAACATGCTCCTCAGAACATGACTAAATATGGATTGCTGTCAAGTGAGTCATTGATTGATTATACACAGACAATTATGGCATTCACCCGTAGATCAGATTATTTAACAGACACCCAGGATAAAAGCAAGCATGCATATCATGTGTCTTTTTGAAATTGTAAGATTTCAGCTTTAAATCTACTTCCCACATTTATTCATTACTTTCCTATTAATTTGATTGATTAAATGTATACTCCACTTTCTAGCTAAGAAAACCACCACTAAATGAGCTACATGGTATACATACGGGGGATAGTGAGCTGTTGTATTTATAAATGCATATACTTAAATAAAGAAGTGAATAACATGCAAGTGCCTATTTTTCTGCATGTATGTATGGTGAAACTGTGCAATCTTCACATATGATTATGTACTCACTCTTTTTAAAAAATTGTATTTCCATAATTGGAAACAAAAGGGTAGAAGATGAGCTTTCAGGCATCAAATTAGGGTTGCCAGGTGTCTGGGTTTTGCCCGGAGACTCTGGATTTTTGGGGCCCTCTCCAGGTCTCCATGTGAATCACCTTAATCTCCAGACTGTCAACTTTCATTTCAAGAAAAATTAAGGTTCTAGGTGGTCTGGTTCTCAAGATATACACCAAAATGTCAGCATACATGTGGCACTGGTAACATGGAAAGCACACTTTGAATTGGCCTGGTAGCAAATTGGCAACAAATGCTGATTTCAAAGCAGAGGTATTATGTACTGACAGGCAGGGCTGGTGCCAGGGTGGCCAGAGTGGGCCTTGGCTGAGGGCCCCTGTAGCCCAGAATGGCCCCTAATGGGGGCCCTCCTAATAGAGGGAGGGTGGTGCTCCCATTCTGTGATCTGTGGCAGCATCGGGTCCTGCAACCCAACCTTGCCATGGGTCTCAGAGAGGGAACTCCCAGCTCCCCCCAATACAGACAGCGCAAGCTTCAATAAGCCTGCACAGATGCCCCACCTACCTCTCCCATTAATGTGAATGCCGTGAATGCTGTGTCCAAGATGGTGGCAGGGGCTTCTCTAAGGGACTGATGTCCCCGGTGCCATCTTGGTTGATGGCAGGTATGTGCACTAAGCTCACATATCATTCACACAAGACAAGAGGTGGGTGGGGCAAGTGGGTGGGCTTATTAGCCCCATGCCACCTGTATGGGGGGGTGTTGGGCTATACCGCTGCGAGCCTGGGGCAGGCTGGTTCCCAAGGGCCCAGTCATGCCTGATGCCAGTCCTACTGACAGACTCTCACTTATGTCAGCAATTGTGCCACAGCATTCTGCACTAACTGCAGCTCCCGGGTCAGGTTGTGTGGCATGGGGATTTCTGTGACCTTGGTTTACTGGCTGCCAGGATATTTGTAGTTTTGGTTTTTGGTTAGGAATCTTGACTGGTTATGGGATGCTGAGTGTTCTGCCTTACTCATGGGAATTTTGTTGTGGTTGGTATGGTATTACATTTAGGAAATCATCGCTCTCTTTTGCTTTTCTTCTTCTGTTTGCATTTCATTTACCTTTAACCTCACTCCCTTACATCCATAGAAGCAACAACAGTGGTTCCATGTGCTCAGCTCAACCCCCTTTCACCCATTGATGATGCACCTTGTTGGCTGCATGATGGTTTGTTTCTTGCCCAATAATGGTAAAAGAGAATTCACATAATGGGAAGTGTGGCTACAACTGTTGTTCCCAATCTGCAGCCTGTGAAGGTAGACCAAACTATGTGTGTTTTCTCTCTGTCAATTATTATTCACTGGAATTGGGTTGGCTGTCAAAGTGAGTTTATAGCAGCCCACAGAGTAGGCAGGAAAGAGTAAATAATCTTCTTAACTCTTACTCATTTCTCAAACCTCTTTCTGAAGTGAAGGGTCAAATTTGTAAAGAAGTTTGGAGCAGCCATGTTAAAAGGTAGGGGCAGGGCATTTCAGGCAGGGGGTTGCTAACCCTGCTTTGATATGGATATCTTTGCAGAGGATTCCTAGTCACGCTTTACCAACAGCATAATCCAACCATATCTACTCAGAAGTAAGTCCTATTGAGTTCTATGGGGTTTAGTAAGTGTATTTAGCATTGCAGCCTTCAGGGGCATCCACCTTTACTCTTTGAGTGCTTTCATCTAACATCTCCATGACACTAGGCTCCTTTCTTCCTACAATGGCCTTCTGGTGACTGGCCTGGCCTGAGGGCACTTAAACCCTTCTTGCCAGAAGCAAGAAGGCTAGATTAAATGTTCCCTGCCCAGGCTCCATGTTTTAGCTAAGATTTCTTAATTTCCAATCAGAGAAACGTTGTTGTTTGACTTGTATGCTCCAAGCAACTGTGGTTGATGCTTAATGTATCCTGCTTAATGAAATCACTCAGGCCTGCCTCTGTGACATCACTAGGGCCCACCCCTGAAATCTCAGGGTTTGGGATGCTTCTGACCTGGCAACTCTAGGCATCATGCATTTTAATGAATGTCCCATTCTTGTAATCCATGGTGTGGAGAAATGGCTTGCCCTATCGTAGCACAGGACCATTAAACTATGTCTACATCACCTCCTCATCTTATGCAACAGGGAAAAGAAGGATGTGCTTCAAGGCACGAGCCCTAACCCTTGTTAAGCAGGAATGATGCTCCCAGTATTATTGAGGGCTGACACCATTTCTTCAGCCATGCAAACTGCAACCAAGCAATTGTACCAGAGGGTTGGATAGAAAAAGGGAAACACAGTGCAAACTTGGAGAACAGAGCAAGTTGAGGAAACAGGAAGTTGCCTATGTCAAACTCCTGGCTCATCTTGCTCATTATTGTCTACACTGATTGAGCAACTCTCCAGAGTTCAGATTGGGGACACTCCTAGCCCTACCTGGAGATGGTGGGGATTGAACAAAGGACCTTTTGCATGCAAAACAGACACTCTACCACTGAGCCACAGCCCTTTGCTCAAGAGTGAAGATAATGGGGACACAAAGGAGGTGTAGGTGATGAGCATGAATTAAGAGAATAGGAGACAGCTGAAAAGAATGAATAAAGAATTAAAGGAAGAAAGGAAATTCAGAATGCAAGAACAATGGTAATAAGAAAGTAACAAATGCTCCTATACTCATGTATCTGGAGGTAAGCCCTGTTAAACTAATTGGGATATATATGAGTAAACATTGTAGGATGCATTGCACATGTGGGTGATGATTGACCATATGAGGGGAAAGACTTGTATTTTCTTTCCTTCAGAAAAGGTTGTGTGCAAACATTCTGCTACTGAAAGTTTGTGAACTTGTGACATCATTTCCATCTGCCAGGTGCTGTCTGCGCTCTCATCACCATATGGTCCCTTTGAGCACTGTAGAACAGAATGGCCAGCTTTAAATTCTCATTCAGGGATTAAAGTTCACATACAGGATCATATAGAATCATCTAATTTCAGAAGGCAGGTGGGTGATAACAGAAGTGTGTTCGGTTCTTTCCCTTCTATTCCAGCGTAGTTCTGGATAATGGTACAGGGAGCCAGGATTAGAGTGCACATAGAAGGGGTGGCATATCATGATGTCAGATAGCAGGTGCCACAGCATGTGTCTTTTCAATGGGCTCATTTTTAAACATAGCACAGTTCTACGACAACCTTCAGAAAGGTAAGTTAGATATTATCCTGAGTAAACATAATGCCTAACAACCCTCTGCAGCATTTTTGTTACCATAGCAACTTCAGTGCTATGGCTACCACTACTCTGCATGCAGATCAGACAATAACTTCCTGTTTCAGTCACTATGTATAATTGCATAAAATAATGTTCATACTCCATTCCCAGCCTAAGGGCTATGTATGGTGGGGATTAAGTTAGCACACTTTGATCCCAGCACCTCTTTATTTGCCGTTGTATAGACTGATTTTGGTGTGGTTTCTCCAGACTTAGAATTTGGCCTCTGCAAGGTCCTGGTTTACAATGTGGCTGGCAGCATTATGAAACAGCTTTTTCCCCAAGGAAAGGGTGTGTCTTGGATGACTCATCATCACCTAAGTGAGTCCTGCCTCATTATGAATAAGACCTAGCTGGCTAAATATTCTTGATCAGCATTATAAAGCCAGCTAATGGGGGTTAGAAACGACAGAATTCTGTGCAGAACTAAGAAATGGTGCATGTGACAGATACAGGTGGTGAGGTGGTCAAAAATGTTTATTTTTATTTCTTTAAATCTTGGGCAGTCTGAGGCATAAAAGTTTGTCTGCCATGAATCATATCTCACAAACATAATCACACAAACATAAGCAGAACAAAGAAGTAAATTGAATGGTGCCACATCAGCATTCTAAACAAGAGGCAGCACCCGCCCTGCATTCTTCTTCCATTAGAATTTTTTTCCCCACAGCTACACAGGTTGCGCCTTTCATTGGGTTTGGTCCTATCTGGAGACCTGATTCTTTGACCTACTTCTACAATTTTCTCTCATTGTCTCAACCAAAGCTGTTGACAGCTACAATAATAATTTTTGTTGCAATTACAAGCAAAGTGATTTCAGATCTTAACCATCTCCACAAGGACCAGATGAGATGGAATATACTGAATTCTCTTATACAGAGGTAGTGACTTGCCCAAGTGAAACTAGAGGTGACTTTAAAAGCATCTTCGCATTTAACATGCAGGTTTGGTGGTGTGGTTTTTAAAAAAAATGCAAATAGCATCAGTTTTTGGAGAGCTGATAATGCGCAGCATGCATGAAGGGGTGAATTTAACCCTTTCCTTCTCCTGCTGCCCTCCTCTAGGATGCACACCTTAACATGGTGAGGGGGTTTGAGAGTGTCAAAGAAGCTGTGAGAAATGCTGTCAGGAGTCTAGACGAAGAGGCTAGACTTCTAGCAGAGGCACCCAAGGTGGAATGGTCAAAGCTAAGAAACCACACTAAAATGCATCCAGACTCAGAGGAAGGCAATGCCAAACCACCTCTGCAGGGCCAGCGCCAGGCATGACTGGGCCCTTGGACACCAGCTTGCCCTGGGCACACAGCTCCTGCCTATTTCACCTACCTCTCCCTTGTTTCCTGTTGCTGCGTGCGCTGCATGCACTGCACACACAGGGCTGCCATCAACCAAGATGGCAGCAGAGGCTTCTCTAAGGGATGTCCCTGCCACCATCTTGGTTGATGGCACACATGAGCGGTATGCTACGTGCATACATGCCTGCCAGATGGTGGTAGGAGTATCAGCCTCTTAAAAAAGCTTCCACAGCCATTTTGGTTGATGGCAATTCTGTACACAGCCTCAGAAGACAGGAGAGAGGAGTAGGTGGAGGCAGGGAGCCTGCTGCAGATCACGGAAGGGGACCACTACTCCCCCACCCTTACAAAGGGTCCTTCAGGGACCCTTGTGGACCATGGAGCCCTCGGCAGGGCCCAAGCGGGGGCCCTTTGGCGCCAGCCCTGCACCTCTGAATACCTCTTACCATGAAAACCCTATGAACAGAGTATCCCCTGCTGCAAGGAAAATCCTTCCTCTGAAGCAGAGTAGTAAGGGCCACAGCTCAGTGTCAGAGCACATGCCTTGCAAGCAGAAAGTCTCAGGTTCAGTCCCTGACATCTCCAGGTAGGGCTGGGAGAAACTCCCTGTCTGAAACCCTGGAAAGCTGCTGCCAGTCAGTGTAGACAATACTGATCTGCATGGTCCAGTGGGTCTGATGGTATTAGGCAGCCTCCTATGTTCCTATATTTGCTTAGGAGTGGGGGCAGGAGTGGAGGGAATCCCATTGACTGAATGGTGATTTGAACAGATTCAGTATTTCCTACTACAGTGCATTTATCTATGCATAGTACCTTGTGGGGAGTGCTGGAAATGAAATGAAAATTAAACTGAAAAGTGCCTTTGGTTCAAAAGGGGTCCGTGTTGTCACAGTTGCTTCTCTGCTGGGAGAAACATTGTGTGGCTTCCACCTATTTTTGTTCTCTCCTTATCCTCTTCCTTTGCAAAGAAACAATGGACACGTAAACATTATAGTTTTATTAATACGTAGCACATAAGGGCCTTACCTTGGTTCAGAAGGCATCCCTGCTGTTACAATTTTCAGTATGGGTTCATGTCACTTTACTCAGAAGTAAGCCCCATTGAATTCCATAGGGATTGCTCCCTGATAAGTATGTAAAGAATTACAGCCTGAATTGATTAGTCTTAAAGGTGCCACACAACTGTTAACAAGGGCCTTCATAAACTTCCAGACCTATGGAAAAATATTATTCCCTTTCTCCAGCTTATTTCCTTCTCCATCTTTTTTTACTCAGAATGCGAAATAAGGTGGAAGGATATTAAAAGAACTAGGACCTGGGAGACAAGGGTTAATCAGCCATGATACTCACTGTGGGCCCTTGGGCTGGTCACTATCTTTTAGCCTAACCTACCAACAGGGTTGTTGTAAGGATAATGTGGGTAATGTGGAGATCCATGAATGTCACCTTGAGCTCCGGGGGGGGGGAGGTGGAGTGGATATAAATGTAATACTGATAAATAAGGAATAATTAAAATAAAAAGTCTATCTCCAGCCTGCCTGTCCCTGATTTTGAAATAGGAGAGGGGTTGCAGGAGAGCTTTGCGCATACCATGAAAAAAGACAAATAATCGGGTGTTAGAACAGATTAAACCAGAACTGTCACTAGAAGCTAAAATGATGAAACTGAGGTTATCATACTTTGGACACATCATGAGAAGACATGATTCACTAAAAAAGACAATAATGCTGGGGAAAACAGAAGAGAGTAGAAAAAGAGGAAGACCAAACAAGAGATGGATTGATTCCATAAAGGAAGCCACAGACCTGAACTTACAAGATCTGAACAGGGTGTTTCATGACAGATGCTATTGGAGGTCGCTGATTCATAGGGTCGCTATAAGCTGTAATCGACCTGAAGGCACATAACAACAAAAAGAAACGCAAACAATATATTCAGGCCCACAACATGCAGGTCCTTGGCAAATCCAATGTCTGCTGGGACAGGCTAGCCTGGGTGGGGTGTGCAGTCAGGGTGCAATCTATGCTCCCATACTACTTATGGTCTCTTCACAGTGAGTTTGTACCTGAACCATCCTCTGCACCATCCTGCTTTTTGTAATAGCATTTTAAGTTTTCCAAAGTGATTTATAGGTTTATTGGATGGTTTGTTACAATTGGTTTTAGTGTTTTATTGTTGTTGTCAGTCACTTTGGGTTGCTTTGGAGGAAAGTGACTAAAATATAAATAATTATAATAATAACTACAGTTTTTTTATCCTCCGAACAAATGTCTGCAGGAGCCTCTCTAAGTTCAAATGGATAATGGAAGGTTGTAAGGTACGGGAAAGAGTATGGCTTTGACATGTTCAGGAAAACTTTAAAACAGTTTGCTTCACATTTCACTTGATTGTGCTAAGCCCTGCTTGCCCTAAAGAATCAGCCTCCATTGATGGCAGGATGGGGCAGGTCCTCACCTTGATAGGGTTGTTTCTTAAATTGGCATCCTCACGCCTTGGCTAGCATGATTGGATTTCAGACTTGAATAATAGCCCTTGAGAGGCAGACTATTGTACTGATAGCTGACTGATAGCTGATTAGATTTGCATTACAAAAATATAATACATATGCATATGGGTTGCTGCATCATCTCAGCTGAAGTGGAGAATTTAACCCCTTCAGTTACTTTTTTCATCAAGTGGCCTCCTTGCTTTTATTGCAAAGTGAATCAAACTAGCCATTTAAAAAAATTATATAAGAAACACTGGAGTGGTTCATATCTACTTCTTCCTTCTTCTCTCCCCCAACTCCATACTTGAGTAGATATGTATAGCATTGCATGGTTAAAAGATTCCCCCCCCAAATAACTTTACTATAAATTACCCCTAATCTCCCTTAAGCATCTACCAAATTTGCAGTGAGTAGCTAACAGGTGGGGTTTTGTCAAGTCTACTGATGAGTAGTATAGTTATCTTAGTCTTCTGTCACTGTCACCTTTTTCATGTGTGATTTTGTGTGTGTGCCTTCATTGACCCCTCTTCCTTGTTAGGTAAAGATTTACATTTCCCTCCAGACATTTGATAGACTGAGATGTCTGTTGCTAATATGCTGCCAAAGCTTTCTGTAGCTGCATGGGGGTGGTTGCTCTTTTATTATTTTGTTTTTATAGTATGATATATTTGTTTTTGTTTTTAACATTGTTATAAGTTGCTTGGAGACTTTCAGGTAGCAACTGACTAATAAATCTAAATCTAATAATAATTATAATTTATTTAAACTGGGTCAATGTGGTAGAATGCTTACCCCTTTTAAATGTACCGCCAGTCAAGGAAATATTTTTCAGAAACTTTTATACATACACACTATAAAAATGTGGATACATTTGGGATAAAAACATACCCAGAATAACATGTTACTGCCTCTCCATTCCAAATGTGCCCCCCCACAAACATACATCTACAACTTGGGTGGAGGGAAAAGGATAGTTCTCCTATACCTTTAACAGCTGTATAGAAGTGGGAATTTCAGTCAGTGTACATTGTCAAAACGTCAATCTGCTGAATTTCCTTCTCCTACATAACTATTTAAGGTGCAGGAGCACTGTCCTCTTTTATACCAGGCCACCTGGGGCAAGGCAAGATCAGTTCTGGGCAGAGCAATCTTATGTATATTTACTCAGAAGTAATGTTCACTGTGTTCAGTCTGCTTACTCCCATGTAAATGTGCATAGCATTGTAGCTTCTTATACTTACATAATTACCTGGGAGTCAGCACCACTAAACATGGTGAATCTTAATTCTGAGCAATGGGATCACACTTGAAAAGGCCTGTTGTAGAGTGCACGTTGTTGTAATGTTTTTCAGCTTCTATTACCAGGCTTTGGGCTGCTTCCTACCAGCCCCCACCCCAAAAATGTTTTTAATATGCCATAGTTCAAGGGTAGAGCATGTACTTTACATGCAGAAGGTCCCAAGTTCAATCCTTGGCATTTCCAGGTAGGGCTGGGAATGTCTCCTGTCTGAAATCCTAAAAAGCCGCTGCCCTAGTCAGACAATATTGAGCCAGCACACCAACTGTCTGACCCAGTATAAGGCAGCTTCCTATCCTGATCTTCACCTTCCTCAACTTAAATGTTTGGGGTTTTTCAGTATTGCTAGAGGCTATGAATGCTGCTGAGCTGGTCTTGGTGGCTGAAGGCTGATCCAATATATCTGATGTAGACTTGAATACAAAGTAATACAATACTTTTCTGAGTAAAAATTGGACAGATCATTCCTTTACCATGCCCATTCATGCACAAAGATGAAGCATAGGACAGAGGTTCAAAGATATCTTTTTCCTAATCTACTCACATCAGACAACAAAGAATTCCATAGGACACTATATCATGTGCTTTGCAAAGGCCTTTGGCTATATGCAATAAAGTTTGTTGTTGCTGTTGTTGTATGCACTATATCATATGAAAAGTATACCTCTGAAAGTGACTTTGAAAGTGACAAAAGACTATCCAGAATAAAATTAAACTTGGGCTTCTTAGTATAAACATTGCCATGTCTCTCTTTACTGCTATTCTCTTCCAAAAGGAATCTGTGCTTTGTTTCAGACTAGAAACAGTTCTAGACAACTGCTGCATTTTATGTTTTCAAAAATGGGGAATCAGCCATTATGTTTCTTCATTCCGATATCCTTAGGTTAACCAGAAATCTTCATAGGTCCTAGGAGAGCCCAGTTTATTCAATATGTTACCTGTTCCCACATTCCATCATAAGACTGAGACCAACATAAACGATATGGCTTTAACATCAAGCTTTGATGTTTTTTTCTCCTCCCTACCCCCCCTCCCAAGTTTGCTTAATATCCAGTCAAAGGAAGAGTTCTGAAGAATTTAAAAGCTTGCTCACTATTTGGTAACATTAGGCTTGGGAACCCTAAACCTAATAAAGCCATGAAGCTCACTGGGTGACCTTGGGCCAGTTACTGCCTCTCTTCCTCAGAGGAAGGTAATGGTAAACCCCCTCTGAATACCACTTACCATGAAAACCCTATTCATAGGGTCGCCATAAGTTGGAATTGACTTGAAGGCAGTCCATGTCCATGTCATCAATATGGCATATAAGTGGTTAGGGCATCAGGCTAGCAGTGGGAGAGGGGAGGGTCCAGGTTCAAATCCCGTAATCAGCCATAAAGCTCATGAGCTGACCTTGGGCATGTTGCCCTCTGTCAGTCTGACCTACCTCATAGATGCTATCAAGTTATGTTACATCAGGATGACATAGGTTAATTCATGATAGGGTTAATTTAGTTTGGTTTGTGTTTCCCTTAAGTAGGAAACTGGTCTACATCATATTCATGTCCTGTCAGGCCCTGTTATTTTAGGGCACTGTAAGGTGGAGTCTTCTGCTGGAGAATGGCAACTTCTAGCAAAGCTAAAGTTTGATTCTGTTTGAGCTTGAATAGAGACAATGATTTTTCCCCATTATAGTTGTTAATTTAATTAATTATGTTAAGATGGTTTATTCTATTTACAGCACTTAGAAATGCAAATGATTAAGCATTTATTTATTTTATAAATAAATATGATTGTGTTATCCTCAGTTATCTTGGGGTCATTGTTACTCTGCTTCTTTTGCATATGCTTAAGCTATGATGGGGTACTTTATGCTTTAACTGAATTGTCACAGACAACACTTTATGCATTTTATTATCATTTAATCTCTGTTTACATGTACTGGACAAATGAGGATAATACTCCACACATCCAATGAAATGGCTCTCGTCTGTGAAAGTTTTGGCCAATTTATTATTTGTTATTTGTAATTTGTTATTTTTTAAGGTACTGCAAGTTTTTCTGCTCTTTCTGCTGCAACAGACTTGCAGTGCAATCCTACTCATGTTTAATCAAACCTTAGAGCCCTCCATTTTCAGTTAAGCTTACTTCCTTATAAATGTGCATAAGACTACAGCCTAACATGATTGGACATTGTTTGAAATAGTGTTTGTATCTTACAGCACAATCCTAACATCTACTCAGAAATAAGTCCTATTGAATTCAATGGAGCTTATTTTCAGGTTAAATGCGGTTAGGATTGCAGATTTATAATACACCCAAAGCTTTGCAACAATTTTGCAACTTGTTTTGTTACAGATTAGTTTAGGGTTTTATGCCTGTCCAGACTAGACCTAATAGCATGTACTATTTCAACTGCCATTTCATTTTTATTTTCAGTGTCTAAAGAAAGCCACATATACCAACCTGTTATCCATGAAAAAATAGTCCAGGATTACACCACTAAAAGTAGTTAGGTCTGAATTCATTGGGAATGTCTCCCTAAGTCATAGAGAGTGTGACCTCACCAAAGTGGACTGGAGCTACAGGTAAAAACATGTACTTTCTTTTTATTCCTGTTTTCTGCCCTGCACCTCCCTTAATTTGACTTCATATTGTCTCCAATAGCACTTCATGGCACATAATTATCCATGTATTGTGGTATATAAGCTTTAATACACTATGAAGAGGATTCTGGCTCTGGAAAGCTTATAAAGTACTCAAAATGAATTTAGGGTGTAATCCTAAATACTCTTCCTAGAGGGCAAATCTCATCGAATTCAATGGGACTTCTAAATAAACATGTACAGGATTGCACTGTCAGTGTTTTTGCTTTGTACGTCGCTCAGAGTGGCTGGTTAATCCAGCCAGACAGGCGACTAATAAATCAAATAAATAAATAAATAAAACGCACCAATTTGGATTTTTTGTGTCCGCAATACAGGACTGATTTTATACATGGTTGCTTGGAAGTGTGCATAGGATACAAGCCTAACGCAGGTACTTTTGAACATGTCCTATATAATTTTATAGGCAATTCTCTCTTGTCTGTTTTGAGGAGATAACATGTTGCGCAACACTGATACTTCGGTCTCTGGACAAAAGTAGTAGGAGAGATAGAACGCGCAGAGTTCAAAGCATCATAGAGGTAAAATTACACACGAACTAGAGAGTCACCGCCTGGCTGTTACACCGCTCCTTACATCTAACCATCCAGTTCCGCAACTTTTCTGGAAGCGGTCGATTTCTATGGGCATTAAAAGAGGAATACTTCAGTCAGGCTCAACAGAAGAATTATTCTGTCTGACTCAGAGGGATTAAAATTGAAATGCCTATGCCCTTATGAAAGATGGTGGAATTTCTATGGTCTCAGCGCTCCCAATCTGGCTTCTGGGGGTATAAGCGGAGCCGGAGCACGCCCCTTCTCCTCTCGCTCACCGCATTCACAACAAAACAGAACACCTGTGCCTTTACCAAAGATGGTGGAATATCTACTCCTACAACTCTCCTAACCAAGCGCCGGAACCCGCCCCTGACGCTCCGCATAAAAAAAGAAACCCCATGCCCTTATTAAAGATGGCAGAATTTACATACACTTTGTTTGAGCTGCCCGGGAAGAGAGTGGGGCAGAACCACGCCCCTTCACCGCGGCGCACGGGGGGGAGGAGCGAAGAGAGCGAGAGAAGGAAGCGTGTGTGGTGTGCACGCGCCGAGTGCTCGCGCCCGCCCGATCCCGCGGCGGACTCCCGCACGCGCTCTAACGAGAGGGAGGGGAGAGACAGACACTCACACATACATATGCACACACAGACAGAGTCGTGGCGAAAACCGCCTCGCGCACCCTACGGGCCAAGTAAGGCCCTTCAGACGGATACAGAATCTCCTGTAGTCGAGGCAGTAATAATAATAATAGCGGCAACGCGATGGCGGCGTTGAAGCGGGAAGCGTCTTCTCCCTTCTCTGGGTCTTCCATTCCTGTGGCCGAGAGCCCACCGGTAGCGGCGGCCCACTGGCTCGGAGTAACCCTGCGGCTGCTGGTCGCGCTGCTTCTGAACGCGGCCCGGGCCGAGAAAGAAGGTGAGGAAGGAGCCAGTGGGAGGTGGATGGGAAGGGTCGGTGCCTCCCTCATGGGCATTATTTAGTCCGATCGACCTCCAGCATTTAACAGGAACATCGCTCTCCCTATAAGGACCCTCTCGCGTATCTTTCTGATTTTCTCAGATGCCTCCCAGCTCGTCCTTCTCCCCAGATGTTTTATTAAATGCCCAGCGCGCTTCATTCTCCGGTGCCTCCCTGACTTCTGCCTCTTCCAGCCTCCCTCATACTCCTTGCCCCGCTCCTCCGGTGAATCGTTCAGTGCCCTCTTCCTGCTTACCCTTGGGGCGGGGGGCGAGGGGATCCTTACCCATTTACCCGCTATTTTCTCGAACCACAATGTTATTGCCAGCATTAAGAATTCTCGTCGCACGCTCGCACTCGTTCAAAATAAATCAGTGGTGAAGTTTCTGAATATTTTCCTAGCATTTCTTGAGATACTTGCCTATATGGGTGCTCCTCCCCCCTTCCGCTTTCTCTAGGGTCTCCTAAGACCTCCCGTCGGATATTTCACATCCTTTCCGCCCTTCTGGTGCTCTCGCTCGGTCTCGTCCCCTCCCTGCCGGGCTGCCAACTCACTGGCCGCCCCTCAGGGCTGCCCCACCCGCCCAGCCACCGGCCGTCTCCGGCCTGGCTCTCCCGGCTTTGTGGCCGGGCACACGGCTGGAGTGTAACTGCTGAAGCCCTGCTCGTTTGGCGTTGCTCATCCTACATGCATTAGCTAGTGAGGTAAAGTTGCTGTTTTTATCCTCTTTGTTTTATGCTGGAGACGGATGGAACGCTAGTCCTGCTGGCTTAGCTGGATCCCCAAAGGCAAGAGTAGTGATTGCACCATTTACAGCCGAGATTGGACCTGGCCCTTTAAATAAACTTCTAAGATATTTCTCTTGGGCACCAGGAGCTACTGTCAGATTGCAACCTGGGGTAGTCTTGACATTTCTGAACGTTAGGACATTTTAATAAACAAACCCCCCAAATTTTGAAACCCTTTTAAAGCTTGTTGTGTGATGGCAAGGTAGCTACATCTGCTTGGCTGTATTTTTGTTTGTTTGTTTTAAATTCCCAGGATCCTGTACAGTGAGAAAATGCTTAAACTGGTTTTGGATATGGTTACTGATGCAACTTCAGAACCAAAAAAGGAGGGGAAACACATCCTCAGCCTGAAACTGGCACTCAAAAACAAAGATTTATTGTCAATAAAATTGCCGAACAAGTTTTGATAAAATCTTCAGGGCCAGTGTAAATCAGGGATAGGCAACATAATGCCCATCAGATGTTGCTGGACTCCAATTTCCACCAGCCTCAGCCAGCATGACCAGTGGTCAGAGATGATGGGAGTTGTAGTGAAACATCTGAAGGGCACCATGTTGGGTATCCTTATTATCAATCAATAACATGTTTGCATTTTGATTTAATTTTAACAGTTACATTTTATAGTGTTACACTTACAGAGCCCCGGAAGAGTATCAAAGTCAGACAATTTTGTTAAAATTTTTTTTTATTTTTGCCTGCTATTTTGAGGCTTCACCTGTCCTTCTGAAACAGCTTCAGGGCCAAATAAAATGTTTAGTTAGTGGTCTTTTGAGAGACCATTTTTGAAGCACTATCTAGGGCAGCAAAAAAGTGGCTTTAAAGTTGGGTTGTAGTCACTGAAGGAAACGGTAGCAGGCATTTTCGGAGAAGAAATATATCAATAAATTGCTAGATAGAAGTGAACCCACTTCCTTAGAAATATAGCAATTTTTACTAACTTTGTGAAAGAAATATTAAAATTAGACATTTAAACCCACACTGTGGGAAAGCAAGTAGAATTTCTGAAAATCCAATTCTTTAACTTTGGTTTGAAACAAACTTTGACCAACTGAAACCTGTAACGACCAGTTACTTTAAACATTAAAATGTCACAATGTGCAGAACTTCTTCCTTTTCTGGTTGTGTATGTTAAGAGTCCGAGGAGAATTTCCCATATCCTTTCAATGGTTTGTGTATAGACGCATTGTGTATCTTCATACATAGCTTAGAACTTGTAGGGTCAGCAAGTTAGTCTTGCAGTTATTGACAGGGCTGTTGCTTGGTTGATTTTGTTTGATGCTTTATTGTATCCAAAGGAGGTAAATGATTGTTCTGAGTATTTTTCATGGTGTTGCTATTAATGAGAACTGATATTTTTCCTTGTCTGTCTACATTTGAGTGTATGTATGCTACCTCTCCAGCATATCTATTCCTCGTTGGCGTGCTCCTAAGCTCTGACAAGGCTCCTGCATTCTCTGCATGTGTACATATGTTTACTTTGTATCGCCATTGCTTCTGACCAACTGTGCCACAGGCCCCTATTCTTCCACAAGGATGTTGAGTTTTCTGACTCCTGCTTCTATTAGTCTTTTTCCTTTCCTTCAAAAGAACACAAGAGGACTGCTCTGGCTGTATTGTGCCAATTAATGTCTTCAACCAATGTCTATGTGTTGCTATCTTCATTTCTTACCAACAGCTAGCTTATTTTCCTCAAGACATTTGCCCCTATTCTCACAGCATGACAGTTGATCCATTCCTTCCAGTCAAATTCTTGAGTGATGTCTGCTGCTGTTGGTGATTATGTAGGAACTGTCTACGTTAGGATTTAGGTTTTTAAATGTTTCAAGCAGGAGCTTTTAAGAAATTAGTAGGATTCCATTTTCAAAAAGTCTTATTTAGAGGCAATGACTCAAACCGGATTTTTTAAATTGTGCAAATGAACAGCCTAAAAGATAGTGTAAATGCAATTTCCAAGTATGTAAAGAGTGAACTTCTTAGCAGTTCCTGTTAACCTGTTAAAATATTTTACTCACTACAATATTGAACTTGCATTTCTGGTCCTATGGCTTCTTAAATGATGTGAAAAGCGGCTAAATTCTACTGCTGTCAGTATCTTTTGCACATTTTAGATTGTGCCAGTGGCTTCAAAAAGCTGAAGTTCAACCCATTTTCTCAAATTGTCTTATTAAATTACTGGATATTTTTGAAACACTTAAATTGTGCATTACTTTAAGTTGTATCACTTTCACTTTCTTTCTTGTCTTCTGAGAAACAACCTTAATTTATCTTTTCATTTTTGCAACTGTATGAAAGCTGTAGCTGTGGTTTTGACAGGCAAATGCTCATTGGTTTAGTTGTGTTGTATCTTGATAACTAATTGTTTTTTACTGGGTGTGCAGTGTAAATACTCATTCTTGTTCCAGACTGGCAGTTTGCCACTTGTCTGGCTGCCTGCATGGAATAGCATTTGCCCTAAGACAACTAGGTAGGTGGCAAGGACAGACACCTGCCTAGCTCTCTTTCTGCTGCTCATGGCACTCCCAGCAGCCGCCATAGTGTTGCTTGGTTTCCACTTCCGAGCTTGGTAAATGCAAAGGAGTATTCTAGCTGCACTTTCTCTTTTTTTTTAGAAGGGGAGAGTGAGAACATGGTATGTTGTGTTTAATAGTTGGGAGGGGAAGAACAAGTAGTTCATCTAGCGAAGGTTAATCTAGATAGGCTAGAGAAATATAGAGGTCACTCGTTGCACTTTCTTGCATATGCAGTATGAGAGGAGAAAGGGGTCGGTAACTGATTGAAATGGGGATGGGGGATGACTGTTCTTGCAAAACATATTTGCACAGCTGGTACCACATCTGTTGTGGCTTATTCTTGCTGTACCTTTTAGTGAGCAATATCTTCATAAAATATTGGATTTCAGAGAAAGCACTTCTGTTTGGTGCAATACATCCTGGAACCGGGGTAGCCAATGTGGTGCTCTCCAGATACTGTTGGACTCCAGCTCATCTCAGCCCTTGCCAGCATGGCAGTAGTCAGGAATAGGAACATAGGAAGCTGCCTTGTACCAAATCAGACCATAGGTCCATCTAGCACAGTATTATCTACACTGACTGACAGCAGCTCTCAAGTGTTTCAGGCAAGGATCTCTCCCAGCCTGGAGATGCCAGGAATT
The DNA here is from genome assembly GCF_030035675.1 of Rhineura floridana. Taxonomy (NCBI): domain Eukaryota; kingdom Metazoa; phylum Chordata; class Lepidosauria; order Squamata; family Rhineuridae; genus Rhineura; species Rhineura floridana. Next base: position 60,824,283 of record NC_084484.1, on the reverse strand, counting down.
AAACCTGGAACCTTCTGCATGCAAAGCAGATACACTACCACTGAGCTACGGCCCTTTCCCAAATGGAGATGATGAGAATTGAAGTCCAATAACATCTGGAGGGCCCATGTTGGCTACCCATGCCCTAGAAGATGTTCCTGCACCATTAAATGTCCTTTCACTAAAGAAAAGACCTAATTGGAAAAACTGTATTCTTAAGAACAGTAAGCCATTCATTTGTGGCTTGCAACCATTCTGCTTCACATTCTTTGCTGTCTGAAGCCTATGGCTAAAGTTGCAAACAAACTATAAAGGAGATGCATGTGCATCAGTGCTCTGCTGCCAACAGCAGTGTTAGAAGATCACAACATGGAACAACCACTTTCCACAAAAGAAAGCAGTATCTCTTTCATTGGGAGCTTGAGATATACATGCAATCTGTATCTAGCCCACCCTGTGTGACATCTTGTTGTGCTTGTCAGTAGACTAGCAAATCTCCAAGACTTGGCTGTGGTAGTAGCTGTTTAAACAAACCTCATAGTGGCAGCAGAGAACAGTACAAACATTAGTGCTTTCAAAATTAATATTTACAGTTTTTAGTATCTATTCTATGGAAAAGATTTTTGTGTATTTTTTGTTAAATATGTCCTGTTAAGTGTAGATTGTTTGAAAAGTAGTAGTGAGGATTTCCCCCTTGAACTTCCTTATATTTTTAAGAACATAAGAAGAGCCTGCTGGATCAGGCCAGTGGCCCATCTAGTCCAGCATCCTGTTCTCACAGTGGCCAACCAGGTGCCTGGGGGAAGCCCGCAAGCAGGACCCGAGTGCAAGAACACTCTCCCCTCCTGAGGCTTCCAGCAACTGGTTTTCAGAAGCATGCTGCCTCTGACTAGGGTGGCACAGCACAGCCATCATGGCTAGTAGCCATTGATAGCCCTGTCCTCCATGAATTTGTCTAATCTTCTTTTAAAGCCATCCAAGCTGGTGGCCATTACTGCATCGTGGGAGCAAATTCCATAGTTTAACTACGCGCTGAGTAAAGAAGTACTTCCTTTTGTCTGTCCTGAATCTTCCAACATTCAGCTTCTTTGAATGTCCACGAGTTCTAGTATTATGAGAGAGGGAGAAGAACTTTCTCTATCCACTTTCTCAATGCCATGCATAATTTTATACACTTCTATCATGTCTCCTCTGACCCGCCTTTTCTCTAAACTAAAAAGCCCCAAATGCTGCAACCTTTCCTCGTAAGGGAGTCGCTCCATCCCCTTGATCATTCTGGTTGCCCTCTTCTGAATCTTTTCCAACTCTATAATATCCTTTTTGAGATGAGGCGACCAGAACTGTATACAGTATTCCAAATGCGGCCGCACCATAGATTTATACAACGGCATTATGATATTGACTGTTTTATTTTCAATACCTTTCCTAATTATCGCTAGCATGGAATTTGCCTTTTTCACAGCTGCCGCACACTGGGTCGACATTTTCATCGTGCTATCCACTACAACCCCGAGGTCTCTCTCCTGGTCGGTCACCGCCAGTTCAGACCCCATGAGCGTATATGTGAAATTAAGATTTTTTGCTCCAATATGCATAATTTTACACTTGTTTATATTGAATTGCATTTGCCATTTTTCCGCCCATTCACTCAGTTTGGAGAGATCTTTTTGGAGCTCTTTGCAATCCCTTTTTGTTTTAACAACCCTGAACAATTTAGTGTCGTCAGCAAACTTGGCCACTTCACTGCTCACTCCTAATTCTAGGTCATTAATGAACAAGTTGAAAAGTACAGGTCCCAATACCGATCCTTGAGGGACTCCACTTTCTACAGCCCTCCATTGGGAGAACTGTCCGTTTATTCCTACTCTCTGCTTTCTGCTTCTTAACCAATTCCTTATCCACAAGAGGACCTCTCCTCTTATTCCATGACTGCTAAGCTTCCTCAGAAGCCTTTGGTGAGGTACCTTGTCAAACGCTTTTTGAAAGTCTAAGTACACTATGTCCACTGGATCACCTCTATCTATATGCTTGTTGACACTCTCAAAGAATTCTAATAGGTTACTGAGACAGGACTTTCCCTTGCAGAAGCCATGCTGGCTCTGCTTTAGCAAGGCTTGTTCTTCTATGTGCTTAGTTAATCTAGCTTTAATCATACTTTCTACCAGTTTTCCAGGGACAGAAGTTAAGCTAACTGGCCTGTAATTTCCGGGATCCCCTCTGGATCCCTTTTTGAAGATTGGCGTTACATTTGCCACTTTCCAGTCCTCAGGCACGGAGGAGGACCCAAGGGACAAGTTACATATTTTAGTTAGCAGATCAGCAATTTCACGTTTGAGTTCTTTGAGAACTCTCGGGTGGATGCCATCCGGGCCCGGTGATTTGTCAGTTTTTATATTGTCCATTAAGCTTAGAACTTCCTCTCTCGTTACCACTATTTGTCTCAGTTCCTCGGAATCCCTTCCTGCAAATGTTAGTTCAGGTTCAGAGATCTGCCCTATATCTTCCACTGTGAAGACAGATGCAAAGAATTCATTTAGCTTCTCTGCAATCTCCTTATCGTTCTTTAGTACACCTTTGACTCCCTTATCATCCAAGGGTCCAATCGTCTCCCTAGATGGTCTCCTGCTTTGAATGTATTTATAGAATTTTTTGTTGTTGGTTTTTATGTTCTTAGCAATGTGCTCCTCAAATTCTTTTTTAGCATCCTTTATTGTCTTCTTGCATTTCTTTTGCCAGAGTTTGTGTTCTTTTTTATTTTCTTCATTCGGACAAGACTTCCATTTTCTGAAGGAAGCCTTTTTGCCTCTAAGAGCTTCCTTGACTTTGCTCGTTAACCATGCTGGCATCTTCTTGGCCCTGGCGGTACCTTTTCTGATCTGCGGTATGCACTCCAGTTGAGCTTCTAATATAGTGTTTTTAAACAACTTCCAAGCATTTTCGAGTGATGTGACCCTCTGGACTTTGTTTTTCAGCTTTCTTTTTACCAATCCCCTCATTTTTGTGAAGTTTCCTCTTTTGAAGTCAAATGTGACTGTGTTGGATTTTCTTGGCAATTGGCCATTTACATGTATGTTTAATTTAATAGCACTATGGTCACTGCTCCCAATCGGTTCAACAACACTTACATCTCGCACCAGGTCCCGGTCCCCACTGAGGATTAAGTCCAGGGTTGCCGTCCCTCTGGTCGGTTCCATGACCAACTGGTCTAGGGAATAGTCATTTAGAATATCTAGAAACTTTGCTTCTTTGTCATGACTGGAACACATATGCAGCCAGTCTATGTCCGGGTAGTTGAAGTCACCCATTACTACCACATTTCCTAGTTTGGATGCTTCCTCAATTTCATATCTCATCTCAAGGTCTCCCTGAGCATTTTGATCAGGGGGACGATAGATCATTCCCAGTATTAAATCCCTCCTGGGGCATGGTACCACCACCTACAACAATTCTGTGGAGGAGTCCGCCTCTTTTGGGGTTTTGAGCTTGCTGGATTCAATGCCTTCTTTCACGTATAGAGCGACTCCGCCACCAATACGTCCTTCCCTGTCCTTCCGATATAGTTTATATCCAGGGATAACCGTATCCCACTGGTTTTCTCCATTCCACCAGGTCTCCGTTATGCTCACTATATCAATGCTCTCCTTTAAGACCAAGCACTCCAGTTCTCCCATCTTGGTTCGGAGGCTCCTAGCATTAGCGTACAGGCACTTGTAAGCAGTGTCTCTCTTCAAGTGTCTTTGGCACTTGTGGTTAGGCCTGTGGTAATTTTGCTCTTCTGAATTGATATCCTGTGCCCCTGCTCTCACAATGCCTACTTCTAGGCCTACCCCTTTTAACATTTCATCATTTCTTTGGTTTTTATCCCAGGGGGGAGGTTTATTCCGAACCGGACCTTTCTCAGCTCCTGTCGGGTTTCCCCCCTCAGTCAGTTTAAAAGCTGCTCTGCTACCTTTTTAATTTTAAGTGCCAGCAGTCTGGTTCCATTCTGGTTCAAGTGGAGCCCGTCCCTTTTGTACAGGCCCGGCTTGTCCCAAAATGTTCCCCAGTGCCTAACAAATCCAAACCCTTCCACCCGACACCATCGTCTCATCCACACATTGAGACTGCGAAGCTGGGCCTGTCTGGCTGGTCCTGCACGTGGAACCGGTAGCATTTCAGAGAAAGCCACCTTGGAGGTCCTGGCTTTCAGCATCCTACCTAGCAACCTAAATTTTTCTGGGTTAGAAATCTAATAGTACCTAAAAAGAGTAACGGTAGCTGTGTTGGGCCATAAGAAAAAAATCCAAAATTCATAGTGTGGCATTCCCTTTATTGGGCTAACCAAAATGTCACAAGATAATGAGGAAGATTTTGAGTTTTCCATATCTCTGGGGTGGGGGCTTGGCTTGTTACAGCCATAAAGTCTGTTTTGGTCTTAAACCTAGAATGTAGGAAGAGGTAACACACTTATAGATTAGACTCTCTCAGGTGTTATGCAGGTTTCAGGTTACACTTAGGGATACCGAAATACACAGGATGGTGTATCCAATTAAATAAATCAACTAGTGCAAGGAACTTCCCCTCCATCTCTTCTCTCTGTGTCCCTTAAATCAGTTTTGGGGTTTTCCCCAACCATCTGGTACAAATTTGGGGAGAGTGCAGGGTGCATGTGAGGAGTGGAGAAAGGGGGGAAGTTCTTTTGTATAAGTGCAAATTCTTACACTAGTGAATCTATTTAGTTGGATCGTGCTCAAAATGATTCCCCATTTTTGAAAATGGAAAATCCAGCAGTTCTTCAGATCGATTTCCTAAAGACACTTCTATTTATAGCAGGTGAATCAAGCGAGGTATCCAGACCACAGCCTTGTCCCGATTTTTTGGATGAGTTTCAGTTGGTACAGCTTGAGGACATTGACAAGGTGCTTGGACAGGTTCGTGCAACCACTTCTGTGCTGGATCCTTGCCCTTCTTGGCTACTAAAAGCTAGCAGGGATGGAACAGCCAGCTGGGCCAGGGAAGTGATTAATGCCTCTCTGTGAGAGGGGGTGGTCCCTGGCTGCCCGAAAGAGGCGGTAGTGAGACCACTCCTGAAGAGACCTTCCCTGGACCCAGAAAATCTTAATAATTATAGGGTGGTGGCAAATGTTCCATTCCTGGGCAAGGTCCTGGAACGAGTGGTGGCAGGCCAGCTCCAGACACTCTAGGATAAGATCGATTATCTGGATCCATTTCAGTCAGGTTTCAGGCCCGGTTTTGGCATGGAAACAGCCTTGGTCGCCCTGTATGATGACCTCTGTCGGGAGAGAGACAGGGGGAGTGTGACTCTGTTGATTCTTCTTGATCTCTCAGCAGCTTTCGATACCATCGACCATGGTATCCTTCTGGGAAGACTGGCTGAGTTGGGAGTGGGAGGGACTGCATGGCTGTGGTTCCGCTCCTACTTGGTGGGTTGGCTCCAGAAGGTGGTGCTTGGGGAGTATTGCTCGGTACACTGGACTCTCCAGTATGGGGTTCCGCAGGGGTCAGTTGTGTCCCCCATGCTGTTCAACATCTATATGAAACCGTTGGGTGCGGTCATCCGGAGCTTTGGAGTGCATTGCCATCAGTATGCTGATGACACGCAGCTCTATTTCTCCTTTTCATCTTCTTCAGGTGAGGCTGTCAATGTGCTGAACCAGTGTCTGACTGCGACAATGGCCTGGATGAGGGCTAATAAACTGAGGCGCAATCCAGACAAGACTGAGATGCTGCTAGTGGGTGGTTCTTCTGACCGGATGGTGGATGTCCAACCTGTCCTGGATGGGGTTGAACTCCCCCTGAAGGAGCAGGTTCGTAGCTTAGGGGTTCTCTTAGAACCGTCTCTGTCACTTAAGGCTCAGGTAGCCCCAGCATGGAGTGATATTGTAGTGTTTACTGAAAGATCACCCCACTGTCTGGTGACATGAGAATTTAATGAACATGCCGCAACACAGTTATGAAAATAATGGATGCTTAGGCATTGTTTGACACTTCATATGCTAATATATTTGTAAAGAGAAAGGAGTGAGGGGAAAACCTGTTTAGAAAGTGAATGCTGGTTTAAAACTCATTAAATAAAGAATCTTTACTATGTCTGTTGAGACAACTTAGAGTTACTCACCGTTAACATACTGATACAAACATACCTGTATTAGTCTTGATATTTTTAGCTTTGATAGCAACTTTGCTACTGAATGGTTTTCAGCAAGAAATCTTATAAACCACTATAGTTCTGAAATACCATCTGACACTAAAGGAAACATAATGGGTTTGGATCTATGACATGTTCACTTGAAACAGTTCATGGAAGGAAAGGTTCCCATGCATTCACACCTCCCCATTGTTGCCACTTGTGCCTTTTGAAAAAGCTCTCCAGAGGGTCTGGAGAAACCCCTCCATAATGAATGTGAGATGAGGCATTGGGGGCTGTTGGGGAGGGAGTAACTCAAAATTAGACTTGCTAAGGTTAGAAAACTAATGGAAGGAAAGTTCTCATTCCCTTCCTCCCCTCATCCTATATTGGGCAAGAGGCTCCCCAACCCTCCAGCCTCTGCTTTGAGGGGGTTGCAGCAGAAAGGAGAGAATGCTAATCTTTCCTTCTGTGAACCTCTCTCAGTAGCTTTTTCTAGGATCCAAGCCATAACATTGCATTAAGTATCGCCTTACACACATTTCTACTCTTAGGTGACTTTTGTGTGCTGTTATAATTTCTACAAGCTTGTCATGGATCTGTTCATGTTAGAATCCAGGATGTGTTGAGGTTGTCATTAAATGCATTAAACATCCCAGCCTTGTGTGTTTTTCTTAGTATTACAAACACCTTTCAGTTTTCTTCTGCCTCTTTTACTTTTGCCCATTTTCTGAGTCACCTTGATTGTACCACCCCATTGTTTTTGTCTTCTCTTCTTGCATCCATATATTAGGTATATTCTAGTTAGTGGAGTATATATCTAATATGCGTGTTGGATTAATATATGGATACACTAATAAAAAAAAAACCCTTGTGGTTTAAGAATGTACCTATAGCCAACAGATATTTCTATCAAACTTTAAAAAGCAGGGAAATTGGGCAGCTATAGTGAATGCACCAGGGGAGCAGGAGACTTGACCTCCTCTCTGAGATATTGTACTGCCCTGAAGGAGTTGCAAAATATTCACAAATTTATCAGGGCATCCAGTTTTCAGAAGGATGGTCCAGAGAGCGGTTCGATTCACAGTATCAAAGGCCTTAGTCAGATCAATAAACGCCATATATAAAGGTCGATTAGAGCGATCCATTCAGTTGGATCAGGTGTAAAACAGGGATGTGTCATTGCTCCTACCTTATTTGCTATCTTCATTGCTATGATTCTACACCTTATTGAGGGGAAACTTCCTGCTGGTGTGGAAATCATATATCGAACAGATGGAGAGTTTTTTAATCTCAGTAGGCTGAAAGCAAAAAGTAAGGTAATTACAACCTCTGTCGTAGAACTTCAATATGCCGATGATAATGTAGTCTCCACACATTCAGAGAAAGATGTTCAGACTATCCTAAATGTCTTTGCAGAAGCATATGGAAAGCTTGGGCTCTCACTTAATATTAAAAAAAAACAAAGTGCTTCATTAACAGGTGCGAACTAGTCCCTCTGTAGCACCATCAATCCAGCTTAATGGTGTGACACTGGAGAACGTTGATCACTTCCCCCATCTCTGTAAAAGCTAACATCGATGCTGAAATTCAAAATCGTCTGAGCTCTGCAAGTGCCGCATTCTCCCGAATGAAGCATAGAGTGTTCAAGGATTGGGATATTTGCAGGGAGACCGAAATGCTTATTTACAAAGCCATTATACTACTGACCTTACTGTATGCCTGTGAAACATGGACCATTTATAAACGCCACTCCCAACTTCTTGAAAGATTACACCGACACTGCCTCTGGAAAATCCTGCAAATTACTTGGGATGACAGACCGACTAATGTTAGCGTTTTGGAAGAAGCAAAGACTAGCAGTGTTGAAACAATGATCCTTCATCAACCGTTGGACAGGCCATGTTGTTTGAATGCCTAATCACCGTCTTCCAAAGCAGCTACTTTACTCCCAGCTTAAGGATGGAAAATGGAATATCGGTGGACGGCAAAAGAGGTTTAAAGATGTTCTTAAAGCAAATCTAAAAAAATGTAACATGAACATAGAGAACTGAGAAGTCTTGGCCCATTCGTGTCCCAAATGAAGGTCAGGTGTTATCAAAGGTGCTATGGACTTCAAAGAAGCACACATACAGGGCGAACGGGACAAATGAGCTAAGCGGAAGGCACGTCAAACAAATCCTCCTCGCAACCATCTTCCATTTGGAAACCTTACTCAGCCATAAGTGATTGTCAAAGAAGAATGAATGAATGATTTTTACAAATTTGTAAAAATGCAAACACAATTTGGATTGGTCTTTCACAGTCCAATCCACTTCGTGTGTAGCTTGAAAGAATTTGGTAACTTGTGCCTCTGAGTATATGGTGAGTGATTGCAACACCTGTTGGCTATAAGTACTTTCTTAAACTGCAAGGGTTTTTTTGCCTATTAGTGAATTTCTCTGCTTTTTAATCTGGGAGGTAAGAAATAGGATCCTGTGCAAATTTGCTGAGAATGGATTGATTTGTATGTTTATTGAGTTGAATGGGATTTACTCCCCTGCAATCATGCTTATGATAAAACTGACTGCTGGGAGGGGGACAAGGAAAGGCAGAGGGGAGGAGGAAGGAGGGGAGCAGGTGGGAGGAGGGGAGCAGGTTTGATATTTGCATGCTTATTGAGTTCAGTGGGATTTACTACCATGCAATCATGCTTAGGATAGATGAACCTGACCACGGTGGGGGGAAGGGCTGGAATGGGCAGAGGAAGAGAAAGAAGGGAGGGGGAGGGGAAGGGATGGAGGAGAGGGGGAGGGGAAAGGCCGGTCTGATTATTGTCATTCTCATTGAGTTCAGTGGGATTTACTCCTGTGCAATCATGCTTAGGAAAGGTGAAACTGACCACAGGGGACGAGAAGTGGGAAGGAGGGAGGGTAGAGGAAAGAGGAAGAGATTGGAATGGGAGGGGGGAAGGAAGGGGGAAGGGACGGAGGGAGGGGATAGTAAGAAGGAGAAGGTTAGGGTAGGTTTGATCATTTGCATAGTTATTGAGTTCAGTGGGATTTACTCCTGTGCAATCATGCTTAGGTTAGATGAAACTGACCTGGAGAGGGGCAGAGAGAGGGAAGAGGGGGGAGGAGCAGGGAGGGAGGGGAGAAGATTGGGTGGATGGGCACTGGGTCTTTTCATTCCAAAAAGGAAAACATTGTGACAATATAATTCATCAGGGTTTTCCTCACCTTTTTATTCTATATCAGCTACATGTAGTCTCCCACCCACATTTAAACCAAAGCTGTCCCTGGCCACATCCACACCAGACATTTATTCCAATTTATACAGTCACAGCTTCCCTCAAAGGATCCTGGGAAGTGTAGTTTGTGAAGGGTGCTGAAAGTTGTTAGAAGATACCCTATTCCCCTTGCAGAGCTACAATCCCCAGAGCAGGGGTTGACTGTTAAACTACTCTGGCCACTGGAGCTCTGTCAGGGGAATAGGAGTGTCCTAACAACTCTCAGCACCCTTCACAAACTGTACTTCCCCAGATTCTTTAAGGGCCATGACTGTTTAAAGTGGAAAAAAAATGTCTGGCGTGGGTGTGGTTCCCCGATTAGCTAAACCAAACACCTGTTAGTCTGGCTTTTACACTGACAGTTGGTTCTTACTGAGTATGCCTACACTATTATAGACTCCAATGTTAAATTTCTTAAATTAATTAAAAATCAGCCATGTGTTTTTTTAAACTTTTAAACTGCAGAAGATGAAGGTCAGAGCATGGGGCAATCCTATCAGTAATAGGATTACAGGTACTCTGTGAACATGGCTGATTTTTAATTAATTTCAACAAATTATGAGACCACTGACAGAAAAAAGTCCAGCAGGGACCTGGATTTTTTTTCTTTTGTTTTACGCTTTGAACTCTAGATTCTCGCCATGAAAACTTAAGAGGGTTGTTAAGCAAGCACTTCTGAGTTCAGGACTATTACGTTTTGTAAGATTGTGTTTTGAAATGAGTTATGGGAAGCAGCTGAATGGCATGGGGGTATTTTCAGGTAAACATGGCAAAATGTAAAAAATCCATGCTGGCTATAGTGTACATGTATAATTTAACAGATGTGGCTGCTTTTATTCCCTTCTGATTTAAATATTTTATTACATTTATATCCTGTCTTCCTCTAAGGGGCTGAAGGTAGTATATGTGGTTCTCCCCTTAGAACAACCCTGTGAGATAGGTTAGTTTGAGAGAATGAGAGCCATATGAACTTCATGGCTGAGTGAAGATCTGAACTGGGCTTTTTCCATCCACCAGTGTCTTGTATTTAATTACATGTATTTCAGTTGGGTGTCTCTGATCATGAATTAGATGGATATCACTTTATGCCTGAATAATAGCTGAATACATTTAATCTTCCTTCTTTACTGCATTCTCATATTTTAATGTTCAGGTAGCCCCAGCCTATGTATATTTATTCACATGTAAGTTCCAGTGAGTTCATTGATACTGTGTCCTAGATAAACATGCATAAGATACAGCTTTAATTTCTTCTAAGTACATAAGAGCCTGCTGGATCAGGCCAATGGCCCATCTAGTCCAGCATCCTGTTCTCACAGCGGCAAACGAGATGCCTATGGGAAGCCTGCAAGCAGGATTTGAGTGCAAGAGCAATGGGTTTTTGTTGCTTGTAATTAAAAAAAACAGCAACACCCTGTTTATTAAAACTTAGACTTTTAATTACTTGTATATAGGACTGTATAATATCGTTATTGGAATTTAACTAAAAAGCAAAGCTCCATGTGCCCCACCCATTTGTGTGTGAACTGGCAGGCACTGAGATAACTCGGGAAATGGTCAAATACCCAAATTACTTGACTAGAATGTGGTGATCGAGGGAAGAGGTGTAGTAGAAAATAACTCATTAATGTGGATTTCTCCTCTTACCCCAACCTCTTTTATTTTTATCTATTACTAGAGAGCTGGCGCACTACAACATTACTTTTTTGGTTCTGTTTGGGTCAGGTCTGTTCTCATTAGAGTGACAAACTGGAGCAAGACATTACAGGTAACTGGTCATAAGCTAATGGCAGTGTTCCATTGTCAAGGAGGGAGATCTTTTCAGTATATTACAAGCCATGGGGGATTCTTTTTTTAGCCTCTGCATTCTGCAAAGGCTACTATTTATATATAGTAATTCATTTATATCCCACCTTTCCTCCAAGGAGCTCAAGTTGTTGTTCATGGTTCTCCCCCTCTCCATTTTACACTCACAACACCCTGTCAGGAAGACTAGGGTGAGAGATTGTGACTGGCCAAGTGAATTTCATGGCAGAGTAGGGATTTATGTTTTTATGTTTTATAATAATTCTTAGAGTGCTACATTTTCCTATGTGTATCTACTCAGGTGTAAGCCCCATTAAGTTTGGGCTTACTCCCAGTAAAGTGTGTATAGGATTGCAATCCTGGACACGCTTACAAGTAAGTGCCGTTGAAGACAAAGGAACTTGCTTCTGTCTAGGTGTGCATAGGATTTCATTCCGTGTCCTTGTCTTATAATGCAGCATCCCACCCATCCCCCACCTCCACATGTTCAACACACTTTCCACAAATTCTAAGTAGTCTAATACTACAGATAGGGTGGGGCACTAGCCTGAAAGTTATATGAAAAACAAAGGTTATTTTGGTGTCTTTCTGGCTGAGTTCTCAGAATGGAACAAATGACTTATTCATGGCCATTGTATGTTAAATTTAACTTGCATAGCTTGTTAAGATGACTATGACACTTTTAAATAGTCTTGTAGAGCATTGATGCCCAACCTTTTTTGCAGGCATGCTTCAAGACCAGGAGGACTTTACAACAATGATGGAAGAAAAGGCAGTAACAGATGGCTACATAGCTTTGTTTTGTAGGTTCTTGGGGCCCTGTAGCTCCTGTAAGCATGTCTCAAAGAAGTGACTTTGAGCCATGTTGAGATCTTAGCATGCCCAGCCACTCGTGAACTGTATCTGGGCTATTTGTGGCTGGTGAAAACTTTAAAAAGTTACGCTTGTTCTTGACCAGGTTAGAAACACTTATATTTAGGATAGCCTTGTGAGCAAATTTGTGATTTTATAGACCCTCTCTGAGCAACTTATTGTCCCGTTTCAACTTCCTTATTTTGGAGCGGAAAGTTGTTGAATGTGTAGTTGCTATCTGATTCATGAGTTTCTGCAAGTCTGGCACTTTACTGGAGTGTTTAATTTGAATATGTAGACTTGGAGGATCTTTTAATTCAAAATGGGTTAGTTGTATGCCACTAACTTATCTTCTATCTGTAAGGGCTGGTATTGTGGAAGTTTGGAGTAACCTGCTTTTATTGTGCAGGTGACCTCTTCCATCACAAGTCATGAAGTCAGTGGTATGAATTGAATGGGGGAGGGCAGGAGACAAGCTGGCTAAAGTTTAATCCAAAGAATTATTGTGTGTCTTGGGATGGGGAATAGGAGCTCCCATCATATATAAGATTCTTCACTGCCATTTTTCTGTCTTATATTTTCGGATTAATTGTTTTTGGAAGGTATACTTCAGTTAGTCAGATGTGTCCCTCAAGAAATGCAGGCAGGGAGTTGTCCTGACTCAGTTAGGGATTGGATGTACCTTTCTCATAAATACAAGTACCTGCTAAGAATGAAGCCCTACCCGTTAGCATGTGTGCCTTGCAGTGTTTCTCTGTTAAATGTGTTAATCAAGCACACACATCTTCTAATGCTTGCTAAACTTTCCTGTGAACTCAGCTACATGATATGCAGAAACTTGCCTTGTTGCTGAAGATATTCATCTGAGCTATCCTAGAATTTTAAAAAATTGGCTGATTTTCATCTTAACTATTCTACACTTGTAGGAACATATTACCGTATATTCCGGAGTATAAGACGACTTTTTAACCCTGGAAAATCTTCTCCAAAGTCGGGGGTCGTCTTATACGCCGGGTGTCGTCTCATTAGGGTTGCCATATTGCCCGGATAGCCGGGTTTTACCCGGATTCTAAGCATGCCACCCGGCGCCCGGCTAGCCCCTTAGGTGGCCCGGATTCTCAGCTTTCATTTAAAAAAAAAATTAAGTTTCTAGGTGGTGCAGTTCTCGAGATATATATAAAAACATCAGGCACCCCCCCCCGGTTAAATCTTTTTTTAAACTACTGTATAGCACTTCGTAGCTTTAACCCCGCCCGTTCAGGATTTCAGCCAATCAGTGAAGTGTTTGTTTGGTGGCAGTGTGTGCAAAACTTCATTGCGAGGCCAGAAAATGGTGGTTTCCCCTCCTGTTTATCTGAAAATCTCATAAATTGGGTAGGTATATACATTTCAGTTTTTCCCCCTGTTGTGTGTAGGAGTCAGATCCTGGGCAGTGTTTTGAAAACCTTCCCAATAGTTGCTTTTGGGGGTAAAAACAGTGCTAATCCCATATGTCCAGAGTAAATCCTATTGAATTCAGTAGGAATTACTTTTGAGTAGACATGATTATGAATGTGCTGAAAATCAATGGGACTTTGGAGTGAATGTAAAAAAGAATTGTGTTTGTGTTCTCTTTCTGCCCCCCCCAGTCCTATTTTAAAGCAAGTAGGCAGGGCTTACTTAGGTATTGCAGTTTTTATTCTGTAGGAAACTAATACTGATTTTTAAAAAAACTAATACTGATTTTTCTGCAATGACCAATTGGTTTGACAATAAACTATTATATGGGCTGTATGTATTTATACATCTGCAGTGTGTGCGTGTGTGTATGGAGTCTTTCCAACACCCCTGTGAGGTAGGGTTGGAAACCAAGGCAGCTCACAACAAGAAATAAAGCCATTTAAAATCCAATAACAATAAAAACAAGTATAAACAGTTGCAAAACAGTGTAAAGTGGCATGATTCGGAATTTTGGGTTGTGTGAATGAAGTTGCTTATCACTTGAGGTTGCATTTCTGTCCCTGTTTGAGTAAGCCCCATTGAATACGCTGGGACTTGCTTCTGAATAAATAAATTTAGGATTGCACTATAAATATCTTTACAGTTTGTGTAAATAATAAATATATTTGATAGTTATGCTTATATAAATATTTCTTCATTTATCATATTTTTGGTTTTTGGTTAGGAATCCTGACTGGTTGTGAGATGCTTAGTTTTTTGCCTTATAGGAATCTTGTTGTGGTTGGTATGGTATTACATTTAGGAAAGTGTTACTGCCTTCTGTATTTTTTTTTCCTATTTGCATTTCACTTATCTTTAACCTCACTCCGTTACAGCCATAGAAGCAACAGCAGCATATGCAAGATAATTAACTCCCATTAGTGATAAGAACAAGAATTTATAATTATTATTTCAATTAAAACAAGAGGCTTATCAATACTTTGAAGAGGACCAGATATTTATTTTGTTTCTGAGCCCAGGACTGGGTCTTTCATGATGCCCGGTGTGTGTGTGTGGGGGGGGGGGAGCAGGAGAGTAGTCGATAAGACAGACATCCTGGCATTGATAATCGAATTAGCAAGGTATGTGTGGGGTTGTTGTACACTTCCAGGCTCAGTTTCATTTTGAGTATGGAGGTGGAACCTGTGTAGATGTGGTTATCAAAGGGAGAAGAAATTTTGAGTTAAGCAAAGCTCTGCTTTTATAAAACCTAAGAAACATACAGTACTTTGAATGTCTGAGTGCCTGCACCAGTGGAATGCTGGAGGAACTTGTAAAACTTGCTGCAACAGTATTTAGAACTGAGCATGTGGTGTGAAAGACTCCTTTTCCTAACGTTTTGGCTTGTTTTTCTCTGATTGTGTATTTTTATTGTTTTTACTATATTTGTAAGCTGTGCTGAGCTCTGTTTTTAACAGCAAAAGGGCAGGATATAAATTCTCTTAATCAATCAATAAATACTCCATAGTGTTGGAAACTAGAGTCTAGGCATTTAATGTTGCTTTTAAAAAAAAGATTTCTCACATCTTTCCCCAGTTTTTGGTGGTAATTCCTAGGCACAAAAACAAAACAGCTGGACAATCCAAATATTAATATTTATAAGTGACAGTTTTCCTGCTAAGTACCTGCATGTCATAAGCAGGGGTAGTCTTATACGGTGAGTATATTTATTTATTTATTTATTTTTATTTAGTTGCATTTCTAAACCGCCCTATAGCTAGCAGCTCCCAGGGCGGTATACAACATGATAAAACCACAATATTTAAAATACAGCAAGTGTGTATTGCGCAAACAATATAAAACATTAAATAAACAAAGTAAAAGAAAACTAGAAATAAAATAAGTAAGATTAAAAGCATAAAATACATTAAAATGCCTGGGTGAAGAGGTGGGTTTTTACCTGGCGCCGGAAAGATGACAGGGAAGGCGCCAGGCGTATCTCATCTGGGAGGGCATTCCATAATTCGGGGGCCACCACCGAAAAGGCCCTAGATCTTGTTACTGTTCTCCGGGCCTCTGTATGGGTTGGGACCCGGAGAAGGGCCTTAGACGTCAAGCGGAGTGAACGGGTAGGAACATAGCGAGAGAGGCGTTCCATCAGATATTGCGGTCCAGTGCCGTTAAGGGGTTTATAGGTAAGGACCAACACTTTGAATCTGGCCCGGAAACATATTGGAAGCCAGTGCAGTTGGGCCAGAATAGGTGTTATGTGGTCGAATTTCTTCGTCCCAGTAAGAACTCTGGCCGCAGCATTCTGCATTAGCTGAAGTTTCCGAATCATTTTCAAAGGTAACCCTACGTAGAGAGCATTACAGTAATCCATTCTAGAGGTTACCAGAGCATGAATAACTGAGGCTAGGTTCTCCCTGTCCAGATAGGGTCGTAGTTGGGCTACCAGCCAAAGCTGGTAAAACGCATTTCGTGCCACCGAGGCTACCTGAGCCTCAAGTGACAGAAGCGGATCTAATAAGATCCCCAAACTACGGACCTGTTCCTTTAGGGGGAGTGTAACCCCATCTAGGGCAGGTCTGACATCAACCATCTGAGCAGAGGGCCCTCCAACTAACAGCATCTCAGTCTTGTCAGGATTGAGTTTTAGTTTGTTCGCTCTCATCCAGTCCATTATTGCGGCCAGGCAGCGGTTCAGTACAGCAACAGCCTTACCTGAAGAAGATGAAAAGGAGAAATAGAGCTGCGTATCATCAGCATATTGCTGGAAACGCACTCCATAACTCCTGATGACCTCACCCAGCGGCTTCATATAGATATTAAAAAGCATGGGGGACAGAACTGAGCCCTGCGGGACCCCATACTGGAGCACCCAGGGACTTGAGTAATGTTCCCCAAGCATCACCTTCTGGAGACGATTCCCAAGATAGGAGCACAGCCACCGCCAAGCAGTGCCTCCAACTCCTAAATCCGCGAGTCGCCCCAGAAGGATACCATGGTCGATGGTATCAAAAGCCGCCGAGAGATCAAGGAGAACCAACAGAGTTACACTCCCTCTGTCTTTCTCCTGACAGAGGTCATCATACAGGGCGACCAAGGCTGTTTCTGTACCAAAACCCGGCCGATAGCCGGATTGAAATGGATCCAGATAATCAGTTTCATCCAAGAGAGCCTGGAGTTGGCGAGCGACCACGTGCTCTAGAACCTTGCCCAGAAATGGAACATTTGCTACCGGCCTATAGTTGTTAGCGTTATCAGGGTCCAAGGAGGGCTTTTTTAGGAGCGGTCTCACTATCGCCTGTTTCAGGCAAGGTGGGACCACTCCCTCTCGTAACGAGGCATTAATCACCTCCTTGGCCCAGCCGGCCGTTCCATTTCTGCTAGCGTATATCCCAAACTCTATATTTTAACTGGAAAAGTTGGGGGTCGTCTTATACGCCCAGTCGTCTTATACGCCGGAATATACGGTAAGTATCTGCTGTAAGGCTCAAAGCTTCAATTAAGTCATAGCATTACAAAATTAACAAGAATTAGTTTTTGTAGATTTCTTATTAAGAACTGTAGCATAGGTGTACAACAACCATACAGAAATGGAATCTGAGGCCTTCAGTGATTCATGACGTCGTTATTGAGATATTTCTATTCCACTCTTCAACGCAAAATGGGTCTACAAAGCAGCAACTATGATAAAAAAATAATAGCAATCAAACCAACAAAACAGGTTCAAAAAAAAAAAAGGGCACAAAGAGCCAACAGAAACACCAGCAGTTAAACATTAATTCAGGGATTGCCAATGTGGTGCTTGCGTCCTCAGTGGCCTCTAGTGCCCACAGGGCTTCCTCTCCCACTGAAATTAGGCTTGAAAAAATTGGAGTCAATTGAATAGGCTACCGTATGTGCTGGTTGCAGTGTGTATATGTGCGTATATGTTTATATGTGTGTATATGTGGTGCCCATGACAGTTTCTTCAGTTTGCAGATGTGCCCACGGGCCCAAGAAGGTTAGCTGCCCCTCTATTAATTATCCACTAACATAAAACTGAGCAGAGCCATATTAGGTCATAGGAACAACATAAGAAGACCAAATCATACAATTGTTCCATCTAGCTCACTATTGTCGACACTGGCCAGCATCTGCTCCCCAGGGCTAAAAAGAAGGCCTGCCATTTTTACACAGTAATGTTAAATTTTACCAAGCCCTTGCACTAGGTAATGCTCTTTGGAGGGCTGGGCAGGGGCAGTGCTATTTATGGTTATGGAGAATTTGCAATAATGAGAGCTGGGAGAGGACTACATAGTTGCTGTTGTCACCCCCAGTACTTCAGCAGCCTCTGATACCATCTGCCATGTGAGACCTAGAATACTCAAACGAACTTCCAGTATTTGGACGAGACCAGAAGATAACACTAAAGAAGGGATGGGGAGCCTGTGGTCCTCCAGATGTTGTTGGATACACCTTCCATCATCCCTGATGTTTGGGACTGATGGAAGCTGGTGTTTAAGGACATCTGGAGGGCTGTTCTAGATCTGGTCAGTGCCTGGGTGGGTGACTACCTGGAACCACATGTACATGCCTTGGGTACCATGAGAGAGAAAAATGCAGAGTATAAACGTAAGAAAATAAACAAAGTTTTTATTTGTTGTCAAAGCACTTTTTAAACTTTTTGATAAAAGCTGATGTTTAAATATTATCAGTAAATTAAAATACCTAACATATACCTACATGTCTGAAACTTGAAGGTGCAGGAGTGCTTTTCACTGGCTGTGTCCAGAAAGAACACAATTGCTTGTCTTGATGCATACAAACATCTGCCCTTCCCGGCACTTGCAGATGTGTATTTCTCTCTCTCCTCCACCACCAGTTATTACTGGGAATTAAACTTTCAAAACTGAAATTGCAGGAAAACATGAAATGTCTGCCTTTATAGATTTTTATAGGTGAAGGAAGGGTATGTGGGAAACTTTGGGTATTGTAAAAACTTTTGTGAAGTTGAAAAAAACCTTGAAGATAGATATGTTCAGAGTTTATTAAGATATGGTGGTGCCAAGTGTAAATTATAGGTTGCATCCAGCTAAGTTTTACTCATAGATCCATGAAGTTAATCATGTCCATTAATTTCAAATGGTGAATATGGCTACCATTAGATACGACTCTGTCAAAAAGAGCTTAATTTAGAACTATTTCTGGTGACTCCACATGGGTGACAGAATCCTGCTGCCGCTATTTGCACATGGTCTCTGCAGGGCTCTCTTCCCTGTCGTCCTCCACTCTGTCTCAATCTCAGAAAGGGCCGTGCTCGGATGTGTGTGTGTCCTTCCTCAGGAGGACATGCTTTGGGATATCATCCTCTAACAGAAACTTTGTGTTTTGTGGTTCTTAAATAAATCAGTACTGCGTCTTCTGATGGACAGTGCTGAAGTTAACAATGATAATGTCACTAACTGGACTACTGGAATTTAGATCTGATGGTTAGGAAGAAGAAAAATGTATTTTCTGTCTTTGGTTGAGATCAGGGAAAGAAAGTGAGAGCTTAAATCCACAGAGCAAGCCTGCTGGAGTTGGGACTCGCCACTGCTTTGCAATGTGTGCCACGTTACTATCTATAATTTGGGCAGAAGTTGTGGGTGGGTGTTGAAAGTTTGTTCCCTGGGATTTGACATGTGTGAAGTTTGCAGGCATCGCATGCTGTTTGGGTAGGCAGACAGTGATCATGGTGTACATAACACCAACAGCATTTTGAAACTAACTGGTCATGAAGTCTTCAAAAACACAAATTTATATTTGTAGGTGAGATGTTGGAAATCAGGACCTGCAAGATAGTATTTTCAGACATATTACGTGTTAATGTCCAGGGCCAGCTACACAGGCAGAAGTGTAGGGCTTCAATGCATGGTTAAGAAGTGGGTGTCAGAAGAAAGGGCTTAGATTTGCTAGACACTCACTAATGTTTTGGTACAAGTTTCATCTGTATAAGAGAGATGGTTCCATTTTGATTCTAGTAGAGCCCGATTGCTAGCACTTAAAGTAAAAAAAGATCACAGAGAATCTCTGAAACAGAATGGTCGAGGAAAGGTGACATAAGCTGAGAAGTGCCTGGTTTGGGGTAACTCATATCTGGGCTGTGGATAGAGAATGGTCTAAATATTTTATGCCCTCTAACTCAAGACAGAAGTTGATAGCCATGCAGACACAATGGCAAGTCAATCAAAGTTACCATGAAAAACACTCAAAGCAAAAAAAGACACCCACAAAATATATAGGTATTTGTGTGCTAATTCCAGAAGCCAAGATGTGGGAACTGGTATGTTGGGTGCTGAATGAAAAAATGTAACAGGAATATCAGAAGCCTGTTTATCATCATTTCAGTGATGATACTCAATGGGAGACAATTACCACTAGGTATAAAATGTTGGAAAATTGGTTGCACTGGTTTTGCTTTATATGTCAAATAGGTCATTGACTGTAATAAATTAGGAACCTTAAACAAATCCAGTCACAGAATAATTAAGACACCAAGGAAAGGAAAGTAATACTGGGGACATCTTAGGATTTCCTTTATCAAAACTGGAAGTGGAGATAGAAAGGGGAGAGGGGAGGGCATCCAAAAGGAAATGTTATGATAATGGGTGTGATCAGTTATCCTCATATTGGCTTTGTTTGCATGTAACATGAAGCCACTAACTGTAGTTAGATTAGCTTGTGCTTGAACTGCATGCTGATGCACACAGTCCAAGCACCCCCAGTTTGCTCCCTCCCTTAGTGGATAATTAAACCACGGGGTAACTGGGTCATAGTTTGTTTGGAAAGAAATAAACTGATTCCGATGTAATGGCTAAGTGAACTGCTCTGTGGTTTGTTGCTCTACTCGAGAGGGAGGAGTGAACCAGGGAATGCTGAGCTGTATGCACCACGTAATTGGATTAACTGTAATCCATGGTCAACTGTGAATGCAAACACAGCAGGTCTGATAAATGTATATTCAAATACTGGCAACGTTACCATGTAAAACATTTATATGTTCTGAAAACGATCTTGTTCCAGAGATCCTTTGGGAGGGACTGAGGGTAGAGCCTGACACTGACTTTATGCCTTCTATGTTACTTTTTACCTCTGTAGTCCCTTCAGTACCACTCCGTATATATATGTGTGTATATATATATTGAATTTTATGTATTTTAATTACATTTTATGTATTTTAATTTATTTTAATGTTTTTGTGATCTTTACTGTGTACAATTTTTATTATGTACATGTTCAATTTTATTGTAAGCAGCCCTGAGTGCCCTATTAGAGGGTAGAAAGGCGGGATAGAATATTTTAAATAAATAAAAAAAATAAAAGTAGCCGTTATTTGGCACTACCTAGACAAGCCTCAAGACAGCATAGCTGTTAAAGGAGTACTGGTAGGGAAATTGCAGATAGGCTGCATAAATTATTTGTATTCCTGAACCACTTTTTTGGGGGGAGTGCACCTGCAGAACTAAGTTAAATAGATATGGGAGCATAACATTCTAAAACTAACTGACAAACTAACAGATCACTAATACTAGTTGTCATTTACCTGAGTGTTTAACTCAAATGTGAATTTATTTGAATCTTTAATGATATGCAACTTGCCATTAAAGTTGACCTCTTTATGGGAGGCTAGAAAGTAGCCAATGTAACATCAGTTTTTTAAGGAATCTAGGGGATGGAGAAGGAGTTAAGAAATTCCAGTCTTTTCAGCCCAATTTCTGTCCCAATTGATAGGTGTTATTAAAGTTGAACTTATAGAAGAGTAAACTTTGTTCAGGGTGAACCAAAATGATATCTGCAAAGGCAAGTCCTGAGCTGCTGACTTTTTGAAATGCCAGCAAGCATATATAGGGATGATGCAGCTGTCATTGTATACATGTACTCCAAAAGGTTTTTCACTAAGGCTGTAGCCCTGTACATGCATGCTAAGGAGTAAGCTCCATTGAGCACAGTGAGACATGCTTCTAAGTAAATATGCATAGGGTTGGACTTAAAGGTGCCTACATAAATGTTGTAGTCTTAAGATAAGCAGTCAAGTCCCGTTATAGACTGGTATCCAATTAAAAAACAGAACACAGAGGATGGGAGTAAATGGACATCTCTTACAATGGAGGGAAGTATTAGTGGGGTGTCCCAAGGATTGGAACAGGTGTATTTATTCATACATTATCTGGAATCAGTAATGTAGCCAACTTTGTGAACATCACCAGACTCTTCATGTTGGTGAAAACTCAAGGAGACTGCAAAGAGTTCCAAAAGAGTATCTCCAAACTGGGTGAATGTGCAATGAAATAGTAACTGAGCTACAGTATAAACAAGGGTAAAAGGAGATACATTGTTGCAAAAGTTTCTAACCTGACCTATAGGCCTGGTTTGGATGTGAAATTAAGCCATAGAATTTTTAGTTTTAAAAAAGTTGAAAACCATAGATTATTTTAAGATGGTTTATTGAACAAGCAAGGATTCAGCTCTCAGATGTTCAAAGAGCCTTTAATTTGTTTTGCCTAATATGGATTTGTTAGTGCTTCTGTAAATACCTACCTACTATCTGAAGTCCTTTTGATTGCCCAAAAACTAGCAGTATACCACTGAAGCATCAATTTTCTTACCATTGACTGGATTCAGAAATGGAGTGGGAAAGACAAAACTCCTCTTCTCCCCCTTCCCAACATATCTGGGCAAAAAAAAGTCCTAAAGCGTGTCTCTTCCCCCATTTCTAGACACTCCCTGGGAAGGCTCACTAGCCTTTTTTGTTAACACTTCCCACCCTACCGAACATACGTTCTTCCTGCTTTAATCGTGAGAGGGAGGCTTTATATTAATATTAAAACTTTACTTGTGAGCAAGCAGAGGAAGAGGAGTTAGCATAGTTTAGGTTTTAAGATATAGAAGGGATGGGTGGATGGTTTCTAAAGCAGTTTAGTAGGAATTAAATATGTGATGGTGGTTGGGGGAGGTCAGTCTGTATTTACATGTGTTCAGAGTTTGATACAGTTTGCTAAGAGCAAAGATTTGTGTTTAACATATACCCTTCATTAGATAAGGAGAAAAACTCCCTATGGTCACTTTAGATTTTGGGTAGGAGAGTCTTGCCAGTAGGGAAGTGGTTGGGGAAAGGAGTTTATTGCTGAACAGATTGAGGAAGGAGAAAGATCTATGAAAGTGCCAGTATCTTTTAGCCATGTAAGCACTTCTGCTTTTTAGCTGCTCTTTCCTCTGATCTCTAGTCAGGCAGGGAAGATGCATTTCTCTTCCATAGCTGCAGCAGAGATGGAGAGGGGATGGGGAACATGCAAGCTCAAGGCTTATTGTGACTTGTTCCTGTCACAATTATAAATCATAGTTCATCATGACATCTAATGCTGCCAGTACATGGTGATGGTCACTAACATATATGACTTTTTAAAAGTGTTAGAGCTATCTCTCATGAATTTGTACATGAACAGTTTTAGCCATGATAGCTAAATATGTTTGGAGGCCATCCAAATAGCAGATGCTGGGGTCTCATAGCAGGGAGAGTCCTGTTGAATAGGCTTTGTGGTAGCATCTAACTTGCAACTGTTGGAAATCAGATGTTGTACTAGATGTCAACTTCTTCTAAACTCCTTACTTTTATGTTCTAGACAAACGTTAAGTTGACAAGTTGTTTTGATTTTAAATGTTAGTGGATAGGAGTCTGGAAGACTGCATCTCATCTCTCTCTAAATGGACAGCAGTAGTTGATCTGAATTTTGTATGTTTATTTTACAGCTTTCATCCAGTCAGATAACATAATAGAAGTTCTGCGCTTTGATGAAGGAGGCTTATTACAGGTAAATCCCTTCTGTTCCAAAGAAACGAGCCTGTCCTGTATTGCTTATATATTAAGTAAAATTGCTTTAAATAGTGTACTGTACCCACTGCAGTGCTTCTTTGATATCTCTTAATGAAGAAAAAAATTAGGTTGGAACTTCAAGTCACACTTGACTCCCTCATCCTTTCCACCAGACCCCATATTTTGGGCTGATTCCAATTCTGCATACTAAGCAAGATAATTTACTTGAAAGCTGAGGCTGCAATCCTATGCATGCTCAATTCTATGAGTTAAGAGGAGGCTTAAAAATAGGAGTACAAGATTATATGTGCTGAGTGGGTGATCCTGGTAAAATACGGTATAGCATCTTCTTTGTGATTGTGATGACTTGCAAATCCTTGGCCTAGTAGAGAGTTCACAATAATAAATGCATGTTGTCACTTATATTCTTAACTTCTTCAGTAAGCCTGATGTTTTCCCTTTACAGTTCTCTTTTACATAGAAATTTAATCTTTTCACTGCTTGCCAGATGGTTATGTTCAGTTTTAAGAGATAAGCATAAGTTTTAGAATTCTTGTTGGACTTTCTTTTAAACACATAAAACAACCAAACTTGAAAGGTGTCTTTAAAAATCAAAGATTTTTATTTCACCATGCCTGGTATATTGACCTTTTTTTTAATTTACTGAGTGTATTCCTGCCAAGGAGCCCTATACAGCCATACCATAGTTCTTCCTCATGCATCTTCTGTATAGTTGGCCTCAAGGAAATGTAACAGAAAAAGAGGCCACTTTAGCCTGAAACTTTCCTGATTGCTTTCCTTTCAACTTCCTTATTCAAATTCTCACCAGCACCTCTTTCTGAGTTGCTATATACAGATAGCAGCAAACTGGTGTTTATGGAGGTTGGGAGGGGCTTGTGTGTATGAAAGTGAGAAAAAAGAAAATATTGGTATGACCCACAGCACAATTTGTAGATTGCAACATGGTGTTTAGAAATGGTTTCCTATTATGAGATTAAATTTAAATACTTCTACACCTTAATGTACAATTTATTCTAATTATGGTAAATTATGAAATTAGTACTGCTGATATAGATCTCAGTTTAGCATTACATATAAATCAGAGATTCTGATTTAGAGCAAATTCTAGCAAGTTGAATAAGCTAGCTTCATAACCCATGGTTTGAGCTTGGTTTATTGTGAAATGAGTTTGTTATAGAACAGGAGCCATGATTTGTATGTAACACTATTCCGAGAGCCTTTAAAACAAACTTAAAACTCAGTAGAATTCTCCTCCCAGCTGTGTAGAAGGAGGAGAGGGAGGAATGAGCTAAACCATGGTTTAGTGTTATGTCTGAATGCAGCTATTGTGTCTCTTGTTCCTCATTTTTTGTGTGTGTTACTCTTTATGTAAGTACATACCTACATAGAACAGCTGAGACATAATGAGGGACAAAAGATAAACACACACCAATTTGTCTCTTAAAAGTTAAAGTAGTATATTTAATAAGTAAACAATTCTCAAGAGGTATTTCAGCTTGCTGTTTTAAGTGGAAAATTTGAAAGGGACAATGGTCTGACATTACTGGTAACATTGCAAGAAAATTGGTGCAACATGAGATACTGATTTCCTGGGGCAACCTGACAGCAGACATCAAATTGGGGACATTTCCTGGTGTTCCTAGTGCAATCTAAGGATATTGTGCGAAATTGATGTAAAATAGTCCAAGATCCAAAGTGCTTCTTTAGGGACATCAGTGAGGCTTTTTTCTTTGTGGAACAGGCTTCCATGTTGTATTGTGAACAGCTTGTGAATCTTGGTTTTAAAAACTATTGGCCAGGTACCATATAATGTCCACTGTGTGCGTGACAGAAATCCCAAGTTCCCGTGAACATGTGGCATTTAGTAGCATAGTTCTGTGCATCCTAGCTGTAATTTCATTTTTCAGACTGATGTAGAATCATGTAGGCATTGCATTTGATTTTTGGGTTCAAGCAGATGTAAAATGATGTGGTGCTGGAAATGTCAGTTCATGTGCTTTTTACTTAGCCACAAGGAATACATCTGAAAAGGTACTTGCTCAGTTAAATAATCTTGTTGAGGTGCAGTGTCTAATATTTTGTTGTCATCTTTTAACAGAAGCTAGATTAACTGCATAATTCTAACTTATATCACTCGCTAACAAGTAAGAATAAGTGGTTATAGAACACCAGAGGAGTTGCCAGTGTGGTGTAGTGGTTAAGGTGTTGGACTATGACCTGGGACACCAGGGTTCGAATCCCCACACAGCCATGAAGCTCACTGGGTGACCTTGGTAGCCTCATGAAAACCCTATTCATAGGGTCGCCATAAGTCGGAATCGACTTGAAGGCAGTACAATACTGTAAATTGTGAAATGTGCAGGAGAATTTTCTAAGCTCTTTCAAGGGTGGTTTCTTTTATATTTGGTCCATATATTCTCAATATACATTTGAGCATGCTGTCTAAGCTTTCATCGAAAATTGTCAAGTACTTCTTTATTAGGAGTCTGTGCATAAACTTTATAGGACAGCTTGTTACGTAAGATCTTGTGATTACTGCAAACACTAGTGAGATTATGAAATTCATAACATCAGAGAGGAGGTTGGAATTTGGCTGTGTCACAACTGCAAGCAAAAAGCTGGTGTATATGACAGTGCTCTGATAAGGTCAGTCTTAAAATTCTGGGCTAAGAGCTTCGTTTATTGATTTCTTCTGTGAAGGGCTTAGTTTAGAGTTGCATGTTGGCATTTGTCATCTTTACAGCAAAACCATATACAATTGGCAGCAGGGTGTAATTTGTGTATATTACATCCAGATCTTCAATCATAGGTGTGGTATTTTCTGGGCTTGAGATAGTAATGGACTTTCCAGCAGAGATACAGAGGATCTGTTGCAAGGGGGTACTTCAGATTTTACAATTTTGCTCTACAATCATTCCTCCTTCTGTTCGATCTCCTGCTTTTGATGGTGGTGATAGCGTCTTGAGTAGGCTTTCCTCAAGATGGGCTTGCACACACACACATACACAAATTGGGATGTCAGAATTCCAAAGGAAATGGGGGCAGGAATTCTTGATGTTCAATTATTTTGTCCCATGCCCAGAATGGAAATCAATAGAGTGAATACGATCTCTATTGGTGGCGGCTGTTTTCAGTCAGTAAATGATACCTAATTTATGACTACCCCCCCATTTGCATTGCATTTCCTTTGTGTTAAAATGAATGGTGTGGAATAATAATAATGTAATAAATTATGTAATCACATAAATTCTGCCAGAGCAGACAATGAGATGAATAATGTAGTTTTTGTCGCAAGTTGAACTGCAGCAGATTGGAAGGGAAACATGGGTTGGAAGGGAAATTAATGCCTTCTTACTACATTGCTATACGCACACACACTTGCCGAGTTGTATACATGCGTTCATGGAAATAACTGTTAGAGTAGCTTCCGATCACATTACTCAAATACTGAAAAACTATCAGCTCCAATTTGAGTTGCAGGTAATAACCAGGACCACATTCACACCATACATTTATTTCATTATTATTCCACTTTGAACAGTCATGGCTTCCCAAAAGAATCCAGGGAAGTGTAGTTTGTTAAGGGTGCTGCTAGTTATTAGGCGACCCCTGTTCCCCCCCCAGAGTGACAATTCCCAGAGTTGTTTGACAGTTCATGTCTCTTCCCAGGGAACTGTAGCTCTGTGAGTGGCATAGGGGTCTCCTGACAACTCTCAGCACCCTTAACAAACTGCAGATCCCAGGATTCTTTGGGGGAAGCCATGACTGTAAGGTGGAATAAATGTATGGTGATAATGTGGCCCAGGAAAGCCCTAAATGGTGATGCAATATTCTTTTCATTACATATTTGCATATCACTGTCTTTCGAGATGAAACAGAAATTTAACAATGAGTCATTGTGGAAGGCGCCACATCACATTCCCTTTGGTTTAGTTATGCAATAATTCGGTTATGCTGGGATGAGATTGCTTTGTCATTCTGTCTTGATTCACATTGGTTTAAAAAGCAATTAGGTATTTGATTGTCAAATATCTACTTCATTCATACATTGTGATAGAAGCACACATCTAGGATTAATCTTGCATTTGCTTAAGTTTCTGCTTTCTTGTTGATTTTACATTAATGTAATGTTCTACAACCAAGGAACAGCTTCAAGTTGATTCTCTGCTTTTTGAAATTGCTGAATGCACCAATTCCAATTGGTTTGAAATACTTAGCGGTTGCTTTGGGTGGTATTCAATGCTAGTTCTACTCAGAGTAGACCCATGAAGATGATAGACATGACCAACTTTAGGTTCATTAGTGTCAGTGGGTCTACTTAAAATACAATATGTAGATATTCATAATGCTTAATTAAGCTTGCAGTCCTGTGCATACTTGGGTGTAAGTTGAACTAAATAATACTTCAGTGTAAAGATGCATAGAACTGTGCTATAAATTAGCATATGGGAAACTGGGGAACTGTGCTTCTTTATAAGAGTCCTTGACTAGAACCAATAGGTTTTTAATAATTGGGAGCTGATATTTTAGGCTGCAATCCTAACTCTACATACCTGGGAGTAAGCCCCACTGAATTCAATAGCTCTTACTTTTGAGTAGACATAATTAGGATTGTGCTGTCAAGCAACTGTGTATTCTGATCACATATCAACTTCTAAGAACATATTTTCATACTGAAATGTGCAGTTCTTTTCTTTTCAGACTGAGACAACCATTGGCCTCAGTTCATATCAACAGAAAAGGTAAGATTTTCTATAGTACATTCGTTTCGTTTAATTCTAAGCTTAGAATTATCGTCCTATATTTTGAAAATATTTGACTGCTTTGGTTATGAGACACATATATCTAAGTAACACTACTAACTTAATCGAAGACATTACTTTATTCCTTTTAGAGAATTGCTATCCCTCCTTTCAATTCAGTTGTCCAAGAAGGACAACAACAATTATGAATTTATGTATATTGTTATGATATCTTGTGTGAAATGTGTATTATGGATCAGATATTGGCAATACTTTTCTCATACGAACATAGTGTGTTGTTGGTAGAGGCAAGAGGCAAGGCTGTCAAGTCCAACGTTAGAGGCTTTTAAGCCACCTCAAATAATCCTATGAACTGGCCTTGGTAATGTCGAAAGCCATGAAAGTGTCCTGCCAATCATCTGGATATCAAAATGTTACATAGGTTTCTATCAGTTAAAATATCTCCAGCCCAGGTATCCACAAATATTGGATGGCAAGTCTTCTCTTCTTTCCTCAAGTCCAGAAATATATTCTGAGAACTGTGGGAAAGGGTATGTGTGTATGCTATTGTGCTAAAGTTGGACTCTTGCAGAAGGTATAAGCAGCATGCTACAGCTTCTGTAACAAAAGGATAGAAGTCACTCCTTTTCTCCATTGAAAATGGAGAAAGAAAGAAGAGGTGGTTTTTATCCCATAAGCAGGGCAGAAAGTGCTGAGGCATTCACTTGATGGTGCAGGTAACTTGGCACCAGCAAACACGTGAGTGAACTATTGGAACCGTGCTTTTATTTGACAGGATGGCTTCAGTAAAATGTGGGCCTAAACAGTTTTCCTCCAACCCCTGTTGGAGTATCAGGCAGTTGGGCACAATAAATAGATTTACAAGGGTATATCTTCAAAAAGAGGAATGTGTGTTGAGTACAGCTGTATGTTATGTAATTTTTACTGTACAGAATTACCATTGTAAGATCCACCTATCAGTAGGTGGAGGTGGATCACATTTTGACTTAGCAATGTGTTGCTTTTTATAAAGGTTTAAAACTAGGTCAGGAGGGTGATGACCTCAGTATGATTTAGTCCAATCAAATGGCATGATTCCCAATATCCAAACATTCTTTACAATCACTTCATATTAGAATGCAGCCTCTGGTCATCAGCTTTAGTGTGCCCCAAAAAATACAACCAGCTACCCGGACACCAGCTTTGGTGTGCCCCAAGAAATAATAACAACCATCTATGGCATCAGGATGTTCTGGAGAAAAGAGTGATAATTCATGATTGGAAGATTGCTGGAGGAAAGGAATGTAGAATAATGTAGAGATGAAATTCAAGTATACTTTGTGCCTGGGATAGCCAGCATTCCTTGGCATTTCTGTCTGTTTCTCAAATGTATTTTATACCTTCTGAGCACTAGAGCTTCTATAGTACTTGTAAGGTTGCTTCCAAGTAGTTGTCTTCCTGTATTTCTTTATCTTGAATCAATTTACAATAAGACAAGGACTCTAAAACATAGAATAAAACAATATGCACATATAAATAAATTAAATAACTAGCATATAAAATAATAAAAAAAGAAAAAACTCAAATATACAGACAATAAAATACTAAAAATAATAAGCAGTACAATCCAGCAATCAACAGTTGTGACATGCCCAGACAAAATTAATGAGTTTTCAGTAAGTATTGTCAGTATTTGAAACACGCTACAGGTGGTGCCTTCCAGATGACTGGGGGGCAGGGAGATCATTCCAGAAAAAATGCGCCTTTGTAGAGAAACAGGTTTCTGTATTGCTGCTAGATTTGTTTATTAAAAATTATATGCCACTTAATATAATAAAGTTTTATAATAAATATATAATGTTTATTATATAATATAATAAAGTTTTAGATTGCTTTTTAAAACTGTGTTTTTTAAATTTGTGTATTGTTTTTAATGTTTTAATTGTTGTAAACTGCCCAGAGAGCTTTGGCTATGGGGCGGTATATAAATGCAATAAATAATAATAAAGATCTCTAAAAGTTTGCATAAAAACATTAAAAATGCATCAACATTTTAAAAAATTCCTAATATAACAGTCTGCAGGTTGTGGCACCAATCACAACACACGTGATTGCATGGAAATCTGCTAGAATAACCTGATTCCAAGCTCTACAAGATTTTATATGTTATAATCAGAGCTTGAAAGTAATTAGTTTTGAGGAAGAAGTGGGTAATTCCTTTACAGTTTGATTGTAATAGAACTAGGAGTAATTTTATTACTTTTGTGGAGTAATTGTAACGTTTCCAGCATTACTTTTGGGCATTACTTGGGGGGGCAGGGGAAGTTTTCTGCTTCTCTGATTTGTGGATGAAAATCATGTGCCTCAAACTGGGCTTCTGTGCAGCATCACTCTTCCCTCATGCTCTGTGGGTGGGTAGGAGGCAACGAGGGAGGAGGTGGAGAGTGAGACGGGGTAGAGTGGAGAAAACAATTGTTTAAAAAAATGGATGGTGGTGGTGAAGAATGGAGTGGAGGGAAAAAGGAGCCAGAGGAGGCAGCAGCAGAATGGAGATAAAGAACTGTGGAGGAGAAAGATGACGTGTGTGTGTGAGTGAGAGAGTGAGAGAGAGAATAAATATACTGTGTTTGCACTTGGCACACAAAGTGGCCCCCACCACCCTTTCTGGCTACTGTGCTGCATTTGCAGTATTTTAACTTTTTTGCATCTCAGGTGAAAATGTTTGTTTGGATGAGTGTCCCTTAGTTGGTGGCAGGGCAGGGTCAGGGAAGTGGTTAAGTGAGAGAGATTATGCTTGCTGGCTGAGGAGGGGGGGTTGCACTTAGTTTGACGTGCAAAGATCTTAGTAGTGGCCTCTGCCTCTCTCTCCACCTCTTACCAGCAGAAAGACCACCATTACTATCTCATGGAAGAATTATTCTACCACCTCTGCATGTGTGTTTTTAATGTTGTTTTAGGCTACTTAGATGTGCAGCAGCCAAGGCCAGCATCTTGTAGGCTTTTTAAAAAAAGTAACTGAAATGTATTTGCAGTGATTACTTTTGAGAAAAAGTAATCATTACTTTCAGAGCAATTATAATGGTAATTGCTACTTTTTTGGGCCATGTAATTGTAACTGTAATTTATTACTTCTTAAAAGTAATCTTCCAAGCTCTGGTTATAATAAGACCTGGAATGTGGTTCGGTAGTTAATAGGCAGCCAGTGAAGTTTTTAGCACTAGTGTAATGTGTGCATGACCAGGTACCCTAGTCAGCATCCCAAGTGCCTCATTCTGCACTAGCTGCAGCTTTTAAACCATGTTCAAGTGTAGTTCCGCAGAGTGTGTTACAGTAATCCAGTCATGAGATTGTTGATGTGTGGACCTAGTGGACAAGCGATCACTGTCCAAGAAAGGGCCAGTACCAGTCAAAACTGATTGTAGGAGCTCCTTGTCACTGAGGTCACCTGGGCATCTAATGACAATGATGGATCCAAAGGCATCCCCAAATGACACATCCGTTTTTTCAGAGGAAGTGCAACCACGTCCACTACAAGCAAGTTTTCTAATTCTTGGGCCTGCAAACCACTAAGTCAAAGAACACCCATCTTATCAGGATTCAGTTTCAGTTTATTAGACCTCATCTAACCTATCACTTCATCCAGGCATTGATTCAGATATTGCATGGCCTCTTCTAATTCAGATATTACAGAGAAATAGAGCTGGGTATCATCAGCATATTGATGATGCTGTGCTCCACATCTCCTACTGATAGCTCCCAGTGGCTTTATATAGACATTAAATAGCATTGAGGATAAGATGCTATCCTGTGGCACCCCAGAATAAGCCTACCAGGGTGTGGAGATGGAATCACCCAGTGCTGTTCTCTGAGACCTGTCCCATAAGTAGAAGCTGAATCACTGTAACGTGTAAGGTTACCTGAATGGATTAAAAAGGCAGGAGGGCTTATAGAGCATCCAACTATGTTTTACTTAACTTTAGCTTTCACTAATTACCAGGAGCCGAGATCTCAGTGTTTATTTTTATGCATTGCCAGTTCTCTAGCCTGGTTCATTTCATCAAAGTTTACCAGATATTCCTTTATATTGGAGCTTCCCCGGATCCTACAAGTTTATTGTTAGTTGTCATCATTATAACCTCCCTAAACCACATATAACTGGATAAAAAGTCAAATACATCTCCATACTGTTGTTACCGTGACACAGATAGCTCTGGCAGCTATCTTGACTGTCACTAAATACTTGTCAGTATCCATTAAAACATTGTGCTATTCACACTGAGCCCTAGACTCCATAGTTTTACTACTGCTGCTATCTTCCTAGTCCCTAGGTAGCCAAAAACAGCGATAACAGAAAAACCACAAAATACCTCAAACACATTGCAGACACTGGTGGCTATTTAGAGCAAGGGTAGGAAATCTCTTTCAGCTCAAGGCCTTATTCCCTAGTGGGGAACCTTCTGGGAGCCATGTGCCAGTGGTGGGTGGGGCAATGGATGTGACTGTTACCTTTGTACAATAGGTACAGTCCAGCCACACAACAGCCAGAGGTTTCTACACAAATATTAACTTAGCTGCTGCACTCATTGCACTTCCTGTCTACTTTTAAATGGCTGATTCAACATATCTCAGGAAGGCATATAAACAACAATTAAACAAACACAAAACCCCCCAGAAACATTCAACCGCTTAACTTGATACCTAAACAGTGATGACTTGATACCACCTCTTTTGCATCGAATTTTATTTTAAGAACTGCACGTCTTCAGTCGCGTCTGTTGAATAATTGCTAAACAATAAAAGAAGAAGTACAGTCAGGTCAATGAATATATGCAAATTGTTGTGAAGCAAATTTACACTTACCAGATTTGAAGGGGATGATACTATGGAGTACATAATCTACTGGTATTCAATATATTAAGAACCTAAGGCTACAATCCTATACTCACTTCAACTCCTGACAGGACAGAATAGAATTACCTGTAAACCTTTATTCAAATTTTAACTTACTGTTTGTACATTTTGTACTCCACTGCCTTCAAATTCAACAGTCTCTGAAAAGAGCAAGGGAAAAGTTCATTATAGGTCTATGGCAAATTAACACTATAACTTTAGAGATGCAGCATCTAAAGGAAAACTGGGGGTTGTGATATAAACCTACATAATCCAAAATAGCCAGTAATCCTCTAAACAATTATCCCAGTGTAATCTTCCTACTTCTCTAAGGCCAACTCTGCTGAGGTGGAAAGAACTCCCTGTCTCAGATGTGATGAGAGGTGTACTTGAGAGGACTTCTCATCACCTCTGTCACCCATTAGACCACGGGTGGGGAACTTGAGTCAAGATGTTTATTACAGTCACAGACCAATAAAAAGGACTGGGGAACTGTATCTGGCTCACTGGCATCCCCATGGCCTATGGACCACCTGTCAATTACCTTGACGTCACAATGACATTGGGAGGCCTGTTTTCACTCCATACAATGTTTGCCACTTTGAAGGCCCAACAGTCACCTAATAATCTGGGCTCCAAAGTGTAATGCAAGGCTCCCTTGCAGGCACCAATGATCAGCTGATCATCAGTACCTGCAAACCCCGTTTTGGTCCAGCTGCAACTTTATCTATCCCATGCCTGACATCGTATATGACATTAGGTGTCTGATAGGTGGGTGTAGCTTGGGCAAAACTGCCTCACAAGCCAAATGGGGAGACCTGGCAGGCCTAATTAGTCCCCCCCAGTTGGAGTTTTCCCACCACTGCGTTAGACAGTCAAAATTATTTGCTAAATACATTGGTTTTCACAAAACTACAAACAATTAGGTTGGGCGATGAATTTTAACATAGATGGTCCCCAGCACATTGGACTTACTTTATATGATAATTTTTTGTCTGATTCATTGGGCTGCTGGAACAAACACAGAAAGCTTACATGTAGCATTTTTATCCGTATCACCCAGTAAATAACATTTCCCCCCCTCTGGTTCAAAAAGGAAACTGTTTGAAGAATTTTTCAAAAACTTACCCCTAGAGAAATTATACAGTATAATACTTATAGAGCAATATCTTCTACCTCTCCTTGGCCACAAATGCATAAACAGCAATTTACAGGTATATCTCCCAATATATACTGTGGATATAGTTTGGAATCTGAAAATAGTAAATGCTTTCTTCATCACACCAACAGATAATTAAAAAAGTAATCTTGAAAACCATGATCAGATTTGACAGAATATTAAAATATTGATAATTTCATAGTTTGAAGATAACATTAGGTTAGAAAAGGCTTCTGTTCTTTAACTTTATTTTTGATACATTGTCTTAAAGCTATCTTGAGGAATGAAAAATTCACTGTTTCTGTTTTTCATTGAGAGGATTGGACCTGCCCACTCTTCCATTGAATTAATCTGTAGTGAACAATGAAGGAGTTTGGATCTGATCCTCTCAATGAGATCTCAATTCAGAGCAGGAATTTACTGTGTGCAGCCCCCTCTCCCAACTTTCCTCACATGCAATTTAATATTTCTGGGGTTTGTTAAATCACAGTGTCCAAAACCGGGGAACTGTGGCTTCAAACTAGTACTCGAACATTAACTTTTGGGCAAATATATAGTACATTCCAATATACATGGGAGGACCCACAACTCAGTGGTAGAGCACATACTTTGCATGCAAAAGGTCCCAGGTTCAATCCTTGGCAAATATCCCCTTTAGGAAAGGTGGTGGAAAGAGTTGTCTTAGGGTAACTGCTGGCATTCTTGGATGATACAGCTTATCTAGACCCATTCCAGTCTGGGTTCAGGCCTGACCTTGGGACCAAATTAGTCTTGGTCTCATTGAGAATAGGACAAGAGGAATGCAACCTTGCTCCTTCTTTATATCTCTGTGGCTTTTGATAATGTTGACTGTGTCATCTTTGGACTGGCTCCATGGGATGGATATTGGGGTAGAGTCCAGGGAGTAGCACTGGGAGAATGCTTTTCACATCCCTGGGAGTTATACTTTGAAGTGCTGCAGGTTTATTTCCATTGCTATTTAACATCTATATGAAGCCAATGGGAATGATTATTAGGAGATTTGGGGTATACTAGTATCAGCTCTTTTTCTCCACAACATCTGAATTGTCAGAGGCCATGCAGACTGTGAAACAGTGCCTGGATGCAGTGGTGGGCTGATTGCTGGAAAATAAACTGATCTTGAAGCCTGACAAGACAGGTGCTGTGGGTGAGTGGTTCTCGTGTCCAAGAAATTGACCAATTGCCTGCACTGGACAGGGTTGCACTCCATCTAAGGGAACAGGTGCACAGTCTGAGGGTGTTCCTGGATCCAGTTTTGTTGCTTGAGGCTCAGGTGCCCTTGGTGGGTAGTTGGACTACTGCAATGTACTCTTTGTAGTGCTTCTCCTGTGGTTGATCCTGAACCTGCAGTACAGAACGCTGTAGCACAATTGATGACAGAAGTGAAATCCTATCAGCATATTACACTTCTCAAAGATCTACATCGGCTGCCAATTTGTTACCAGGCAAAGTTTAATAAAGTTTTACTATTAGTATATAAAGCCCTTAACAGCATGTGACCAGCCTACTTGACGTCTTCAATCTGCAGAACACACAAGTTCCATACCATGTTCATTCCACATCTTTGAGAAGCCTGACTTTTAATGTGGCAGTACATATGCTTTGGAACTCGCTGCCTATTTACATTAGGCAAGCACCCTCACTATACTGTTTTAGAGAGAGACCCAGAGAGGTGTTGCCAGCCAGTGTAGTAGATAGTACTGAGCTAGATGGGCCATTAGTCTTAACTTAGTATAATGTACCCAGTATTTCTATGTTGGCTTGTTAGTGTAGGGCAGAGATGGGCAACTTGAAGCCCTCAGCCTAATTTTATGGTGGTAGCCCGAAGAGAGAGGAGGAGGATGGGAGTGGGGGAAAGGAGGGAAAAGAGAGACAGATGGAGTGATGAAGGGAGATGGGAGGGGAAGCCCTCTGTAAGCAATTGCTTCAGACCTCTGGCAAGAGCAATCTGCCCCTTCCTCAGCAGCATGCTGGGAAGGAGAAAGAAGAGTGGTGACTGCTCATTGACCCTGCCCACTGCTGGTGTGTGGCCCCAACAAATTGTCCCCAAGGGGATGTGACCCTCAGCAGAACAAATGTTCCCCACTCCAAGGCTAAGAGTATGATTCTCTCTTCGGGTACAAGAGTTCTCGAGTTCAAATGTTTGAAAAGCTTTGCTCAGAGAGGGAAGGCTGGCTGTAATTTTGGGAACTGAAGTATTAACTACATTCACACAAGTACCATTCCTCATTAGCTGGCTTGCTATAGTTCTTGTATATCTTTAGATCCATGCCAGGTAAACAGTTATGATATGTTAGTACCCATCTGAAGATGTTTGAACACCTGTGAGTGCTGCATTCAGATGCTGATTCAGAGGTAGGTGGGGACCTCTAAAAGTTTGTACTGAACAGATGCCCTGGCTTAAAAGGACCTGTATCACACAAGGAACACAGTCTTGCCAAAAGGAGGGAGGGAGTGAAAAAGGTCATGTTTGACTACTATAATAATAAAGTTCTTTCAGAAAAACTGTAGGTGGTAATAGTTTGATTTTCTTGGCAAAATTCCCAGTCTTCTGCATGCAGCAAAGTAATGAGTATTTTCTTTAAATGCGTGTGTATTGCAAGTAGTTACAATGAATGACTGGTGTGTTAGAACAGTGACCACATTTATAAGGAAGACAATGCAGATATATTAACAGCTGCTTATTTCACCATCCAGACTTCATCTTCACATCTAACCAACGAGTCTCTTCGTCAGAAGAGCTGGAAGTAGACTGCAATTTTACTGTTATCTCTAGGAATGCCTTAATATGCACATCTTGGATAATGTTGCAAACTCATGATTGTGTGCAAATGAAAAAAAGACTCTAAACTTACCCTCTTCAGACCTGCTGACACAGTCTGTATATACAGGGAGTCTGGCAACCATAATATGCATAGTCTGCAGCCTAACGGGGTGGGGAACTGTCCACCTGTCAATCAACCTTAAACTTGCAGCTGCAGTGCACTTTTGAGTGCACTCCTGATTCTGTTCCTTTCCAGCTTTAATTGAAAGCCTTTTTTCTGTTGCAGTAAACACCAAATTCAAGCAGGGACTAGAAAGGAATAATTGGGAATGCACTCTTTATTATTTCTTTTGAATTTAGCACTGTGGCTTGACCTGTCTCCAGTGGTGTGAGATGATAATTAGATGAGTGTGGCTCGGGGCAAACCATGTTGGAGTCCAAATAGGGCACATATTATTATTTTTTATCAAAAGTGGGTCATAGCTGTAGTCATGCTGCTGCTCTACAAATTGGATCAGCAACATTAGAATTCTCAAACTTAAACTTTGGAGAACTTTCTGAATAGTGATAGATGAGAAAATAACATAGGAAAATTGTGGGATGCCATATAAGAATAGAAGGTCCAGGACTAAAGGTTGTGCAGAGCTTTGCGGTGTATGTTTGTTTGATCAGAAGAGGGCGGGGGAAAACCCATCCCTTGAGAACTGAAGATGAGGCCTCTGTTTAGTAAACACTTTTAAAAAAATGCTGGCTCTGCTCTTTCCTTAGGAATATAGGAAGCTGCC
Source organism: Rhineura floridana (assembly GCF_030035675.1). Lineage (NCBI taxonomy): Eukaryota > Metazoa > Chordata > Lepidosauria > Squamata > Rhineuridae > Rhineura > Rhineura floridana. The sequence continues at coordinate 60,786,612 of NC_084484.1, read as the reverse complement.
TTATAACAACTGGGCCGTTGTCTACGTAGCTCAGTACTGTCCACATTGGGTGGCAGTGGCTTTCCAGGGTTTCAGACAAGGGACATTCCCAACCCTATATGGATACGCCAGGGATTGACTTTACCATTTGAGCTGTAGTCCTGCCACAATTAGCCTCAAACCCTAGAGGTGTTACTCTTAAGAAGGTTGATTAAAATGTGTTTTTTGACACCCAAGTTAATTATCACACCTTCACTAATAATATCTTAACCCTTTTCTTGCCTCTGCTCTGTAAGGAGAAAGGTGAAGAGGTGTGTGCGCCATATTCAGTATTTTAGAAACCAAAAAGCATTATTCTCTGATCTATAGCATGTTGATTAAACTTTCTAGACCCTCTAAAATTGAGAAGGATTATTGTAGGGAATTTGGGAACAGGCCTCAATTGTATCAGCTTCCACCTCAGCTTTTTCACTGTTCATAGAATACCCCGTGGAAGTATCCCACATTCATTTGATGTGAATGTCCTTTTATTCTGTGTTTTAAACCTTGAAAGGTCAAAAATCAGCCAGCGCTCAGGCCTCCAGATGCTGCTCCTAAATGCCAGATCAGTGCATAATAAGATCTCCCTCATTCATGATTTAATAGTGGATGAGGCAGCCAACCTGGCATGTATAACCGAGACCTGGGTGGGTGAGCAGGGGGGAGTCAGCCTCTCCCAGCTCTGCCAGCCAAGGTACCTGGTTCAGCATCAGGGTAGACCTGAGGGCCGGGGAGGGGGGGTTGCTGTGGTCTATAGGAGCTCCATCGCCCTCTGCAAGCACCCTGTCCATGTGACTACTGGTCTGGAGTGTTTGCACCTTATGTTGGGTCAGCGGGATAGACTGGGGATTATGTTGGTGTACCGCCCACCCCGCTGCCCAACAGACTCCCTAGCTGAGGTGATGGAGGTGGTCTCGGGTGTACTGTTGAGATCCCCCAGACTGTTGGTTCTGGGGGATGTCAACATCCATGCCGAGGCCACCTTATCCAGGGCGGTTTAGGATTTCATGGTCTCCATGACAACCATGGGACTGTCCCAATATGCCATTGGCCCAATACATGTAGCAGGGCATACTCTAGATTTGGTTTTTGCAACTGGACATGCAGTTGGTGATCTGAATGTGGGGGGCCTTGCATCAGTCCCTCTGTCATGGACAGATCACTGCTTGCTGAAGTTTAGACTTACAACGGCTTTTCCCCTCTGCAAGGGTGGGGGACTTATGATCTGGATGGTTTCTAAAGGCTCTGGGGAGTTCTCCGGTTGATTGGGCTGGCACTCCTGTCGAAACCCTGGTTGAACTGTGGAATACAGAAATGACCCGGGCGGTAGACATGATTGCTCCTGAGCACCCTCTCCTGTGTAGAGCTCGTACGGCTCCATGGTATACCCCAGAGCTGAGAGCAATGAAACAATATAGGAGACGGCTTGAGTGCAGATGGAGACTAACTCCTAGTGGATGCAGTTATACACTGGTAAGTGCCTATGGTAAGCTGTATTTAGGGCAGTGAGGGCAGTAAAAAAACAATATTTTGCTGCCACTATCAAATCATCACTCTGCCACCCAGCGGAGCTCTTCAGAATTGTCCAGGGGCTATTACACTCTGGCCCCAGGGACATGGTAGGACCATCTGAGGCGCGCTGTAATGAATTTGGTAGGCACTTCCAGGATAAAATCTTTAGCATCTGCCAGGACTTAGGTGAATCTGCCAGGACTTAGGTGAATCAAGCAAAGTATCCAGAGCACAGCTTTGTCCTGATTTCTTGGACGAGTTTCAGTTGGTACAGCTTGAGGACGTTGACAAGGTGCTTGGACAGGTTCGTACAACCACTTCTGTGCTGGATCCTTGCCGTTCTTGGCTATTAAAAGCTAGCAGGGATGGAACAGCCAGCTGGGCCAGGGAAGTGATTAATGCCTCTCTGCGAGAGGAGGTTGTCCCTGGCTGCCTGAAAGAGGCAGTAGTGAGACCATTCCTGAAGAGGCCCTCCCTGGACCCAGAAAATCTTAATAACTATAGGCCGGTAGCAAATGTTCCATTGCTAGGCAAGGTCCTTGAACGAGTGGTTGCGGGCCAGCTCCAGACACTCTTGGATGAGACCGATTATCTGGATCCATTTCAGTCGGGTTTCAGGCCTGCTTTTGGCACAGAAACAGCCTTGGTCGCCCTGTATGATGACATTTGTCGAGAGAGAGACAGGGGGAGTGTGACTCTGTTGATTCTTCTTGATCTCTCAGTGGCTTTTTAAACCATTGACCATGGTATCCTTCTGGGAAGACTGGCTGAGTTGGGAGTGGGAGGGACTGCATGGTGGTGGTTCCGCTCCTACTTTGCAGGTCGGCTCGAGAAGGTGGTGCTTGGGGAACATTGTTCGGCACCCTGGATTCTCCAGTATTGGGTTCCGCAGGGGTCAGTTGTGTCCCCCATGCTGTTCAAAATCTACATGAAACCGTTGGGTTCGGTCATCCGGAGCTTTGGAGTGCGTTGGCATCAGTATGCTGATGACACGCAGCTCTATTTCTCCTTTTCATCTTCTTCAGGTGAGGCTGTCAATGTGCTGAACCGGTGCCTGGCTGCGACAATGGCCTGGATGAGGGCTAATAAACTGAGGCTCAATCCAGACAAGACTGAGATGCTGCTAGTGGGGGGTTCTTCTGACCGGATGGTGGATGTCCAACCTGTCCTGGATGGGGTTGCACTCCCCCTGAAGGAGCAGGTTTGTAGCTTGGGGGTTCTCCTAGAACCATCTCTGTCACTTGAGGCTCAGCTAGCTTCTGTGGCACGGAGTGCCTTCTACCAACTTTGGTTGGTGGCCCAGCTGCGCCGCTATCTGGACAGGAATAACCTGGCTTCAGTTGTCCATGCTCTGGTAACCTCCAAGTTAGATTACTGCAATGTGCTCTACGTGGGGCTGCCTTTGAAGAGGGTTCGGAAACTGCAGCTTGTGCAAAATGCAGTGGCCAGATTGGTAACAGGGACCAGATGGTCCGAACATATAAAACCAATTCTGGCCTGCTTGCATTGGCTGCCTGTGTGTTTCCGAGCTCGATTCAAGGTGCTGGTTTTAACCTATAAAGCCTTACACGGCTTGGGACCACAATACCTGATGGAATGCCTCTCCTGATACAAACCCACCCGTACACTACGCTCAACATCAAAGGCCCTCCTCCAGGTGCCTACTCCGAGGGAAGCTCGGAGGGTGGCAACAAGGGAGACGGCCTTCTCATTGATGGCCCCCAAATTATGGAATGATGTTTTTGACGAGGTGCGCCTGGCGCCATCACTGTTATCTTTTCAGCACCAGCTCAAGACTTTCCTCTTCTCCCAGGCATTTTAGCATGCGTTTTTTAAAATTGTTTTAAATTTTTTAAATTGTGTTTTAAATTGTTTTTAAAAGATGTGTTTTAAACTTGTATATTTGTTTTTAATGTTTTTAGTTACTGTAAACTGCCCAGACAGCTTCGGCTGCTAACAGCCCTGAGTGGGGGGGGGGAGCCACCGCTGTAAAAAGAGAGGCGGCACAAGCAGTCCCCACTGTCCCAAAAAACAAAAGAGAAGCAGGTAGGGCAGGAGAAAGTGAAGGGGGGGGACAACTGAGAACGACCACCCCAACCAGCCCAACTTTCTTCGAAAAGGTAAAAGAGAAAGAGAAGGGAGAAAAACTGGGAAACAAAAACCCCAACAACAACACTCCCTCAAACACACTCTCACACAAAATGTTCACACGCAGTTAACTTAGACTCAATTCTCACAGTACACGTGCATATAAGTGCCTCATAGGAAGGCAAGAATGAACTGGAGTGGGAGGGGCATGTATGCCCCAGGTCTTGACTTCGGTACATTCTTGTCTTCAGACGCTAGATGGTGCCATTACCCACTTGATGGCACGCTACTGCTGTATTAGCAGAACGCCGAAAAGTGGGGCCCTACTGTAGTAGAATTTCCAGTGCTGGTGAAATATGTTTGGAAGACACTGGATGTGAATTAAAAACTTGAGTATCATCTAAATTTGTTCTCTTGTCATTTCTCCCCAACAGTGTATCTATGTATCGAGGGAATTGCAGACCTATTCGGTTTGAACCACCAATGCTAGATTTCCACGAACAGTAAGTTGGGACCACTCTGACTAGTATTCTAAGTAGAATGCATCCAGAAATTAATAGCTGCCTGAGAAAGCTATGTATACAGAAGGCAAACCTGATGATATGTTAATGTTAGATGGCCAGAACCATAGCTACCCAGCACCACACATTTTATACATATCCGACTCTAAATGTGCTGGCTCACCCTAAGTGAATGAATAGTAATGATGGCTCACACTTCAAGAAATTAGAATCTATTTTGCTTCAGCCATATCGCATAGCTGAAGAGGAGAAGGTGGAAGTATTAAGAGGCAGGGATGAACAAAGTTAATATTTTTGGGGTGTGTGTGAATGAACAGCATAAGGGTTTTGTTGTTGTTTGAGTCTGCTTACTGAAGAATAGTTTCTTTGATTGAAATTTTTTCTCTCCTGATAATGCCAATAGCTAAGTTGTTAACCTATGCGTATGTTTTTCATGCAGCACCAGTACTTTGCAGTACTTTGGTATGGCGATAGTTTTTATTCTAGTACAGAAAAAACTCTACTCTGCTTTGCTAGTGTGTTTTGCTTCTATCCTAGCTATGATGTAACTGAAGCCACTTCCTCAGCAGCCAGTCAGATTGGTGAAGTATAGTGCTTTGATCCTGCTTCAACAGCCTGATCACTTGCTTGAAGAGAATTCCACACATGTCAAGTGATTAAAAATGAGAATAAAGCACTATGCAGTCATTGATCAGCTGCCTTGTTTCAGACAAACAGAAGAAAAGAGAAGTCAGAGTCCATTGTTTATAAGCTTGCTCTTCTCTCTCCTGATACTACGTATCTAGGAACATCCCTCAACAGTATATAGTTGTCCTTATTCTTTTCAATTACAACTCTTATGTACAATTATTTCAAGTTTTGGTATAGTTTAGCATTATCCCATTTTGTGTTCTTCTGCAAATCTTTACTGAAGAGGGAGAGAGGACTGAAAATCTTCATGCATGTGCAAGTGATTACCTTCTCATGCAGATGCAGGATTATTTTTTCTCTAGATCTTTTTGTTGGGGCTGCCTGGGCTCCTACTGGAAGGAAGGGCAGGATAGAAATCTAATAAATAAGTAAAATCAGTCTGTGTGAATAGAAAAGCAACATTGTCTTGGTTTTTATTTATGGCTTGAATGGACCTGATTGAGAGCATTTCACCCTCTGAGCTGCCCATCCCATAAAAATGCTCATTGCAGTCTTTTGGGTAGTTGTAGAGATCAGGCAATCTGTTCAGGACATGTTATTTCACAGAGCTATCACGTAGTAAAATTCTACATTCAATATATTGCTTGTATATCACTGTTCAGCTGCCATGATTTCACCCTCTTATTGTCTGATACCTGTAGAGTTTCCCTGGAACCTGGAAATATGAATACAAACATTTCTGAACCAGTACTTCTAGATATTCTTTTTTGTATAGTAGTTTACTATTTACCCATTTTGAATAACGCATAAATGAGAAGCAAATGAAGTTGTTTGGTCAAACTATTGCAAAAGTTTATGTGCTATAAATTCTTTTTTTAAAAAGAGCAAAAACGATAGGTTGGAATTGAACTAGTTTTTTGCCAAAATTAATAATTCTGTGGCTCAGAATATGAACCTCAGTGACTAGTAATGATAATCTTCAATCCAGGATGGCCATTAGAACCGCTTGGTTCTTTGCCAATTTGGATTGCTCACATCTTCCCCTGCCTTTCCTTCCCCTTACCTAGCTGTGAAAGAAGATAGGTCCTTCTTTACAGTCTGTGGATTGCTGGTATTACAATGCCCATGTGCCAGAGATCTTGGGGGAAATTGCATTACCTCTGCCCCTTCCCCAGCTGTAGGAGTGGCAGGCAGACAATTCCATTGCTGCTGTGCTTCCTGGACAGTAGTGCCTTGTGTGCCAGGGACCCCTGGAAAATTGCATTCTCAGGATCCCTGGCATGTGAGATGCTTCTCTAGTACCAAAGGGGAACTAACCTGCTGCCTCAGCAGCCAGGTAAGGAGCACTGTGTGGAGGCAACTGGACCATGTTGTGCTCCAAATTACATAATTGATAGTGTGATGGGATCTGAAAGTGACTTGGACATAACCAAACTATTATCTGACTTCCTAGGAAGGTAGCTTGGTTAGCTGAGTCAAACTCTGTATCATGGTGGGAGTGGAGGAATGTTGTTCATCACTAGTTGAAATGTGTGGAGTTGTATAATTTTAGCTTTTGAATGTTAATGTATTCTGCTGACAGATTTATGGGTTGCACTATATTTCCTGTACCAGAAAGAAACAGTTCTTACTCCTTTCTTGTCATTAGTCTTTCAGGTCATGGGAACACAGTCATGAGGGCAGTAGATATAATGCTGCATTTCCCCAGAGTTATTAATGCAGCAGTGCTACAGTGGCTGCATACGGATGCTGCATCTCTCTGGATTAAGGCCAGAACAGAAAATTATTTAGCTGGAGTTTTAGTCCCCTCCATTGATCAGCTGAAAGGCAGGATAAAAATAACTTGGCAGAACTTGTTTATGCTTGACTTTTCTTTAAAGTCTATAAATAAAGTACAGATGTCAAATTATGCAACAAACATCAACTTTAAAATAGTTCTTTCAGCTTATTGAGGCAATTAGACATTGTATCTTGAGTAATACAAGTGTTTGGAATAAAAGTAATAACACAAGCAACAAGGAGTCCAGTGGCACCTTAAAGACTAACAAATTTATGATGGCATAAGGTTATATAGACAGTCATCAGATTCATGAAGTGTCACCCTGAGATGCAAGTTTGTGTGTGTACATATATAAACACACAGTTTTGGGCAGAGGGTTGTAAATGGGAAAGGTCAGCAGAAAATGAAATGTGGAAAAGTACAGTTGGTAATAATTACATTATCTATAGTAGCCATTCACAAAATCCAGTTGTGTTGATAATAAAGACAGCCTGGTGTTGGTAGCAAATGTAGCTTGATAAATATTCATTGTCAGTTCAGTCCAAAAGTGATAGCATCGAACCTCTTGATGAATTGTAATTCAGAAGTTTTGCATTGCAGTCTTCCTTTGAATTTTCTCATAGGAAAATTTTTAAAGATTCAGAGTGTATTTTGGGGGGGGGGAAGGAGAAACTGAAGCAACCTTCAGTTCTTGAACTGAACTGTCTTCTTCCTTGCAACCATAAAACTATAAAAATTCTGAGGTGGTAGGCAATTGAGAAAAGAGTCTAATTGCTTTTTCCTGTTTTCTTTTAATACAGGCCAGTTGGAATGCCAAAAATGGAAAAAGTTTACTTGCACAATCCCAGTTCAGAAGAAACTATTATATTAGTATCAATATCTGCAACAACCTCACATTTTCATGCATCATTTTTTCAAAACAGGGTGAGTCAGCTGTGCTTTTTGAAGTTAGTGTTATTATGTAAGCTGGATTCACTTCGGCAAAACAAAATTTACTTTAAACTATATCTCAGTGACTAAAATAACCTCTTTAAATGTAAGCATAACAAAATTATGTTACATACAATTCACTGTAAAGGAATATACATGGAAAGTAAATGTCAGTGGGACTTCTTCACCTAGGGCAGTGGTGGTGAACTTCTGACCCACAGCTTTAGTGTTCCCAAGAATATAAAATATATAGCTCAGAAATTAATTCTAATCAGAAGTAGCTGTGTTTAGTTCATTAGAAAAATTTCCCCATACCAGGATAACTTTTAGTTGGACACATCTTCCCTGAAGCAAATTCACAAAATTAATGTGTAAGCTTTCAGGTTCATCTCAATTTTTTTGTGCGACATTCATCCTGAAGAAAAGTGCTGCTGATATATTTTTACTCTCCTAATATAGAATGGCATTGACACTAGTATATTTGGAGAAACAATTCAAAACCAAGAACGTGGTTGGAAGAATCTTCTAAGCTAATCCAAGATTCTAAGAAGTTATAGCCTACGTACTCATAAGTAGTTGCCAATAACCTGTTGCAGCCTCTTTGGAATTGATTCCACCATTTTTATGCATGCATCTAGGAGCTACTAAAATAACTTGTATATTCAGTACTGTTTCTTTTAGCATACTTTTGTAAAAACTTCTACTAACCAAGTGCCTAAAATATGTGAAAAGAGCTCCAAATAACGCTCCATTTAACAAGGAGCTTGACAAAGCAAATAACAGCAAAATGCATTTAAGATAAGGATTTCTATCTCTACCACTGTCAGGGTTACAATTAGCATTAAGTGAAAGCTGAAATTATTATTGATCTTTTTTTGGTCCTGTTCTTCTAGAAGCATGTTTTAATTAGCATGAGTGTGTATTTCTTTATTGCCACTTGAAAGAATCTTCTGAAGCTAAAACCCAAGGAATAATATCTTTTGGGGATGGGGGAGGGATTATGGAGAGCTTGTACATTTAGACTCCTCTCTAGGTCCCAATAGAAGACTTACCCTGACCACACATCTTCCCTGAAGCTATTGGCATAAGAAATTTCTTACTGCAGGAATTCTCCATAATGGCTTGGAACTGGAAACTTTTCAAATTAAAATGGTGTTCTGATACAATAGATGGACTTCAGATTGTGAACTTCAACCCAATTCATATTTCTGCTTTATACTCTGGTTAGATGATACACAATTGAGCTTTACAACTTTCCTACTTCTTTAGGAAGAGTAGATGGCATAAAGCTCTAAATATAATGAAAATATTTAACTTTGGGAGGGTAAATTTAGTTTTCAGTTACTACATTCTGTGGAGCAGTTCCTATGTAAGGACAGTGAAATAAGTGAGGCAGGCAGCCAGTCAACAGTGCTTATGTGAAAATTGAGACAGTTGACCAGAACTTGGACCTTTGTCAGTTTTGCATAGCAGAATACTTTTATCAGTTTGACATGGTTTACCTTACCATCAAATCTTCCTTAAAGCAATATTTTGTTTAAAGTGAAAGTTTCATATATGGAAAGCAGCTGCAGAATATTCAGTCAGTTGCACCTGAGCCCCTCCACTTCGAAACTACTCGGGGCTATGCTGTGACAACATGGAGGTCTCTTTCAGTAGTACTGCAGATCAACACTGGCCTGCATCATCATGTGGATGGGGTGGGAAACTGCTGGCTGCTGGGCTGAATCTGGGCTCTGAAGGGTCCTCATCTAGCTTATTGCTTCTCCTCCCCTGTAAGCTTCTGGAAGCATAGAAAAAAAAGTTCCGTGTTCATTCCTTACAGTTCCTTTAAGCAATGAAGGAAGCCCTCCAAGTCCTCTCATTCCAGTGGATCTTCAGGTGTAAAGGGAGTAGGGAGGACAACAGCAACTGCTGATATCTCCAGAGCTACTTGAAATCCCTCAACCTGAGGGGGTAAGAGCAAACTACAGCATCCAAGCTCTGAAAAAGAGCAATGCAAAAGAATTAATGTAAAATGAAGAGAGGGTGGGGAGAGAAAATGGGACAGCAGAGAACGAAAGAAGGGGTGGCAGAATGGGGGGGAGGGAGTGTGTGGATGGATAGATTTGTGTGACTTGGATATGGATTTGGTCCCACCCACTTTTAACTTTGGCCATGCCCACCCTGGTTTGTGGCCCTCAGAAGATTACCCATGATGGAATGTGGCTCTGAGACTGAAAAAAGTTCCTCACCCTGGCACACAGAGAAACAAAGTCTTGATTATGGATATAAACTAATTATTACCCTGTACTCATTGATTCAGGTGAGTATGGGTGTTGTAAGGCGGTTTAACAAAACAAAGGATACAAAAGTAAGATACAACCTTGTTTCCTGAAGAGTCTGTTCAATCATGAGTTGACAGGGCTTTATTTTTCTTCGGGGGGGGTAATGCTCTGGGCAGATAGTGCTTCTGTGCTTTACAGCTAATTGAGGAGGATGTGCCATATTAGCAACTTGTAAGAGTAGGGCACTTATGCACACCAATATGACGTTTGGGGTGTAGAATGGAACTTGAGAGACTTGGGGCAATGTGCTTAGCCAACTATACAATAAGAAGTTCAGTGTTGTTTCACATCTTGAATATTGCAGTAATGTTTAAAAAAAGTCTGCTTATTATTTTGCAACAATATAGTATCAACCAAACAAAAAGTTAGAGAATCTTGGAAGCAACTTTTGTAAGGTAATTAAAGGTGATGGCTGAAAATAAGTTTTTTTATTCTAGTTTTATTTATATTTTAGTTGACATTTCCAAAGAAAGGGCTTTGGGAATCCTTCAGCAAACTCTACAACAGCACACAGTTTGCTTGTCTCAGTGGTGTTCACACACAGCTTCTAAACATCAACATCCTTTGAATGCCTAATTACATCCTTGAAACACTACACTTTTAAGGTGAACAGCATGTCATATTACGTATGGTGTTGTGTTTTTCAGAAAATCCTCCCAGGAGGGAACACATCATTTGATGTGGTTTTTCTTGCAAGAATGGTGGGAAACGTAGAAAATACTTTATTTATTAATACATCTAATCATGGGGTATTTACTTACCAGGTAAGTGGAAAAAGCATTTTAGCACTTCATAAATGATTGAGAGCAGAAGTAAAACACATTGCAGTATGCACTGGGCACCATTCTGAACAATGTGCGACTGCTTCGTAGTTCAGCCTTTGTCTCTAAAGTTAAGGGTTTCAATTGAAACTTTTTCAGTTGAATTTATTCTAAACTCAGTGGCATTCCTGCTGTCTAGTGGGAATTTGTCTGCAATATATTAATAGGGTTTTATATTATATTACCGCTATATACTATCACCATTATATAATATTACAAAACCTCCAACTTGTACATTAATCGAGGACAATAAAAACTACTCATTATTAAAATGCATCATTGATTTCTGTTGATTTTAGATAGTAATAGTGATCGTTGATGATACGTTTGAAATTAATAGATTGATTCAAGCAGCTTATAATTTTAGAGGAAGAAGGACATTTAAATGGCAAAGTAGCTTTTTCAGGAACAAAATTACATATGGTGGAAAAATTATAAAGGCATGATAAATTTTGGGATGCCATTTTTTAATAGTGCTCATCTCCATGTGCATAATCACAGTGATTTAATACTTGTGGTACTCTAAAGTACTGTGATTTGGAAATAGAGAATATGTTGAAAGGTTATATATGACTAAGTCCCACTCAGAGTAGATCCATTGAAATTATTGACCTTAATTTAAACAGCTCAGTGTTTTTTTAAAACCCTCTCTATTGTGTAAAAAAGTTGTATCCAGTATCTGGATACAAAACAAAAATTGTAGTTTGAGAGAAACTTGGTCTGTAATTTATCACTAATGTGGATGGTTAAAGGCAGAAAAAGGTATGTATTTTTCTTGTATCCTGAGGCATTTAAATATTACTAGAGACTACATTACTTTAAAATAATCCTAAACAAGTTGAGAAGGAGGTAGAGTGTCATTAATTGTGTGCATTTTAAAGATAGAAAACAGACGATAAGTGCAGATGCTGGGTTACTATTTTTTCTTCTTCCCCCTCTTAAACAGGTATTTGGTGTAGGAGTACCAAACCCTTATAGACTCCGTCCTTTTATAGGAGCAAAGGTTCCTGTAAATAGCAGTTTTTCTCCTATTATAAATATACACAATCCCCATAGTGAGCCTTTGCAGGTAAGTAGTGCAGTGTTCATATTTACAATTACTTGTTAAAATATTTGCATGATTTTTCTTTTAAGATAAATAGAAGACAGTGCAATATAGCTTAGCAAACTAAATGGTAAGTAAATAAATATTTGAATTTTATCAGATATATAATATCTAAGAAAGATATAAATAAACCAATCTATGCCAGTTACAGTAGGGCCCCACTCACACAGTGGGTTACGTTCCAGACCCCCGCCGAAGAGCGAAAACTGCTGGTAAGTGGGATATAGCCCGAAGTCTGCTGCTGCTCCGGCAGGATCAGGTGTACAGTACAGCTGATCGCGCTGTACAGCTAATCACTGTCAGCTGGAGCGCGGTGGTTGGATCAGCTGGAGCGCAGGGAGCTCCAGCCACTTGGCAGCGCTTGGCCCCTGAAGCTCCCCTCGCCATAGCTGATCACCCCGCTGGCGCCATATTAGCGGAATGCTGAAAAGCGGGGCCCTGCTGTACTTCATTAGATTCATAAACACCTCACAATTTTCCCAACAATATGTATGGATTTATATTTTCTTACATCTTGTTACACCAGTAAATGATCAAACTACTTTATTTTTCAACAAAAAGATCATAAGACTCTACTCTCTGACTATGATCATATTGTTAAGTTTAACCATATATACTATATCCCACAAATATTTGTATTTTAATAACATACTAAGTTATTTCAGATGCTTTTGTAAACTTAGATTCTATTCCCCTACTTTCAATTAGTGAAATATACAGATGATAATACAAACCTTACAGTATTTGTCTTAGTTGTAATTTTGAGAAGCTATTTTCACAAAATTAAAGGCTTACATTTAAGGGTTGACTTAGCAAATGCAGAAACTTCACAAGTGTAGCTGATTTTTTTTAAATGGTGGGCATATTTTATCAGCTATGGGAATTTAATGGAATCTCTTGTATGTGTGATCTTTTTTCTGAAGAGGGAATAAAATAGAAATCAAAAAATATTTAAGACCTTTTGCTATCAAAGTATTTTTGTGTTGTAAATTCTGAAAGACACACAGACACACGCTCTCTCTTAAGCAAAAGGAAGCACAGAGAAAAAATGTTGACGCCTTACTTCAAATGATTCCTCATTTCAAAACCAGGAAATTCCTCTGGCAGTCTGGGGCTTCTGCATTCTTGTTCATAAGGAATGTTTCTTCTAAGCTGATAACTATTAAGAGTATATCTAGTTAATACTTGAGCTCTAACATTATCAATTATTATTTATTTTTGGCTATCCTCACAGGTGGTAGAAATGTATTCAAGTGGAGGTGATCTCCACCTAGAGCTTCCAACTGGCCAACAAGGGGGTACAAGAAAATTATGGGTGAGTGGTACAAATACTAGTTAATTCACTTAAAGGTTTTAGTATATTGACATTTATTTTTAGTCTTTCTCAGTAGCAGTGATTACATAATTGGGTTATTGCATGAAAATGTCAACCTACAGGCCCATTTTTCATATTCATATATAGTTAATATGTTCTATATCATTTTAAAGATAATATTCCAAAGTTTCATTATCTGGCAACAGTTTTTCAAAATGGCATTTTACACATGAGTAAAATAGCCAGAATCGTGGCATGAAAGATGACTCATAATTTCTTATGAGAAAGCAAAACTACCAATACAATAAAGGGTCATTAACCTATTGTCTATTTTCCTGGAGAGATCTAAAACTGAAGATTGGGGGGGGGAAACAGAGAAATTCTGTGTTAGGAACAAAATTAGATGAGTTTAGGATGAAAAACCTTTTGTTAGTTGAACATGTTACGTTGGTCACAGAAACACATACTTTTTTCCTCCTCAACAAATGAAAAGAAAAATCTTTTAAGTTTTCACTTTATTCTCTTCTTTGAGTTTGTAAGCATTAAGAAAATGTGATGAGATATTAACTGAAATGTTCACCTGCAACAGCTCTTGTGACCAACATAACACCACAATGTGCAATTTACATAGCATAAATGTGTTGTTGTGTATGTCATTAAAACTCATTTTAAGGACTGTCATAATTCTTTCCCTGATAATTTATTAATTATCAGACATATTATTTGTACCATAATATCAGTGTAGTGCATCTTGCAGAGTTTTAACAAAAAGAAACAGGTCCCTGTCCTCAAGAAGCTTACACTCTGAAAGACAAGTCACACAAGGGCAGGGAGGACATACATTATTGCTTTTAGAAGAAAGATAATATAATTATGTTAATATATTGCATTCAGATAACTTTTTAGGTTAATTATCAGCAAACATCAACAATCAAGGTGTAGTTTTCAAAAATGTAGAGCTGCTATTTCATGCAATTAATGAACTGGATTTGATGAGGAGATAGGATAATTTTTATTCCAACTATGTCTGACTTTTTTTAAAAGGGCCCTGAATTGGACAATAAATCATATCTTTGGATAGAAAGCATTGGTTCCTTGTAGCCTCTTTAGGGCTTCTGCAAGCTGTGGCCCTTCCATCTTATCCCACCTAACAATGAGCAAATTGTGAGTTTAGCCTAGTTAATCCTGCTCTCTTTGGTATAATTAGATTAAGGATTTTCAGAAATTTTGAATGTACAGGAGGAAAAAACACTATGACTTAATCTGTTGTAGAAGTAGGGGGCATCCCTGGGCTGGGTTGGTACTAACAGAAATATCTGTAAGTTAGGTGTTTATCTAAAATATTGGTAATATCACCAAATGTATTTCTTATACTAGTTTCTTACAACAAAACAAGTCTTATATACTTTGGAAAAGGCCAGCATAACAAACTGTTACTTGTCAAGTTTACCCATGTCTGAAAAAATCTACAAGTGATGATTCTGAACTTTTCATGCAGTGGTTTTTGAGGCTGGTTAAAGCTTCCATCTCAATATTAAGTTAGTTCATTACCTAAAAACAATTATACGACATATTCCACTTCTATTTTAATTAGTATTGTGGACCTTGTATTATAGTGACTTCTATAATTTTGCATGATTGTCTGTTTCAATAGGAAATTCCTCCCTATGAAACTAAAGGAGTTATGAGAGCCAGTTTTTCTTCAAGAGAAGCAGATAATTACACAGCCTTCATTCGAATAAAAACAAATGCCTCAGACAGCACAGAGTTCATTATTCTTCCAGTAGAAGTAGAAGTCACAACAGGTTTGTCAAAATGTAATTTTTAATCTGCTTCATGTATTTTCCAATTGCAATAAAGAAAAAAGGCTCATTTTGTTTTGTCCTCTCTTGAAGCCCCAGGAATTTATTCATCAACAGAAATGCTAGATTTTGGTACATTAAGGACACAAGGTGAGTCCTATAATATTTCACTGTTTCAGATTAAGTAGACATGTCTTATTTTTCAAGGGGTGCATATTATCAGTTTTATATGTTTTCTTCCTTAGATTTTGCATGTAAGAAACTGGAGGCCTTCAAATATATTGGGTTGCATCCAGGCAGGTCCTGCTGTATATGGAAAGGGTTCTTCCATTTACAAGGGGGGGGAATCACCAGGGTTCTGCTGGACGAAGGGGGTGGGAAGGTGATTTTTGAGTATTTCCCCTGCTATTCCAGGGGGTCATCCAACCTTCCAAAGTAGCTTTTCATGGGCTACAGGGAGAAGGAGAAATGGACAAATATGGTCTCTTCCCCTCCCCTTCTTCCGGCAAAGTGTTGTATGAATGAAATCTTGTCTCCACAAGTCTTAGTCCAACTAACTTATACTTTATGCCTGGGATATGTGGCTTTAGAAATACTGTATAAAGTAAAATGAAATGTAATACTGCAGTTGTCAACAGAACTTCTCATGAGAGCAGTCTTCCGTTATATTTCTTCCAAATGACCGCACAGGTACATCTGATTTCAATGATAGCTGTCTCACCATAAATGATCATACCAGTGAATCCTTAGATAACTTATAAAATAAACAATTATAAATCAACTCTGGATTCAAACCTCATATCATTTACAATGTGTTGCCTCTGTTCCCAAGCAGTGGCATGTTATTTTTTGGGACAATGTATTTTTGAAGGCTTGTATGACTGAAGAAATTATTCTTGGACATAATTGCTATATTCTAGCAAATCTTCATACCATAGTTTGGAGCAGCCTTCCCCAACCTGATGCCCTCAGATATTTTAGACTACAATTCCCATCATTCCTGACCACTGGCCATGCTGGAAGGGGCTGATGGTAATTGTAGTCCAAAACATCTAAGAACATAAGAACATAAGAAAAGCCTGCTGGATCAGGCCAGTGGCCCATCTAGTCCAGCATCCTGTTCTCACAGTGGCCAACCAGGTGCCTGGGGGAAGCCCGCAAGCAGGACCCGGGTGCAAGAACACTCTCCCCTCCTGAGGCTTCCGGCAACTGGTTTTCAGAAGCATGCTGCCTCTGACTAGGGTGGCACAGCACAGCCATCATGGCTAGTAGCCATTGATAGCCCTGTCCTCCATGAATTTGTCTAATCTTCTTTTAAAGCCATCCAAGCTGGTGGCCATTACTGCATCTTGTGGGAGCAAATTCCATGGTTTAACTATGCGCTGAGTAAAGAAGTACTTCCTTTTGTCTGTCCTGAATCTTCCAACATTCAGCTTCTTTGAATGTCCACGAGTTCTAGTATTATGAGAGAGGGAGAAGAACTTTTCTCTATCCACTTTCTCAATGCCATGCATAATTTTATACACTTCTATCATGTCTCCTCTGACCCGCCTTTTCTCTAAACTAAAAAGGCCCAAATGCTGCAACCTTTCCTCGTAAGGGAGTCGCTCCATCCCCTTGATCATTCTGGTTGCCCTCTTCTGAACCTTTTCCAACTCTATAATATCCTTTTTGAGATGAGGCGACCAGAACTGTACACAGTATTCCAAATGCGGCCGCACCATAGATTTATACAAGGGCATTATGATATCGGCTGTTTTATTTTCAATACCTTTCCTAATTATTGCTAGCATGGAATTTGCCTTTTTCACAGCTGCCGCACACTGGGTCGACATTTTCATCGTGCTGTCCACTACAACCCCGAGGTCTCTCTCCTGGTCGGTCACCGCCAGTTCAGACCCCATGGGCGTATATGTGAAATTCAGATTTTTTGCTCCAATATGCATAATTTTACACTTGTTTATATTGAATTGCATTTGCCATTTTTCCGCCCATTCACTCAGTTTGGAGAGGTCTTTTTGGAGCTCTTCGCAATCCCTTTTTGTTTTAACAACCCTGAACAATTTAGTGTCGTCAGCAAACTTGGCCACTTCACTGCTCACTCCTAATTCTAGGTCATTAATGAACAAGTTGAAAAGTACAGGTCCCAATACCGATCCTTGAGGGACTCCACTTTCTACAGCCCTCCATTGGGAGAACTGTCCGTTTATTCCTACTCTCTGCTTTCTGCTTCTTAACCAATTCCTTATCCACAAGAGGACCTCTCCTCTTATTCCATGACTGCTAAGCTTCCTCAGAAGCCTTTGGTGAGGTACCTTGTCAAACGCTTTTTGAAAGTCTAAGTACACTATGTCCACTGGATCACCTCTATCTATATGCTTGTTGACACTCTCAAAGAATTCTAATAGGTTACTGAGACAGGACTTTCCCTTGCAGAAGCCATGCTGGCTCTGCTTTAGCAAGGCTTGTTCTTCTATGTGCTTAGTTAATCTAGCTTTAATCATACTTTCTACCAGTTTTCCAGGGACAGAAGTTAAGCTAACTGGCCTGTAATTTCCGGGATCCCCTCTGGATCCCTTTTTGAAGATTGGCGTTACATTTGCCACTTTCCAGTCCTCAGGCACAGAGGAGGACCCGAGGGACAAGTTACATATTTTAGTTAGCAGATCAGCAATTTCACCTTTGAGTTCTTTGAGAACTCTCGGGTGGATGCCATCCGGGCCCGGTGATTTGTCAGTTTTTATATTGTCCATTAAGCTTAGAACTTCCTCTCTCGTTACCACTATTTGTCTTAGTTCCTCAGAATCCCTTCCTGCAAATGTTAGTTCAGGTTCAGGGATCTGCCCTATATCTTCCACTGTGAAGACAGATGCAAAGAATTCATTTAGCTTCTCTGCAATCTCCTTATCGTTCTTTAGTACACCTTTGACTCCCTTATCATCCAAGGGTCCAATTGTCTCCCTAGATGGTCTCCTGCTTTGAATGTATTTATAGAATTTTTTGTTGTTGGTTTTTATGTTCTTAGCAATGTGCTCCTCAAATTCTTTTTTAGCATCCCTTATTGTCTTCTTGCATTTCTTTTGCCAGAGTTTGTGTTCTTTTTTATTTTCTTCATTCGGACAAGACTTCCATTTTCTGAAGGAAGCCTTTTTGCCTCTAAGAGCTTCCTTGACTTTGCTCGTTAACCATGCTGGCATCTTCTTGGCCCTGGCGGTACCTTTTCTGATCTGCGGTATGCACTCCAGTTGAGCTTCTAATATAGGGGACCAGGCTGGGGAAGGCTGGTTTTGGAGGATCAGGAATTAGGAGTGGGAAACTTTATGGTCATATACTCTGTCCTCCCATGGGGAGGAGATGAGAAGCTTAGACTTCTGATCTGCAACAAACCATAGTTTGCTGGAGGGGGTTCAAATGTGATAAACTTTGATTTGCATAAGCCATAGTTTGCCTCCACACCAGGACCTCAACTCCTATTGGATCCTGATTTGAGAACAAATTAGTTTGCATACAAACCATAGTTTGCTGCAGTTGGATAAGATGTCAAACTATAGTTTACTGCAAATTTGGAGCACTCTTTTAATATCATCCCCTCACATGATGGAGAAGGGAAATCCTCAGGAATAAGTATGCAGCTTACTTGACATTAATTTTCTTTTGTGCAATTGAGCCTTAGTGCCTTTTTATAATTGGGTTTCAACAGATCTGCCGAAAATCTTAAATCTACACTTATTAAATTCAGGAACAAAAGATGTGCCAATAACAGTGAGTATTACCTTTTCAGTTTCACAATCTCAGTATTTTTTTCTATACATCTAAATAATATGAGCCCATGAGGAGTCAAAATTTGAGTTCTGTTGGTTTGATCGCCTTCTTTCTCTCTCCCCACTCCACTCACAATCTGATCCAACCTATGCTTCATGGCTGGTGCTTCCTTTTCCAAATGGACTCAACCAAGAGCTTCTTTTGATGAAGTGTTAGCAGCTTTCAACAGTGTATCCTGTCAGTGTTGCCTGATGTGAGGCCATCAGAAGTCAATGTGGACAAAGTTAAAATGACTAGTTACTACGTAGTCAGTCTTAAGTAAAACTTCCCAGCTTCTCCCCCCCCGCCGCCATATCCCCGGATTTCTTTTAACTTTCTACTCAAGACTAAGACTATGGATGGATATTTTCAAGGTTTATTTGGTTGCTTGTTTGTCCACCAGGCTTTGATTTTCAGTGTCATCCATTAATACATAAAGCTTGCAATTACACAACTCCTTAAATTGCTGTTATGGTGTTGCATTAAAATGAAAAGCAGCAGGATTTCCAACAAGCACGTGGAAATGTATTTAATAAATTCCCTATTGTTTACAACTGAGCAATTCAGCATAAATGGCTTGAAAAGTGTACAGACAACTTGTATGTACACTCTTACATGATTTTGCACAATTACATAAGGTAATCTCATTCAAGGAAACCTGCCATTCAGTATGACAATTACAAAATAAAAATGCAAACAAAACTTGAAGGTTCTTATGTAGCTGGTATTTCACAACAACTTCACTTCTAGAAGTAGTTAATATCTCCTTTCAATAGATGTTGGTTGTAACCACTGTAAAGAAAGCAGTTTTGAGACCTCCATCTGAAGAGGCCTGTCCCAGACCCTGAAAGTTATTCAGTTACTGGATGGTCACAAATACTCTGTTTTGGACCAAGGTGCTTGAGCTGGTGTAATTTGTCAGTGCTGAAATGCCTGGTTCTGTACTTTTGTAATCTGTGCTTTTGTAATCTAGCAGTCTCTCATTGTCTTAAACCCTTTCCTAAGCCACTATTCTAGATTGTGCAGCATGGGAGATGAGTAGTATTATGCTAGTTATTGCTATGTTTTTGAAATGTATCTTTATCTCTTGTAGTGTAGCTATTTTCCATATGAGTTCGGCCATCAGTGCGGGTATTAGCTCCACCTATCGTGCGAAGGCAAGAATGTTCTTTGAAGTCAAGACCAGGGGCGCCAAGCCCCTCCCATTCTACAGTTCATTCTTGCCTTCGTACGAACAAGATTGATATTCGGATAGCGTAGTTTTAGCTAAGTCTCTGTGTGTTTCGTTGCTGTATTTGTCTGACAGGGTGTGGAGGTTGGCTGTGTGTGTGTCTCCCACGTTCCTTCCTTCCCTCTGTCTTGTGTTTAACACTGTCTTTTTCGTATTTCTGGCGAATCCAATTTAATTTTCCCAGGTTTTAGCCCAAAGACCCTGTTAAAGACCGCGGCTGCGGTTCTTTTGTTTTTTCTCAGGCGGGAGCTTGCGACTGCAGCTCCCGCGCTCTCCCTTGTCCGGGTCAATTTCATTTACCCAGGTTTTCGCCCACGGCTCTGCAAAGACCGCGGCTGCGATTCTTTCGTTCTCCCCAGGTGGGAGCTTGCGGCGGCAGCTCCCTGCCTGTCTCAAAAGAGCCAGCCCTTGCGGCGCTCTTTGGTTTTAGTGCCTGGCCATCTGGGTTGCCGCGTGCCTCGTACGGCCGCGGCGTTTATCATCGCGGTTCCTTTTCGGCCGGGAGACTGCGGCTGCAGATCTCCTTTCCCCTGAACTGCTCTGACTACTGACTTGCCGCCGCAGCTTAAAGCGCGCCGTGACGGTCTCTCTGTCAGCGGCTTTTGCTTGTTTCCCTACTCTCTCTCAGCTGCTACGGTCCTTCCCCGGCCGTTCTGCCTCCCCTACTGAGTCTCACCTGCCTGGCTTTTACAGCCGCGATTCTCTTCCTCGCAGCTGTAGCACGCTTCGGCGTCCGTTACTGGCAGTCCATTTTTGCTGCCCCCTCAGTGCCCGCCGTTGCTCCTTCTCCGTAGCCGCCATTTTTGATTGCATTGTTTTCCCGCTCTTTTTTGTGGGCGCCATTTTGTCTGTCTCCCTTTCCTGTCCTTTATACTTAGCCTACCCTATACTGAATAAAGGGGGCTTAGCTGGCAAGGGCTCCCTGTACGTACGTGTAAGATAGGATTCCTTAGCTCTTTGGACTCCTCTATCACACGACTACTGCTGCGGCTTCTCACAACTAGCTGACAGCTAGCACCTGTACTTCGGTGGCTGCCTCATTATCGCTGTGACTGTGCTTTAGACTTTTGAACCTTGCTGGCTCTGGCGCTAGGTGCACAACTTGTTGACCTGTACATTCTGCCCCATCTGTGGCCGTGTGCTAAGACTGTGATGCTGTGCACAAGCTGTTGAACCGTACATTCTGCCCCCTCTGTGGCCGTGTACCAAGCCTGAAGTCTATACTGTACATTCTGCCCCCTCTGTGGCCGTGTACCAAGCCTGAAGTCTATACTGTACATTCTGCCCCCTCTGTGGCCGTGTACCAAGCCTGAAGTCTATACTGTACATTCTGCCCCCTCTGTGGCCGTGTACCAAGCCTGAAATCTAGTCTGCATTATATTGACGGTGCTCCCATAGTGCATTCTGCCCCCTCTGTGGCCGTGTACTTAGCCATCTGCCAGTGCATTCTACCCCCTCTGTGGTCGTGTACTGTGCCTGTTTGGGTCTCTACATTCTGCCCCCGCTGTGGCCGTGTACTGCACCCATAGTGAATATAAGATGGCGGAACAGCCAGACATGTCTCAGACAGCCAAGCCACAACCATCTAAGGCAACTAAGACTAAGCATGCCAAAGCACTGGCTAAGACTAAACATCTTTCCAGCCACAGCAAACCCAAGCGTCCACGCTATGTCTCTGGGCCGACCCCCACCACAGCAGCTCAGGAACAGCTAACGGATATATTTCATTCCCCCGCTGCTTCCTCTGACGAGGAGGACTTTGCTAGCTTTCCTACTCAGCTAACACTTAGCCAGCCTCCTTCCATGTTGCCACCCAGGGCTTATCCTCCGGCTCAACCCACTGAGCCACCTACTCAGCCACAACCATCTGCTTCAATGGGGCTGCAGCTGTCCCATTATTTTCTTTCACAACTTCAGGGCATGCTGTCATATTTTACTCAAATGCAGTCACCACCACAAGTTCCCGCCATACCTCAACGCACTATGGACCAACGTGTGTGTCACGAGGCAAACCCTTCCTGCTCCCCAAATCCCTTTGACGTAGCTAGAGGCAGATGTATCGATGAAGCCTCGTATGGGGAGCAGTCAACCTTTGCTGATCACCCTGAAGGAGATGACTGGAGTGATTATTCGGAACATGAGGAGGATACATCGTATCGCTTGTTTAATGCCTCTGATTATCAGCCTCTAGCGTGCAGGGTAGTTAACGTCCTTGGTCTCCAAGCTGCGCCCCCAACAACTACCGCTCCAGCTATTAAAGGGGCCAGGGTTCTCAAATCCCCTGCACCAACTGAGCACTACATCCCGGTGCCGGATCCCATTGACAAACTGGCCACCGAAGAATGGTCTCATCCATTCCAAACGCGCCGCTTCAACAACCTGGCTGACAAACTTTACTCCCTAGCTCCTGACTTTGCCACCAAGCTAGCCGTCCCCGGCATAGACGAACCGATCGCTAGCCTAGTTTCACGATCTCTTTTGCCTAGGGAAGGAGAATCCCAACTAAAGGATGCTACTGAGCGAAGATTGGATTTCGCTCTCCGCAAAAATCATGAGGCCACTGCTTTCTCCATGCGTGCCTCCGCATCAGCTTCCGTGTTGTCCAGAGCGGCAATGATGTGGCTGGATGATCTTCTAGAGGACCCTAACCCTGATCCTGTCTCTCTCAGAAGGTCACTGATAAAGTTGCGCAAGACAGCGGCGTTCGTAGCTGATGACACTTTGGATGCCACTCAACTGGGGGCACGAGCCATGACGGCTCAGATAGTTGCTGAATGGACCCTCTGGCTTCACCACTGGCAAGCTGACTCTACGGCCAGAGTGAATCTTTCTAGGGCTCCTTACTCCGGATCTTTGCTGTTCAGCGAGGAAGCTCTAAAGGCAGTGCTGGTTGATCCCAAAGACGCGCACAAACCGGTTTTGGCCACTGTTAAGAACATTGATCATAGACCTTTCAGGCGATTTCTCCCCTTCCGCACTAACCAGCCCTTTCGAGGAACGCGGCCAGGAGGACGAGGCCGCGACTTCAGATCATATGACTCCAATTCCTTCAGGGGATCCTGGAACCGGCGTTTCCAGGGCAGAGGTCAGTACCAAGGGCGCAGGGGTACCTCATCGTCCTCATATAGGGGAGGGTCTCGCCAACGCAAGCGGTACTAATGCACTACCTGTTGGGGGCAGACTACTTATGTTTAGACACCAGTGGCTGCGTCTGACTACGGTCGCCTGGATCAGGGACCTTTTTTGTTATGGCTATGCTATAGAGTTTTGGGCGACCCCACCAGACAAATTCCATCCATCTCCTGGTCCCAGAGCACCAGCCAGGCACAGCATCATGCAGACAGCTATACATCACCTCTTGGACATAGCGGCGATAGAGCCAGTCCCCACAACAGAGAGGTCGGAAGGGGTGTACTCCCTCCTATTTGCTGTGCCCAAACGAGATTTGTCATGGAGGGCGGTATTGGACCTCAAGTTCGTCAACCGCTTTGTAACATATCGCAGGTTCAAAATGGAATCCCTCCACTCAATTACAGAAAGCCTGCATGAAGGAGACTTCCTGGCTTCTATCGACCTAAAGGAAGCGTATCTCCATGTCCCTATTTGCATAGCCCACAGAAAGTTTCTTCGGTTTGCCTTTGGCCACCAGCACTTTCAATATAGAGCAATGCCATTCGGCC
Source organism: Rhineura floridana (assembly GCF_030035675.1). Lineage (NCBI taxonomy): Eukaryota > Metazoa > Chordata > Lepidosauria > Squamata > Rhineuridae > Rhineura > Rhineura floridana. The sequence goes on along the minus strand of NC_084484.1, from coordinate 60,763,051 downwards.
TCTTGTCTGCTCCGAGAGTATTTACCAAAGTGCTACTTATTTTAGTGGCTTATCTCCGGACTCCAGGGGTCCATCTCTACCCATATCTGGACGATCTTTTAATACGGGCAGGTTCTGAGGAGCTGGCTCATCGTCATTTAACGCTCACCCTCAATGTCTTGCAGGCCTACGGCTGGCTTGTCAACTTCGACAAAAGCCATCTTCAACCTACCCAATGCCTACTACATCTAGGGGCGACGTTGGACACCCTGCAGGCAATGGTGTTTCTGTCCCCAGATCGCATCACTGCCATTACAAACATCGCAAGGTCCCTGATGCAACAAACATCCGCAGACGTCATGCTTCTAGCCAGGGTGCTCGGAATGTTCATCTCTACCATCCATATTGTGCCATGGGCTCGAGCCCACACTCGACACCTTCAGTGGGCTTTGTTGCCTTTTCAACAGGACATTGCCAGCTCCAATCATCGCAAAGTTCCCTTGAGCCCCGCACTGCACCTTTCATTCCGCTGGTGGACGAGGGTCCAACATCTTTCCAAGGGCACTCCGTTCAGAGAACCCCGCAGGACTGTTGTCACCACAGATGCCAGTCTCATCGGCTGGGGAGCACACTGCAACTCCCAGTACGTTCAGGGGGTTTGGTCCACCGCAGAGCAGACTCAGAGCATCAATTGGCTGGAGCTAAAGGCTGTCCACTTAGCTCTACTTCATTTTCAGTCTCTGCAGACAACAGGTTTTTCCGGGAGAATGGAGGCTTCATCCAACCGTTTTCCATTGTCTTCAGTGTCAGTTCGGCGTCTTCTCAATCGACCTGTTTGCTTCCAGTCGCAATTGCCAACTTCCCAGGTACTTTGCCCGATACCTGGACGCAACAGCGGAAGCAGTGGATGTGCTGTCAACACCGTGGCCAGACGGCCTTCCCTCCGATACCATTGTTAGCCATAACCTTGAGGAAGGCGCAAAGCGAGAGGGCACAGTTGGTTCTGATAGCACCATATTGGCCACGCCGACCGTGGTTCTCGGATCTTCTTGCTATGTCAGTGATGGATCCTTGGACACTTCCAGTCAGGCCAGACCTTCTATCCCAGGGTCCAGTATGGCACCAGGACCCCACTTGGCTCAATCTAACAGTGTGGCTTTTGAACGGGGATATTTGAGGTCGGCTGGCCTGTCTGACGCTGTTATTGATATTATCTTGGCCTCGAGAAGACCATCTACCACTTGTGTTTATCAACATACTTGGGTGGCTTTCTCTAAGTGGTGCCAGTCCCACCACCACGATCCATCCCAGGCTACCATGCAACAGGTGCTGCAATATCTCCATAGCGGCTTTTTGATGGGACTCAGACCCAACACTTTACGTCGACATGCCTCAACTTTGTAGTCTATCCTCTCGGTGTCTTCTTCTGGTGCGACTATTGCCTCACATCCATTCATCAAACGCTTTCTGAGGGGAGTCGCTCTACAATCCCCGGCTGTTGTTCACCAGTTTCCCTCATGGAGTTTGTCGAAGGTTCTGCAGGCTTTGCAACGTCCTCTGTTTGAACCCATCAGGACTGTGTCTCTACGTCTGCTGTCCTTCATGGTCTTGTTCCTGATCGCGATCACCTCTGCGAGACGAGTTTCGGAACTGGGTGCATTGTCTTCTGCTCGCCATCTCTGTGTCTTCCATAAGGACTCTGTTGTACTGAAGACTGATCCTTCCTTCCGTCCCAAGGTCAACTCAGTTTTCCATTGCAATCAGGACATTGTTCTTCCTTCATTTTTTCCAAATCCTACACATCCTCTTGAGAAGGCTTGGCATTCGTTGGATGTTTGGAGGGCTCTCAAGACATACCTGTCTAGGACCCAGGAGATTCGACGAATGGAGTCTCTATTTGTATCCTTTAATCCACGCTCTATGGGGCATAAAGTAGCTAATTCCACCTTATCCCGCTGGTTGCGGGCATGTATTGCCTTAGCTTATGAATCCCTTAAGCTTCCAGTGCCAGCTACCATAACTGCTCATTCAATCAGGTCAGCTGCTACTACGGCTGCTTTTGCTACCAACGCTCCTGTTGCTGATATTTGCAGGGCTGCCGTTTGGTCTACCCCACACTTGTTTATAAGGCATTATAAAATAGATTGTTATGCCTCTGCTGACGCCTCTTTTGGCAGATGAGTGTTGCAACAGGTTCTTAATGAGGATTAGCATGTGGGTGGTCCCTCCCTGTATGGGCTGCTTTGGTACATCCCGCAGTGATGGCCGGACTCATATGGAAAATGGACCATTGGTCTCACCTGAAGGGTGATTTTCATATGAGTACGGCCATCGTGACCCTCCCAGTTGGAGGATGACTAGATATTTTTTAATGTGTTATATATTTCTGTTACACTATTATATTTAAATTTTCTAGTGAAGTCAAGACTGCTAGCTCTGTTATATCGCTATGTTAGAGTCACGTTATTATGCATGTTATTTTCCTGCTGGCAGGCCTGTTGGCCCTGTTCTTGTATTTTTAGATTTTTCTCTATAGACTCGCTGCGAATGAACTGGAGAGTGGGAGGGGCTTGGCGCCCCTGGTCTTGACTTCAAAGAACATTCTTGCCTTCGCACGATAGGTGGAGCTAATACCCGCAGTGATGGCCGTACTCATATGAAAATCACCCTTCAGGTGAGACCAATGGTCCATCTCTTGTCTCTTCCTATATACAGAGAGAAATTATGATCACTGAATATCTATGACCAGAAATTATGGCTGTTAATAGCTTATATATATACTATTACTCTAAAGGTTTTTTCCTGTCTAACTTGCTAACAGTACTAGCGATATGAAGAGCTGTTATCATTATAAATATGCTCCATGGCCAAACTCGGAGGCACAGAAGTGAACTCGTAGGTCTGGCTTGTTCCACACCCTCTGTGTTATAAATATGGAATATGAGTGTATATTTTTTAACTCGCATACCACAGGGTTAGTGGCAGAAAGGCTACCTGCAGTAAGTGAACAAAAAACTAAAATCACAGATTTTAATCAAGTTCTTCAGGAGAAAGAATGGTTTGCCTTATGGCTTCCTCTTTAGCCTCTGATAGTGAGGTTGGTAAGTGTTAAACTACTGAGCAGGGGATTATATAGCCAGCTTTCTGAGTCATTATATTTTAAAGACTCATTATCTAATGTTTTGTCCTCATTCCTGTATATTGGCTATACAACTTTGGGAGATAGTCCTGTTGTTTTGCCACTACTCAGTTTCTGCTACCATCTTAGATATTAAGTGAACTGGGGAAGTGTTAAATACTATCAAGCATATCTTAGAGGCTAAAATATTTGCTCGTACTTCCATGTAAACATTGTGGTGGGGGGAGGGCAGGGACATGTGTCTCCTGGAGTTCTGACAGTTTGGAAGCAAGGAAGAAACTGGTTTCAGACTTCATGCTAATGTCATGTGAAAAGGCCAAGACTATATTTAGCAGAAATTTAAACTAGATACTTATAGAAGTAAATTTCTTCAAGACACTCTAATAGTATTGTTGCCAGTACTATAGTCATGAAGAGCTCTTACCTTTGCTAACCCTTTATATTGAAACCTGTGGAACAGAACAAAGTGTCATGTACTTATTTATAGCATTGCTTTTTCTAAGCCAGAAGACCATGTATTTACTGTTGTCTGTGAGCAGCCCTTATATTTAGCTGAGTTACATAAATATAGCTGTTTGTCTTCCATTACAACACTTAAAATTACTGTTGTTTAGTAACACAGTTTCATATCCAAGCTGAAATTGTTCATGTTGGAAGTTTGACTAAGATGTGTGTTATGTTGTCAAAGTATGTAAGAACTAGCTAATATTTTTAAAAAATATTTTATTGATAACAAATCAACAAGAACAACTTTTTTTTTAAAAAAAAGCCCAGCTGGTGGTGAGAGATAGTATACTTCCTCCCCACTTGGAATCATTGGCTTACCTGCACCAGCTGAATGCATTCAGGCAGTGTTCTTTCAAAAAAACCCTCCCCCTTTCTGACCCCCAGTTTTTAGTATATATGACATATGTAGCTTAATACTTAACAGTAAACTATAAAAATGTTAGAACTTGGTTGAAACATGAGCATCCCTGTATATCTATAAATCATAGATGTTCATCCTCTATTGTTCTTGGATAGAGGTGTCTTCTTGATATTCTTCTACATTGGTCACCCTTCTAAATGTGGGGCTTCCTTGCTGTTGTCTGTCTGCTCTACTCTGGCATATTTTAAGAATCTGATCTTGTGTCTTATCTTTCACCTGAGTTCTTTTCCTCTGGTGCAAGATCTAGTATGGAAAGCATTTTTTTTGCCTCCTTGTGTGATGTAATCACATGGGGTGTTTCCTTGGAGTTCTAGTAACTTGAATCAAAATCTGCCCTCAAAATGTCCTCCTTCACAGAATAGTGTGTGAATCTCATGATTTTCCATATGAGGCCGGCCATCACTGCGGGTACTAGCTCCACCTATCGTGCGAAGGCAAGAATGTTTTTGAAGTCAAGACTAGGGGCGTCAAGCCCCTCCCACTCTCCAGTTCATTCTTGCCTTCGTATGAACAAGATTGAGATTTCTGTAGCGTAGCATTTAGCTAAGTCTGTTGTTTGTTTGTGTATTTGTTTGACAGGGTGTGAGGGTATTGTCGTTTGTGTGTATCCAAGTGCTTCCCTTCCCTCTGTCTTGTATTTAACACTGTCTGTTTGAAATTCCTGGGGAATTCCCTTGGGGGGGGGGTTCTCCCTTGCCCGGGCCGTTTCTCTACACGGCTTTTTAGCTTTAGATCTCAGAGAGACCGCGGCTGCAGTTCTCTCCATCCTTAGCAGGAGCTTGCGGCTGCGACTCCCTGCTTTGCCCCTCGTTTGTGTCGTGCCTTCACGATTCACTCTTCCCCTAGGAGGTCGTTTGTTTTGCTGCCGCCCCGAGCTCTGCCGCGGCGTTTTGCCTCGCAGACGTACCTTTAAAATTCACTCCGGGAGCCTGTGGCTGCGGCTCTCACCTTGGAGATTTTTATCCGTTGCACTGCTTCTGAGTCCCGGCTGTCGCACCCAGACTTGTGGCTTTAAGTTCTCGCCGCGAAAGCCTCTGTAGTCGGTGGCAGCGGCTGCTTCCACTACCGCTCCCTTATCTGCTACGGTGCTCACTATTACGAGCTGCGATTGTGCCTTTCAGACTCGGCTATCGCACGTTCTTGAGACTGCGCTAGGCAGTCCTTCGGTCAGTTCGCTGTTGCACCTCAGCGTCCGCCATTACTCCTCTTTCTCCGCCATTTTAAGTGTTCTTCCCGCTCCCTTTACGGGCGCCATCTTGTTTGTCCCATTTTTTCCCCGCCCTTTTTGTTTTCGTCTTTCCTCAACTAAACAAAGGGGGTTTCTTACCTTGTGAAGGCTTTCTTGTATGTGAGTTTTCAGATAGGACTAGTTAACTCTACAAGAGTTCCTCTCTCACTGGCTTATACGGCTACCTATTGCAACATTGGCCCTCTGCAGCTACTGAACATACCTCCGCTGCTGTTTGATCTACATGTTCTGCCCAACTCGTAGCCATCGCCCAGCCAGTTGCTCCTGTACAAAAAACAACTTATTTGAACTGTACATTCTGCCCCCTCCATGGCCGTGTACCAAGGCGCTCTATACTGTACATTCTGCCCCCTCTGTGGCCGTGTACAAAGCCTGAAGTCTAGTCTGCATTATATTGACACTGTTACCATCGTACATTCTCCCCCTCCCTGGCCGTGTATCAAGCCCGAAGTCTAGTCTGCATTATATTGACGCTGTTACCATCGTACATTCTGCCCCCGCTGTGGCCGTGTACTTAGCCATCTGCCAGTGCATTCAACCCCCTCTGTGGTCGTGTACTGCGCCTGTTCGGGTCTCTACATTCTGCCCCCGCTGTGGCCGTGTACTGCACCCATAGTGAATATAAGATGGCGGAACAGCCAGACATGTCTCAGACAGCCAAGCCACAACCATCTAAGGCAACTAAGACTTAAGCATGCCAAAGCACTGGCTAAGACTAAACATCTTTCCAGCCACAGCAAACCCAAGCGTCCACGCTATGTCTCTGGGCCGACCCCCACCACAGCAGCTCAGGAACAGCTAACGGATATATTTCATTCCCCCGCTGCTTCCTCTGACGAGGAGGACTTTGCTAGCTTTCCTACTCAGCTAACACTTAGCCAGCCTCCTTCCATGTTGCCACCCAGGGCTTATCCTCCGGCTCAACCCACTGAGCCACCTACTCAGCCACAACCATCTACTTCAACGGGGCTGCAGCTGTCCCATTATTTTCTTTCACAACTTCAGGGCATGCTGTCATATTTTACTCAAATGCAGTCACCACCACAAGTTCCCGCCATACCTCAACGCACTATGGACCAACGTGTGTGTCACGAGGCAAATCCTTCCTGCTCCCCAAATCCTTTTGATGTAGCTAGAGGCAGATGTATTGATGACACTTCATATGGGGAGGAGTCACCCTTTGCTGATCATGCTGAAGGAGACGACTGGAGTGACTCTTCGGAACATGAGGAGGATACATCGTATTGCTTGTTTAATGCCTCAGACTATCAGCCTCTAGCTCGCAGGGTAGTTAACACCCTTGGTCTCCAAGCTGTGCCCCCAACAGCTGCCGCTCCAGCTATTAAAGGGGCCAGGGTTCTCCCCTGCACCTACTGAGCATTACATCCCGGTGCCGGATCCCATCGCTAAACTGGCCACCGAAGAATGGTCTCATCCATTCCAAACTCGCAGATTCAAAAACCTGGCTGACAAACTGTACTCTCTAGCTCCTGACTTTGCCACCAAGCTGGCCGTTCCCTGCATAGACGAGCTGATCGCTAGCCTAGTTTCGCGATCTCTTTTGCCTAGGGAAGGAGAATCCCAACTAAAGGACGCTACTGAGCGAAAATTAGACTTCGCTCTCCGCAAAAATCATGAGGCCACTGCTTTCTCCATGCGAGCCTCCGCATCAGCTTCCGTCTTCTCCAGGGCAGCAATGATGTGGCTGGATGATCTTCTAGAAGACCGTAACCCTGATCCTGTTTCTCTCAGAAGGTCACTGATAAAGTTGCACAAGACAGCGGCGTTCGTAGCTGATGCCACTTTGGATGCCACTCAACTGGGGGCATGAGCCATGACGGCTCAGATAGTCGCTCGACAGACCCCCTGGATTCGCCACTGGCAAGCTGACTCTATGGCCAGAGTGAATCTTTCTAGGGCTCCTTACTCCGGATCTTTGCTGTTCAGCGAGGAAGCTCTAAAGGCAGTGCTGGTTGATCCCAAAGACGCTCACAAACCGGTTTTGGCCACTGTCAAGAACATCGATCATAGGCCGTTCAGGCGATTTTCCTCCTTCCGCACTAACCAGCCCTTTCGAGGGACGCGGCCAGGAGGACGAGGCCGTGACTTCTGATCCTATGATTCCAGTCCCTTCAGGGGAACCTGGAACCGATGTTTCCAGGGCAGAGGTCAGTACCAAGGGCGCAGAGGTACCTCTTCATCCTCATATAGGGGAGGGTCTCGCCAGCGCAAACAGTACTAATGCACTACCTGTTGGGGGCAGACTGCTTATGTTTGGAGGCCAGTGGCTGCGTTTGACTAAGGTCGCCTGGATCAGGGACCTTTTTTAAACTAAAATAATACAATAATGTTGTATTCTGTCTTGCATAGGGTCTCCAAACAAATGTTCTGTGTGTTCTAATACAGGGACAACCTCAAGTATCACTCCTGTAAAAGCTGAGATTGAAATGTAGCAGTATTCTCCTTGATGGTATACAGTTTTAGGCACATGCTAAAGACACACCTCTTTCCCCTGATCTTTGACATCTGAGACGTGTTTTTAGGACCCACCCTATTTTGGGATTTCAGGTTGTTTGTAAATTGTTTTTAATGTTGTATCTTAAAACTGTTGTAACCTGCCGTGGGTCCTTTGGATGAAGGGCAGGTAATAAAACATAGGAGGAAAAAAAAGAGAGAGAGACTTGTGCACTATTATTAATAAAAGCAATATGGATTATTGTGATGTTCTTTTGGTGTACTAGCACTGAGGGTTTTTTTGGTGTAGTAGCACTGACAGGCATTTTTAGCACACACACACACCCCAGTAAATACCAATGTTTTCTAGGTAAAATGAAGCAAACCTAGTAAATGTGTTGGAGTTCCACAGTTGTTTCTGCTGTGAATTATATATTTTAAAAAAATGTTCCTGACATGTTATTCTAATGACATGTATCGACATTTTTGTAACGGTTGCAATAAGCAACAGAAGATTTTCAGATCAGTAGTTGAAGGAAAACATAAAAGTTACTGTATTTTTTTGTAATAGTTTAGTAATTAACACTTTTGTTATGTTTTCCAGAGTGTTAGACCCACACCACAAAATGAAGCTATCACAGTCCATTTCAAGCCAATTACATTGCGAGCTTCTGAAAGTAAATATACCAAAGTTGCAAGTATTAGTTTTGATGGTAAGTAAAATCAATTCTGAAAACTTAAATGTCACTCATTCAGGGGATGGGAAGCTTTTTGTCAGCGTAGCTGAATATGTTGCTTAGTTCTGGGTCCTCATTTGCTTTTCTTTTAGACATAGGAATTGGTTAGACTAATTTAAATAACTCTGCCAGGGATATATATTGCTTCAGTTGTGGAAGGTGCCTTTTCCTGATTTCCAGGGTACTCCCACAACTCTCAGGAGAGGCTTTTGGGGATACTTTTTGGGATACTCCCCTAGCTCTTTTCTCTGGGTCCAGCCCCATGTGTTTAATCTTGCTACTTAGTGCACACACAGAAAGAAGAGCGTAGAGAGCTTCATGGTAACATTCTGCTGAAGTCTCCATTTTTCCTTTTTGGCTTAAAAGGGGAACCTGTGGCCCTCAAATTTTGGACTACAACTCCTAGTAACCAGGACTATGGAGTCATTACGCCAAACCTTCGACTCCGACTCCTTTATTATTCTACTGTCCAACTCTGACTCCGACTCCACTCAAAATTGCTTCCGACTCCACAGCCCTGGAAAGGGCTGTAAATGTCTTTTTAAGTTGGAAGCTGTCGTAGGAGCATTTTTATTGCTGCCTGAATATCAGGGCTGGGGAGTCAGAGTCGGGTAGTCGGAGTCGGGAGCAATTTTGGGTGGAGTCGGAGTCAGTAGAAATGCACCGACTCCAACTTCCAAATAAATTTTGATTGACAAGAAGCAATTTTGGGTGAAGTCGGAGTCGGACAGTGGAAAATAGAGGAGTTGGAGTCGAAGGTTTGGCATACCGACTCCACAGCCCTGCTGAATATGCGCTGATCTTGGTATCACAGCATTTGTCTGCATCTGGGTCTTGTGTCATACACTGACACACAAAATGTTTTCCATCTTGAGTTATTGTGAAATGCTCAACTACAGCTGACTTCAAGGGAAGCTTCTTTGACATTTTGAATTTATATTTTAAAAAATTTGTCAATCAAAATTTATTTTGAAGTTGGAGTCAGTACATTTCTACCGACTCCAACTCCACCCAGAATTGCTTCCGACTCCACAGCCCTGCTAGTAACCCCAACCAGCATTGCCCTTGGTTAGGAATGATGAGTGTTGACCAGCAATTTCTGCTCCTGGGCAAAAAGATGATGAAAGGGTGTTGCTGCGCTCCTCCCCTTTGATGCTAATGTCTTAAAGCAGCATCACACCCAAGTTTTACAGCTAAACAGTTACTGCATCCTAATATATTAGCTCAGTAGCTTGGTTAGAAACAAATCACAATGGATTATGATACTTCATAGTCAACCAAAGCTTTAACAGTGATAGTTTTACTGCAGTAAAAATAATTGTGCTTTTTGTGTGTATAGATAATAGCAACACCGTTTCTTTTATGATTCTTTTTTTTTCTATGTGTATATAGCATCAAAAGCAAAACGACCTCCACAGTTTTCAGGAAAAATAACAGTTAAAGCAAAAGAGAAGAGTTACTCAAAACTTGAAATTCCATATCAAGCAGAAGTATTAGATGGGTAAGATTGCATCAAATAACATTGTCGTTAACTCACACATCATACCTGTACACATGTAACGTGCCACTTGTATGGCTTCCTGTAGCAACTAAATTGCTTCCAGATGAATCAGTCTTCTAACAGGGACACAAGAGTTTAATACAGGGTTATTATGTGGGTACTGTGCTGGGCTTTTGTGTTTTCCTTCCTGCATATAGAGCTACAGATTGAATGGGAACTCAAGAGTCAGTTCAGGGTGCAGCTGCCCTAGCAGACCCCTATTTCAACACAAGGACACACTATGAAGACTATGACTGAATACTGGCAACTTGCAACTAGATACCTTTATTTGCAGTTGCAACAGGTGTTAGAAAGGCAGATTGGACAGGGCTGAGCATTGGGTACACAATTGCTTTCTAATTTTTTCTAACTTGTGTATTTATAAGCTATGCTCTGGACAAGAGGCTACTATAAGGACAGAATATGGAGAAACCGATTGGTTAGCAATCGGAAAGGGTGTGAAACATGGGTGTATTTTATCACTCTACTTGTTTAATCTATATGCTGAACATATCATATGGAAAGTGGGATTGGACCAAAATGAAGGAGGTGTAAACATTTATTTATTTTATTTATTATCATTATTTTTACCCCGCCCTTTTTCCAAAACTGGAACTCACGGTGGCTTCCAAATAAAAGCACACATATAATTAAAAACATACAAAAGTTTAGATTAAAATCAAATTAAACAATTTACAGTATTAAAACCATTCATACATACAGTTAAAATAATTCAAACTCAGTTTAAAATAATACAATTAGGCAACAGCAATGCAGCACGCTTCAAGACCTGTCCTTAACAGCTTTCAGTTCCAAAGGCTTGTTGAAATAAAAAAGTCTTTGCTTGCTGACGGAGGACTGCAAGGAGGGGGACATTCTTGCTTCCCTAGGAAGGGAGTTCCAAAGCCTCGGGGCAGCCACCAAAAAGGCCCTATCTTGCGTCCCCACTAGTTGTGCTTGTGAGGACATAGATATTGAGAGAAGGGCCTCTCCTGAGGATCTCAGGGCCCGGGCAGGCTCATATAGGGAGATACGGTCTGACAGATAGCCTGGACCTAAGCCATATAGGGCTTTATAGATCATCACCAGCACTTTGAATTGTGTCCGGAAACAGAGTGGCAACCAGTGGAGCTTTTGTAACGGGAGTTGTATGGTCCCTGTAACCAGCCCCCGTTAACATTTTGGCTGCAGCACGTTGCACCAACTGAAGTTTCTGAACAGTGTTCAGAGGCAGCCCCATGTAGAGCGCGTTACAGTAATCTAAACGGGATGTAACTAAGGCATGTGTCACCGTGGCCAGATCAGATGGCTCAAGGAACGGGCGCAGTTGGCGCACTAATCTTAATTGTGCAAAAGCACTCCTGGCCACCGCAGAAACCTGGGCCTCCAAATTTAAAGCTGAGTGCAGGAGTACACCCAAACTGCGAACCTGCGTCTTCAGGGGGAGTGTAACCCCATCCAGCACAGGCTGAATCCCTATTCCCTGATTTGCCTTTCGACTGACCAGGAGCACCTCTGTCTTGTCTGGATTAAGCTTCAATTTGTTCGCCCTCATCCAGTCCACCACTGATGACAGACACTGGTTTAAAACCAAGACAGCTTCCTTGGAGTTAGGTGGAAAGGAGAAGTAGAGTTGGGTGTCATCAGCATACTGATGGCACCGAACCCCAAACCCCCGGACAACCTCTCCCAGTGGTTTCATGTAGATGTTAAATAGCATGGGGGACAAAACTGAGCCCTGAGGGACCCCACAGGCCAACGGCCAGGGAGTCGAACAGGAATCCCCCAGCACCACTTTCTGAGTTCGTCCCTCCAGGAAGGAACCGAGCCACTGTAAAACAGTGCCCCCAAGTCCCATCCCAGCAAGGCGGCCCAGAAGGATACCATGGTCGATGGTATCGAAAGCCGCTGAGAGGTCCAGCAGAACCAGCAGGGACACACTCCCCCTGTCCAGTTCTCTGCGTAGGTCGTCCACCAAGGCGACCAAAGCCGTCTCTGTCCCATAACCAGGCCTGAAACCAGACTGAAATGGATCTAGATACTCAGTTTCATCCAGGAATCCCTGGAGCTGGGAGGCCACCACACGCTCTATTACCTTGCCCAAAAATGGAGGGATCCAGGGAGGGCTTTTTCAACAAAGGCCTTACAACTGCCTCCTTTAGGCACACTGGAACTCTGCCTTGTTGTAAGGAGGCATTGATCACTCCCTTCACCCACTCAGCCAGTCCCTCTCTGGTGCATTTAATGAGCCAGGAAGGGCAGGGGTCTAGAAGACATGTGGTGGCTCTCACCTCTCCAAGGATCCTGTCCACATCCTTGGGCTGTACAAATTGAAAAGAATCCATTATTATTGGACAGGCAGAAGCCAAAGTTACATCCACTGAGACTATAGCATCCAAGTCGGAACAAATCTGAGTGATTTTATCTGCAAAGTGCCGTGCAAATTCTTGGCAGCGGTCTGTTGAATGGTGTATATTATCCCTACGGGGGCCAAGATGTAAAAGACTGCTGACCACTCGAAACAGCTGCGCTGGACGGCTCCCCGCAGACACAATAGTGGCAGAAAAGAATGCTTTCTTTGCTGCCCGTACTGCCACGGAGTAGGCCTTCAAATAGGCTCTAGCCCATGTTCGATCAGACTCACTCCGAGTCTTCCGCCAACGTCGCTCTAGTCTCTGTCTCGTTCGTTTCATCACCGCCAGCTCCTTGGTAAACCAGGGGGCTGGTCTGGCTCCACTTCGTGAGAGGGGACGCTCAGGAGCGATCGTGTCCACCGCCCTGGCCATTTCCCCATTCCAGAGATCAACCAGAGCTTCGACAGAATCGCCTGCCGAGGTGACAGGAAAATCCCCAAGAGCCATCAGGAAACCATCTGGATCCATCAGCCTCATGGGGCGGACCATCCTAATCGGTCCCCCACCCCTGCAGAGGTTCTAAGTCCCAGTGAGTCTAAACCCAACCAGGTAGCGGTGTGTCCATGATAACGGAACTACAGAAAGTTCCTCCACACCAAGATCACCATCATCCCCCTCCACACAGAAAACAAGGTCCAGGGTGTGGCAGCAACATGAGTGGGGCCAGATATTACTTGGGACAGACCCATGGCTGTCATGGAGGCCATAAAGTCCTGAGCCACTCCAGACAGGGCGGCCTCGGCATGGATGTTGAAGTCCCCTAGCACCACAAGCCGAGGAGACTGCAACATCAACCCCGAGACCACCCCGGCTAGCTCAGGAAGGCTGTTGAGCTGCGGGGTGGGCGGTACACCAACAGAATCCCTATTCTGTCCCGACCACTCAACTTCAGATACACACACTCGAACCCTGGATACTGTGGGATAGGGCACCTGGTCAGGGAAATGGTATCACGATAGACCACTACAACTCCACCTCCCCGCCCCCCAAGTCTCGCCTGCTGCTGCACAGAGAAACCTGGCGGGCACAGCTGAGAGAGATTAACCCCCCCAGCTTCATCCAACCAGGTCTCTGTAATACAAGCCAGGTTGGCATGCTCATCCAGGATCAAGTCTTGAATGGCCATTGTTTTACCATTCACCGACCTGGCATTCACGAGCAGCAATTTCAACCCAGGGGGACTGTCACCAAGGCTATCCAGGCTATTTGCAAGGGGAGACAGTTTGGGGGCAACCAGCACCCTGTTGCATTCCCATCTCCCCTGCTAACATAACTGCCTCCCCATTCCGTATCTCCCTCTGCCCTCTACAACATTAATGGCAGCCCCCTGGATCCCCCTCCTTACTTCTTATGTTGAAAACACATCCTTCTGCTATAGGCAAACAAAAACAAACATTGGAGGGAGAAATATCAATAATTTAAGATATGCAGAAGATACCATACTCTTAGCAGAAACCAGTAATGATTCGAAGCGAATGCTGATGAAAGTTAAAGAGGAAAGCACAGAAGCAGGACTACAGCTGAACGTCGAGAAGACTAAAGTAATGACAACAGAAGATTTGTGTAACTTTACAGTTCACAATGAGGACATTGAATTTGTCAAGGATTATCAATACCTTGGCACAGTCATTAACTAAAATGGAGACAAGAGTCAAGAAATCAGAAGAAGGCTAGGATTGGGGAGGGCAGCTATGAGAGAACTAGAAAAGGTCCTCAAATGCAAAGATGTATCATGAACACCAAAGTCAGGATCATTCAGACTATGGTATTCCCGATCTCTATGTGTGGATGTGAAAGTTGGTCAGTGAAAAAGGTGGATAAGAGAAAAATCAACTCATTTGAAATGTGGTACTGGAGGAGACCTTTGCGCATACCATGGACTGCGAAAAAGACAAATACTTGGGTGTTAAACAAATTAAACCAGAACTGTCACTAGAAGCTAAAATGATGAAACTGAGGTTACCATACTTTGGACACATCATGAGAAGACATGATTCATTAGAAAAGACAATAATGCTGGGGAAAACAGAAGAGAGTAGAAAAAGAGGAAGGCCAAACAAGAGATGTATTGATTCCATAAAGGAAGCCACAGACCTGAACTTACAAGATCTGAACAGGGTGTTTCATGACAGATGCTATTGGAGGTCGCTGATTCATAGGGTCGCCATAAGTCATAATCGACTTGCAGGCACATAACAACAACAACAATATCATGCACATTTAAAGTGTTGGTTATAACTTGATTTGTTGGGTAATGTGCTTTGTTTCAGACTTACTTACTGCTTAATGGAACCAATGTAGACATTCTTCAGGACATTATATTTCCCAGTTCTTTTTTTTAAGCCTTGCAGGAAATAGTTATGTATTTGAATTAATTACATTCCTGGCTTGGGCAGGTTATGATACCAGGGCAAGGGGACTGAATCTGGGTCCTTTGGGTGAATTTGAACTTGCTGATAAGTGAAATCAGGAATGTCTTTCAGGCATTCATGACGCTTAGTCTGCATAGTTGGCTGCAGAACCTGTAGCCCTCCAGAGGTTGCTGTACTCCAGCAACCACCATCCCTGACCATTGGTAATGCTTGATGAGGCTGAGGGAGTTGGAGTCCAACAATGTTTGGAGGGCTCAGGTTCCTAACCTCTGTTATGTAAGATTGCCTGTAGTGGGGAAGGGGTTGTACATTGTGAATTGTTATTATAGAAAATTGTCCGAATCTCTACTTCTTTATTTTCTTATTTTGGAACAGGTACTTAGGATTTGATCATGCAGCTACATTGTTTCATATCCGTGACAGTCCAGCAGACTCTGTTGAAAGACCAATTTATTTAACAAACATGTTCAGTTTTGCAGTCCTCATTCATGATGTAACGCTTCCTGACGAAATTAAAGCAATGTTTAAAGTAAGCCCAATTACATGCAACACTATTTTATTTCTATTTAATGTTACATGAATTATATTCACTGTTAACCTGGACTATATTTTTTCATTAAACTAGGTTCACAACTTCAGCAAACCAGTTTTAATTCTTCCAAATGAATCCAGATATATTTTCACACTTTATTTTATGGCTTCCTTGTCATCTCTTCACATTGATAACAATATTTTGCTCATTACCAATGCCTCTAAATTTCATCTACCTGTGAGAGCATACACTGGATTTTTAGATGTAAGTATAGCACTCTTTAAAAACTTTTTCTATGTTTAAAGTAAAATACGTTGAATGGAGTTTCTTTGTGTTTCTGCATAGTATGTGTTCAGTACGTTGAGCCAAACCTGGATCCAAATTTAAGTGGTTCAGAGTTGTTGTTTTTCATGAACCAGAAGCTAGAAACACTTGCCTTGAATCAGAACCAGAATCCCTAAACACAATAACTGGTAGTGGTTCAATATCTGCAAATTCATGCTGGATTAGACTCATGGATGGAATCCATTCTGTTCTCTCGTCACATTTTGCAGGATGTAATATTAGTGCATGTAAGGAATATATTTGTAGGTTTAAATGTTTTTTTGAATGTGTTTTATAGGAATTATACCACAATTGTAAAAAACAAAATGACATTAAACCTGAACTCAGATTTTTGATGGGTTGACTCCCTAGAGTTCAGTTACCGATACTGCCAACTAAAACATCTTGGCAGCCCCCTTCACTAATTAATACAGGGGCATACGTCACTTAAAAGTTCTCTTGCATAGGCCCATTAAAACTAATGGAAGCCCTACAAGATCCTGAGGTGTCTTTCGCATAGCCCTTTCATCTCACTGGGATTTCTACTGGAGAAGACAACTTAGTAGTAGATTGTGCCCCATTTGTGAGATCTGTCTCTTTTTCCCACTCGGTCATCTTTAGCTGTACCTAGCCACCTTACCTTGCCTCATGGTAGGGCAGCCTCTAGTTTCCCAGTGGAATAGATAAAAGGTAAGTGCTTGTACATATTAGCTATTCCCAGCAATTGTAGCACTTTTTGTGTAATCAGCAGACTGGATATCTGAAAGCCAAATGTGAATTCTACAATCCAAGACCTTATTTGCTACTCGTGTAGGTGGTCAGCACGGCAAGAGCAAGAACCAACAAGTTAAAACTGGTAACAGTACCTCTGAGCCCCTGTAATAACAGATGTGTGAGCTTTCCTGTTCCTAATAAAGTCAATGCTCTTCTGTTTTTCTAGTATTTTGTATTGCCCCCAAAACCTGAGGAACAGATAATAGATTTTGGTATATTGAGTGCCACGGAAACAAGTAGCATTTTGTTTGCAATCATTAACAGCAATCCAATTCAGGTAAGAAACAATTCATTTTTTTATTTTTCTTAAATGGTGTATCAGTTTTATTTATAACTAAAATTATTGTACCTTTTTCAAGTTGGCTATAAAAAGCTGGCATGTGATAGGTGATGGCTTGACCATAGAACTCCTAGCTGCTGAAAAAGGCAACAAGACTACAATAATTGCAAGGCTTCCAGACTTAGAAAAGGCCAATGCATTGGATGAGACTTCAGTAAGTAACACATTCTCACTTACTACAGCTGTATGTAGCATATGGACAAAATATGTAAATCTTATCACTAAGTAAATAAATAAATAAATAAATAAAAATCACATCTGCATCCATTTCTGGAGAAGAAAAAGTAAATAACTGACAGCTACCTCTGTGAGAGATCAACTGATAAAAATAAAGATTGGAGAGCGTTTTGCACTTAAATGCTGGATAAAAGATTGTTTTATGTATTTCAGCATGGAACCTTTTCCGATAACTGTTTAGGTGAAGTTTTGTTAAAGTGAACCCCTTTTTTGTTACATGTTGGAAGAATGTGAGATTAAAGCAGATGAAGCAACTATATATTTCTGTTTTACAGGTAACATTGATGCCTGGTTCGTATACTGTATTCAAAGTAAGGTTATTACCAAAAGAACTAGAAGGGATTCATGATGGGGCAATACAAATCACAACAGATTATGAGGTACTCCTACATTTACTGCTTAGAGATTTTTTTAAAAAAAGTATTAAGTGGCATATAAATGTTTTAAATAAATACATATTGGTCCTAAAAGTGATACTGCATGCAAACAAATAAGAAGCAAATTAAAGAAGAAAATCTGGCATTTAGCTGTTGTGATAGCAGCTCCCAGTTTGTTTGTTTGCTTTGTTTTTACCCTCGGCCAGTATATTTGGCACTTGGTAGTTTGCTTCAGAATTTTTATATATATCTATATATATATCTATGAGAGCCAGTGTGGTGTAGTGGTTAGAGTGTCTGACCACGACCTGAAAGACCAGGGTTCAAATCCCCACACAGCCAGAAGCTTCCACCTCTGAATACCGCATACCATGAAGACCCTATTCATAGGGTTGCCATAGGTCAGGATTGACCTGAAGGCAGTTCATTTTCAAACTTTTGAGAAATTTTAAAACAGGAGGCCTTTTGTTTTTCATATGGTATGCCCATCATGCTTGATCGCCTAGTATACTCTATATTCCATCCATAGAAGGATGCAAAACCACTTTAAGAGTAATACAGATCAGACCAAAGCTAAAAGATATTATAACCATAATCATAATTGGGTTTCTTTGTCGCTTACCATGTGAATAAAAATATGATTATAAAGGTAGGTAACCTAACCTATTTTCTTCAGTAGTGACTGCCTTTATTATAGTTTGCCTATTTTATGATACTCATTGTATAGGCTAGCTTTTAGCCAAGGTGAAGTTTCACTTTGAGAATAAGTTGAGATTTTCATATAATCATAAGGACAACTTCAGCACTTTGGGTCTACATGTTCATCTTATACAAAGTGGTTTTCAAAAATTAAAAGGTCTTTGCAGAAGCATGCTGGTAAAAACCTAGGCTTGTGTCCAGTGGTGGCTTTGTGTAAGTGGAACCACTTCTGCTTGTGCAAGGCAGGGCAACCAATTTTTGTTGAGCCCTTCTACCCAATGCAGCCTTCCCCTGTCCCCCAAAAAACTTTTTCCTGAGAGTTAAGGGATAATTATTTATAACATTTATACCCCACGTTTCTTTCATCATAGAACCCGAGGTAGCATACATGTGGTTCCTAGGTGGTCTTCCATCCAGGCACTGAACAGATTCAGACCTACTTAGCTTCAGCAAAGTGGCGGCCTCATGTGCCTTAAGAACATAGCCTGGGACTATTGAAGGCTGTGATTGGGGGGGGGGGAGACTGGTGAAAATAGAGTGCTTCCAATAATAAGTGCTTCTGCTAGTGTAAAGCCACCATTGGATGCAACTCCTAATCTAAAGTTTAGATGAGAGCCAACTTGAGTGTTGTGTTTAAGCCACTCTTTTTCTTTCTCCTTTCTGCAGATTTTAACAATACCTGTGAAGGCTGTAATTGCCGTAGGCTCCTTGACTTGCTCCCCGAAACACATTCTTCTTCCACTTTCCTTTCCAGTAAGATAATATATTTTGAAGAAATTCTAACAGTTCCTGCTTGCTATTTAACTATCCTTATGGGAAAGGGAACAAAGTGGATTGACAATTTTACCCACCCTACAGGAATTGATTCTACCACTGGGAAGACAATTTGACCTCAGATTGTCTTGTTTTTCATGGAGCTTGGGATGTTCCCCAAACTTTGTCTCTCATTGCTACATATCCATGGAGTAATCGAATCAGTCTTGGTGCTAAGAACTAGGGATTGTGAACTCCATCAATTCATATGTCTGAAATCATGAACAACTGCTGCTGAAATATGAGACATTTTTTTTCTTAAGGAGGTTGGCTCCTGTGTTGATTCAGTATAGTTCTCAGCACAAGAAAGGATAGATCTAGGTGTCAAGTAGTCCTTGGTTGCTACTTGTGCAGTCCATCAGAATAACAGACCATGTAGTAGTTCCCTTGGAGTATTTTCTTTGCAAGGCCTCTGTTTGAGGATTTAAAATGTAAATGATGGGCAATCAGTTTTTGAGCTCATTGAAAACAATATATTTCCAGGTTGCTACCCATTGAGAAATGGAATACTTGTGTGTTAATAATCTTTCCTTCCCTGGTTTTGAATGGTGTCGCGATGGACACTTTAAATTTTGCAATTGTATTTGTGGTATCTTTAGAATTCCTTTTTAATAACAAACAAAAAAGAGTATTTGGAAAGAGAACTCAGTTCACAGGTTTATGCATGTGGGAATTTTTTATATAGCCTTCCCAGCCTTCTCATTTTAATAGTCCACTGCAGAGAAGTGTAAAAGCGAGGGGAAAGACATTTTCCCCATATAGAACACTTAGTGTAGCTGTAAAATACATTACTATTTTCAGACCATGGTAGTTTCATGGGGCAGAAGAAGCATTTTAGTATTTCCTGGGACTAAAGCCTGCAGCTATATTTCAGTCTTCCTACTGTATTTTCTATTATGAACTGGGATAGAAAGTGAGAGAAAGTAGTTGAGCCTCATTGAGGCATTTTAATTTAGCCTAATTTCTCAGAAACACTTAATATTCTAGATCTAGAATTTTATATATTCAGCTCTTCCTCAATGCAGTCACTCTCTCTAATTTTAAGTAATTGAATTTTCCTCTCTTTAGTACTAGTTTATAGGAATAATTTGTGGCAACTGTTGAGTGTTGAATGTAAGAAATACAAATTAACCAGGTAATAAGATTTTATGAACTTTTAATACAATGGGAGAAAATAAGCAAATTAGACAGGTTTAATATAACAGCACGATGCCATTTGATAATACTGCCTTTGCAGGAGTGGCATTAGTAAATATTATTTCTGCATTGGAAATAAGCAATTACCTAGCCTACTCAACCATGGAAGGAGTACTAGTTTCTAACTAGTTTCTAAATTGTAATTTTGAAAGACATTTAAAGTTTTTATTAGTTATACTCCTTCAATATATACCTTTTTCTGGCATTTCTGTAAAAAATTAACTGGTTCACATGGAGTGCATGATTATTTTTCTTCACCTGTGAACTTGTATAGCACAGTGTCCTCTAAACTGGAAATGCTTGAATGAGAAAGTTAAAGGAAAATATTGTAATGTAGGTGTTCCTAAACTCTCAGAGCGACTAAAAATTTTAGTCTGTATTACCAGGTGTGCTAAAAATTTGCAGTCATGGGCACAAATATGTATACAGAAAACAATTGTATATACTTTCTTTTTAAAGGGCAAGACAGTTCATCACAGTTTGAGTATTATGAGCTCTTTCTCACAGAAGGTAAAAATACAACAGATCCGCTCGCTATCAGAAGATGTTCGGTTTTATTACAAGAGATTACGAAGTAACAAGGAAGATCTAGAGCCAGGAAAAAAATCGAAGGTTTGAGCACTGAACTTTACTCAAAATTAACTGTGTTTAAACATATAGATTGTTCAGTTTTTCATTCCCAACAGATTTTTTTTTAAAGTTCTCCCTTTCTGCTGGTTATATTTTTCAGATAGCAAATATTTACTTTGACCCTAGTTTACAGTGTGGGAATCACTGTTACGTGGGATTGCCCTTTCTGGGTAAATGTAAGTAATTTTAGTATTTATTAAACACTCATAACATTCTAGATATTAAAGGTATTTGGATGAAATTTATGTTTCTCTTTTCTAGCTGAATCAAAATTACAACACAGTATATCTATGCAAGAAGATGTATGGGATTCGGACTGGGATTTGCATGATAATCTCTTCAGAGAATGGATTGGAATAAGAGATCACTCAGGCAATCAGTGAGTTTTTTTTCCAAATTTAGTAGCTTTCTAGTTGGTTACTGATCTTTAAGGAATCTCAAGCTCATTAAATTGCTTGAGATGTATTGCACTCATCAATAAATGGGCAAGAAATATAGAAGAAAAACCAGTTTTTCTTACACTGAACAATGCTTTATTAGTTTCCAAATGCAGCTAGTAAACTTGTAAAGGAACTTCAGGCTACCACAAGGATGCTGAAGACATTATCTTAGTTCATTGCAATTATTATTTCTAAGTAGCTTATTATGTAGAATTATAAAACTGATGAATTGTAGTTCCTGTTTGTAAGTGAATTCCATGAAATATTATTTTTTTATTTTTGAAGTCCTAATGCTTTTTCTTAATGCTAAATTACATTTCTGGTCTAGATTAAGTGCTGTATTTGAAGTGGATACAGATCTTCAGAAGGCCGTGACATCCAAAATCACAGCAGAATTGACATGGCCTTCTTTACTCGGCTCACTGCGCCATTTGGATTTTTCACTTACCAACACCAACAGTTCATCTGTAAGTCGTGACATTGTTAATGCAGTGCTAATAAAAAAAAATTTTTAATGATTTCCTTTGCTACTTTGGGGCAATAAATCTAAACTTGTTCCACTAGGAGGAAGAAATTCTTGTAGAAAATCCAGCAGATGTTCCTGTTTTTGTTCAGTTCCTTCCAATAGCACTATACTCCAACCCATCCGTGTTTGTAGATAAGCTAATAGATCGGTAAGTGGTGATAAGAAGAGGGAGTTGCAAGGGGATACGCCGGGGCTGGGTTCAGGACTCATCACTTGCCTTCCACCTTTGTTCTTAAAATAGGGCCACTGGTATGCCACTTTCTACGTGACTGAGGCAGATTTGCATTTGAAATATGCGGCTGCTCTGATAAAATCATGTAGCTTCACTCTTCAGATATTTTCTGTCTTGTAATATATGATGTTATATCTAGTATTAATAATAGGTTTGTTGTATGATAACAAATATAATCTCAACAAGCAGTTTCCACAGAATAGAAATTATACATGCAATTTATTATTTCTTCTTAAAGTGAATTTAAATATTATTCCAGAGTACATAAATACATCTAACTATGTGGGGTTTTTTTAGGTTTAACTTCAGTAAGCCATCAAACTTCAATTTGAGGACGCTAGAATTTCAGGTCTCTAGAAACTGTGTAAGTAATCCTTTGTTCTTAAACCCAATTTTGTTTTATCCAGATCTTAACACAGAGCTCCTGTAGTATAGTAGTAAAGAGTATGAGCTGTAAATGAGTATGGTTTGCATTCTTGGTTTGGGGAAGAGTCACAAACCACAGTTTGCCATTACGTTCAGACCAGTAAGTTATGGTTTACACTACAAAGTAATTCATTGAATTGGAGCATAGACAGGAAGGAGACCAGGAGCACAAGACTTAGTTTTTGTAGTGCCAAACCATAGTTTGATGTTAGGTTCAGACCAACCCATAGTGTTGCTGAACCTAACTAGAATTGCATTGTGCACAAAGTCAGGTGCTGGATAGAGCTTTGTAAATGTTTGAAACTGCTTACACTTTAACCCAGTGTTGCCCAATCATACAGATTGAATTTGGGCCTGTACCTATTGCTTTTAGATTAGGATTCATCTCCGTGAAAGAACCTTTGCTTTTATAATTGGCTACAATAGCAAATTCACTTGTTAACCTTGCCTTTCTGTTTACTTGTCACTGTCCAGTGATTCAGACATTAGGATGCTTTCTGACTGTATTAAGATTTCTGTGCTACATTGTTGCCTTAGCCCCTCCCTCCCCCTTTAAATTTAGATTTGTAAACTCCATTTAGTAGGTACCTATCTTTTTTTTAATAAAGTTGTTATGTGCAAAGACTTCTCTACATAGATAATAATCAGGCACAAAGATTTGCAAATATTTAAAATGAGAGTTTTTAAATATGCAGCGTTTTACTGAGCTACAAGCCAGGTTCAGGTGAAAATTATACAAACTTTCTAACCTCTAAATTTGATTTGTCTCCCTGTTTCAAGGGCCAAGCGTTGCAGAGCTCCACAGGATTTACAGAGGGGTTGTCTCGGCAGTTAGTTTTAAATGTAATTTTAAAGCCTGGTGAAAGAAAATCTGTCAAAGTAAAATTTACACCAGTTCTTAATAAGACAGTTTCATCACTAATAATTATCAGGTATAGTAGATCTTCAGTATTGTTTAATGCGAGTATCTCATTTGAATTTTGCTACTCTTTTCTAGATGTCCAGAGTACATGTTGACTGATTGCTTTCAAGATGAACTATAGTGGCAGTTTGGTTATGTCAGAGAGGTTCTATACAAATGAATACAGTGTTATTTAAAATATATATGTACATGAGACCTAAGGCCAGTTCATACCACCCAGCTGTCCCTACAGGATCACCAAGATGCTTCTGTATCACAGACTCTGATTGTTCTTACTCAGCCACAAAATCATCTCCATGGGTATGTTGAGCCAGAAGCAGGATAACAGCCTAAGACTGTATGGAGGGCCCAATTGTATCAACAGACACACCCACATTTTGATTGGACACATGGCCACACTGACATGCATTGTCATGGCCCCTTTTCCAAGGCGCTGTGATGGCACAAATGGCACTATTGTTCGAATTAATGTGGCAGCTGTGCAGGAGCCACCAGTTGTATGAACTAGACTTGGATTTATTCAAAAATTAGCCAAATGGTTAAAGATGTTCAGCAAAGTTTAGGCTAGAATCCAAAGTGCTGCTGCAGGTGTGCCCAAACTCTTGTAGTGCCCAGTAGGAGTGTTGACAGGTTTCTTGGAACAGCAGACCCCAATGAAGCATCTCAGACTGCTTTGGGACTCTCATAAATTTCCAGAAGTAGTTTGTAATATAGATGCTGCTGTTCAGAAAACTGAACTGTTGCTCAGTGGCTCCTGGCCTTCATCTCCATAGTTAATGCGTGATATTTTACATTACATTTAATGATGTGAGGAAATCAGTATTATGGCTTTTATCCAAAGTAGCATTTCTTGTAATGAGTAATTTAGGATTAAGTTTATATTTGTGGGATAGGGAATGAAAATGTGTTTTGTAAAATTGATTTTATAAAACTTGTTAACAGCTTTTCATAGTGAAATAATCCCATTATGGTTAGAAACAGTAGCATTCTTTATTATTTCATAATGATTCCTTTGGCTTTTTCTTCTACAGAAATAATTTGACTGTAATAGAAGCTTTAATGGTTAAAGGACAAGGAACAACTGAGAGCATGAGGATTGCAGGCAAACCACCTGGGCTAGGCAGTTCTTTACGCTTTAAAATCACAGAAGCATTGCTAAAAGACTGTACCGAAAGTGAGTATTCTATGGTGAAGCCAAACATCAAATCCCATGCAACAGTGTGTGAGATAGAAACTAGACAGTCTTTCTCATATCACTTTTTAAAAGCAAAATTAAAAGAGGCGAAAGTAACCATAATGGTTTTATAAAACCATTTGAGCGATATGCGGATGTCTTTGCTTGTTAAATATTAATCTAATCTTAACTGCTTTGTGCTCTTTATTCCAGAAACTAAATTAAAGGAACCAAATTTTACATTGAAAAGAACATTCAAAGTGGAGAATACAGGGCAGCTTCAAGTTAATATAAAATCCATGGAAATCAGTGGATATTTATGTGAAGGATATGGATTTAAAGTAGTCAACTGTCAAGAATTTGCACTACATTCCAATGCCTCTAAAGACATTGTCATATTGTAAGTTCACTTATGTTGAAGACTGGTGCCATTTTCAACATATGGAGGAAGCAGGTGGCTGGATTCTCTGTACCTAGTATTGTATGTAAACATGTAGTAGAAAATACTGTTTGCATAGTTCTCCAGAGGCTTCCGGAGAGCACTGAGCACCTCCAGAGGGTGTTGAACACCTTCGGTCTTTGTAAAAAAAACAACACTCTGTAGTTTTCTTCTGCATAAATGAAACCTGTGAAGACTGTTTTTCTCCTTCAGAGCAGATAAGTTTATGTAATCATTGGTTGTGCTCAAATCTCTCTTAATAAGCTAAGTTATGAATGATGTTGATGCCCCCAGCTTCTTTCCCCATTTGCCTGAAGGGAGGAGCAAAGGGGCTGGATGTGAAGCTCATGCATGTCTTGGTTTATTAATGTACCCAGTGGCTCTAACTGAGGGATGGGGAGCCAACAGCTTACAGGCCAGAGGCAACCTGTGGAGCTACCCCATCGGGCCCATAACATCTCTTCCTTGCTCCTTCCTAACAACAATTACACTTGAAAAAAGTCTTCTGTTGGAGCCAGGTGAATATGGTAATGACCTCCGTTGCTTTACACTTAGCTGTATTTGTCATGAAACACTAACCACATCATCATATTCCTATATACCATATCTTTTTTTCTAGGAAGATGCACTCTGTTTGTACACTCAATTCTGGCATGTGCAGAACTATTAAATGCACAGGTCATAAAAATCTAATTGCAGTGTTAAAATCTACAGAAGGTTGGACCAAGATTTAATCATCTTTAGAGAAGCCTCATTGAAATCAATGAGTCTGGGCGTAACTCAAAATATTTTTGGCAGGAAGGGGGTTGAAAGACAGAAATTCACATGTGAGTTCCTCTCCCCCTTTCAAGATCTTTGTATCACTACTTTAATCTGAATTCAAGCTATAACTGATATTAGATGCTTATTTGATTGCTATCCAACTATGGAAAGTGATGCTGAATCCTAAATTGGCTATATTGTTATTCGATCATGTGAATGCAAAGGAGTATAAAAGCGAGGGGAAAGACATGTGAATGTAAATAGTATAATCTGGATAAACCCTAACAATCCTTCTTTACTCTCAACAGGTTTACACCGGATTTCACTACTTCCAGAGTCATTCGTGAACTGAAGCTAACTACAACAGGAGGCTCTGAATTTATATTCATATTAAATGCATCCCTTCCCTATCATATGTTAGCAACCTGTGCAGAAGCCCTGCCCAGGCCCAACTGGGAGTTGGCACTGTACATAATAGTCTCAGGAATAATGAGGTACTGTGCATAATTTTTAGCATTTTATTTATATCATGTTATGCTTATTTCTGATCTCATAAATCAAAGATGCTGTCAATCTGTTTTGATTAAACATAAATAAGAAATCTAAATAACAGATGATGATCATTACTATTGTCCTAGTGCTTCTGCCATGATATGCACAGAAGCTGATATTCTTTTCCACAATACTGAAGCAGACAGTTTTGAATTTACTCCAGTTTTAATCTGGAAACAGATATTAAGCATCCACACACACACTGCTTTCAGTCCCAGTGTTCTCCCTTGCATGTCAGATGATCTCAGGTAGGACTTGAGCTCCACCTTGTGGTCAAATACAGAATAGTACACTTTGATTTTGAAAGCTCCTGTAGCCCCCTCTCATGTAGAAAGGACAGCCCTTATTCTGCCTTTCACCAACCGTGATCATCTCTGAACTCTCCTTGTCGCTGTGGTTCAGACCTGTATATTGCTGTGTATTTGGTGCCTTTCTGTGGGTTCCTGCTCCTTTACCTTGTCATTCTCAAGATTCAGAAAGCTATTCGCTCCATCCTTGCACATACCTCAGTTGACCTCCTGATTCTAGAAGCTGTCCTAGGTCTCATGGTCTCTGCATTTCAAATAACTTCATGGGCAAGACATCATTCTCGTGCTCTGCAGTGGACGCTACTTCCTTTCCAACATGACATCCCAGCAGGGCATTGCCTGTGGGTCTTTATCCCCCACTCTGTCCACCGTTCTTTGCTCTGGTGGTTTACCGGAGGGCAACCTTCTCAAGGGGACTACCTCGGATGATAATCACCACAGCCGCCAGTCTTATCAGGTATAGTTGCTAGAAGAAACCCTGCTTTGGATCAGTCTTCTGGAACTTCGGGCGATCCACTTAGCACTGCAATACTTTCTCCATGTGTTGTCACAGTCCTGGTCAGAAAGGACAACATGACTTTAAAAGCCCACATGAATTGGCAGGGTGGCACACAAGTTGCCATCCCTTCAGGAGGAAGCCTCCAAACGTCTGTGTTGTGCAAGGAACACCAAGTCTCCCTTATGGTGGAATACCTGAGGAGAGGACAATGTCCAGGTGGACCAGTTCAGCTGGCAATGCTTTCATCAAGCGGAATGGAAGTTATATCCAGACGTGTTCCGGGCCTCCATGTCCTGCTTCAGGAAGGTCAATGTGGACCATCTTCCATTGGAACCATCAGGTGAAGAGGTATTTTTCCTGGTACGCAGACCTTGCAGCAGAAGCAGTGGATGCCCTCAACTCCCCATGGCTGCAGGGGATACTGTATGCCTTCCCTCCAATACCAGTTTTGTCCAGGGTTCTCCTCAGGATCCAAGATGAGAGGGCGAAAGTCCTGCTGGTGGCTCTCTATTGGCCATACAGATTGTGGTTTTCAGAGATCTTCAACCTAGCCATGGGTCATTCGTGGAGATTACCTCGGAGAGAAGCCTGCGAGCCTAGGGACTACTTCAAGACCAAGCGTGCCTGGATTTTTATATATGGCTATTGACAGGAAAAGGTCATTATGGGTGGGCCTTTCTCCTTCAGCTGTTTCTACTATATTGGCCTCTTTGTGGTCATCTACTCTACGTATCAATGAAAGCACTTGGAGAGTGTTCTCTTCATAGTGTGCTCAGAGGCATGTCACTCTGTTAAAGGCAGATGTTAAGGATGTCTTGTCGTTTCTCCAAGATGGCATCTCAGTGGGACTTCATCCAAATACTTTGAAGTGTCAAGCCTCGGCCCTGTCATCTATTCTTTCCAAGTCTACAGAGATGCCCTTGTGTACACATCCATTCATGAAAAGTTTTCCTAAAAGAGCCACATTATCTGCAGCCCCAACACAACGCAAGTGTTCATTGTAGGATTTACATAAGGTGTTGTTACAACGGCCTCCTTTTAAGCCACTATGCTGGTCTTGCTTTGAATTTTCTTCAACGTACTGTTCCTCATTGCAATCACTTTGACCCAGACGGTATCCGAACTTTGTGCTCTCTCAGTGGACAAATCATGCTGTACCTTTCACAAAGACAAAGTGGTATTTTGCATTATTCCTTCTTTCCAAACAAAAGTCTTATCTTTCCACTGTCAGCAGGAACTCATGCTCTTGTCTTTCTGTCCTCCTGTTCATCCTTCTGAAAAGGCCTGGCACTCGTTACATGTGCAAAGGGCATTCAAGATATATATTGCCAGAACCAAACCAATGTTTGCGTCCTTCCCTCCCTCAGGGAAGAAAGTATCTTCTTCCATCTTATCCAGGTGGATTAAGGCTTACATAGCCTTGGCTTACTATTCTTTACATCTCATGCGACTCTCCAAAATTTTGGCTCACTCCATCAGGGTAGTGGCTACCACTGCAGCCTTCTTCCTCAATTGGTGTCTTGAGGTATATAAGGGAGATACCAGGGCCAGACCAAATACATTTATTAAACATCATTGGATCAGTGATGCAATTACACATCGGCCAAGGCTGCATTTGGGAGATGAGTGCTACAGCATAGTTTCCACTCCAGTAGCAGCTCTGGTTTATAGTTTTTCATGTTCCCACCCTACATGAGTGAGCTCTGACATGCCCCACCTGAGATCATTTTGCATGCATGGGAAAAGAGAACTTTGTTCTTACTGTGAAACAGTCTTCTGTGTGCATGTAAAGATGATCTCAGGGCCACTCTATCTGAACTGTGTTGCATATTCTTCAGGATGTATGTTGCCTAGCAGAGAGTGCAGTGTTGTGTCTGTTCATTTCTCTGCTTATTCCTTTGTTTATTCTCTTTGGCTTGGTAAGGAAGAGCTGTTCTCTCTACATAAGGGAGGGTTAGAGGAGCCTGCAAAATCAAACAATGTGTTATTCTGCCTTTGACCACAAGGTAGAGCTCAAGTCCCACCTGAGATTATCTTTACATGGACATAGAAGACCGTTTCACGGTACGACTAAAGGTCTCTTCTCTATAATTGCACTTGCTGTTGTACCCCAGAAAAACAGCAGAAAGCAAGCAATTAACATGGATGAAAGTCATGTTTTATCTGAATAAACTCATTCACCCCTGTGACATAACCATCTGTACTTAAATCTAATAACTAAAAAAACCCCATGCCTCTTTAAACCTTGTGAACATGGGAATTTGTAGATGTATATAATATACCAGTAACAGTACTAAATTCTGTTCAGAGTGCATATGCCAAGCACTGAGTCACATAGTAGTTGATCTCAGAAACAGATAGATAGATGTTTTGTTACTTGAATAACTTTTTACAGATGATGTAGAAGCAGTTGAGACAAGTGTGAGTCAGTTTCTTACTGCATATCCCATTTCAGCAGACACGGTAAACTGGAAAACTCCTGGGAGAAACAGGTCCTAAATCCGGGCATGACCTGCTGGATGATAACATTTTCTCTGCTACGAGTTCCTCGTTTAGGAATTCAACTTTTGAGGCAGCTTGGCAGTATTCTAGGCTTAATAATTCACAAGTTGTATTTATTTTTCCTACCAGATTTATTCTTGTTTTTTGAGGACCAGTGCCTAAGCCTGTTTCAATAATAGGTTCATATACACGTATTGATTATATAATATGTGTTACTGAAATTTGGTGGAAGGTGTGATTTGGGTGGGTGGGATTAATTGTTTCTCTTCATTTGTCAACAAGAGATGGACTTGCCTTGTATCTTCCTGTTTTTCAATAATAAGATGGCAAGAACACTGATGGTTAACTTGTCTGTTTTAGTGTACTCTTCCTTTTGGTAATTGGAACAGCCTATTTAGAAGCTCAAGGAATTTGGGAGCCATTCAGACGACGCTTGTCCTTTGAGGCATCCAATCCTCCCTTTGATATGGGAAGACCATTTGATCTCAGGAGAATAGTTGGAATTTCATCTGATGGAAAGTAAGCTCTTATGAATTGGATGTTTGCAATGTAGCATTTCTTATCAGTGTAAGGTTGTCTTGTAAAGGAGGCTGCTAGTGTCACAACTTGAGCAGATCACAGGTGCAGCAAGAATATCTGTGGAATTTAAAACAACTGATGCAGAATGGTCTTTCAGGCTATATTGTCTTGGCAAATATATATGATGAGGCAGTGAATAGTTACCTTAAAATTAGAACATCAGTTGCAAGCAAAAGTTTAAAAATATTCTCAAAATCTGGATAGACAGCTTCTTTTGCTTTTGCACTCAGGAGCAGTCTGAGTAGGAAATGCATGAGCATAACACTAATAAATAGCGTGCATGCTGGTAAATTTCAGGTTCTGGTTGCAAAAGCCACAGTTTATGCAATAATGTGCCATCCAGTGATACAGATCACATCTGTTGTGTAGTTAAGTATAATACAATAAGTAAAGTATGGAAGCAGTCCTTGGATAATTGCCTAATTCTGTGGAAGCTGCTATATAATACTGCCTAAAGGGAAGAAAATACATAGTCATATAATTTATAATATAATATATCAGTTATCCAGACATAGAAAATATGTAAACAGAAAAGGGTAAAGAAATTGTGATATAAGAGTGTCTAAGAGGAAGAAAATAGGGGCTAGGAAGGTGCCTATGTGAAATGGTGTATAGATGACTATTTAACATTTTAAAATAGGAATTAATATAATTTTTGTTGGTATCTGTAGTAAGGAGCTATTCTTTGATGAAAAGGCTTGTTAATGTTTCATTCTAAAAATAACCATTTTGTCTCTTGAACAAGTTTTTAGGCCTAATTTAGCATTGTGCTTGCTACACAGAAATGTTTCCTGATGCTGTATTATGTTAAGTCAGCCCCTTAGATGGTACCTAGAAATGTTAAGAACTGGTTGGTAAGTGTGTAGCTACATCTTATTAAATATTTATGAGAAGTTTAAATACATTTGATCTGCTTCCAGCTTGAATGCACTTGGATCAGATTCTAACAGCTCTTCCAGAGGAGTCTATGGACCAGGAAGTTCCTCATCACGATCCAACGCAGGAAGTCATAAACAATGCAATTCAACAATAAACCTGCACAGCAATAGAAATTCAGTTGAAGTTGAAAACATGAAGTATAAAAACAGTTCAAGTGTTGCTAGCAGGACTTCTATGCAGGCAGGTTCTGCACAGTCAACGAATAGAGCAGGTACCCTCTTCCTGGACTCTAGTGCAGCAACTCAGAATCACACAGCAGGCAGAAAGTCCAGGGGAGCAAAGCAAAATCAGCAATCAAGCCAGCAGCACACTCCAGTCTTACTAGAGCAACATTTGTCACAGCCACCAGCAGTGCCTCACCAACAAGAGCAGCAGACTGAAAATTCCCTGCCACAGTCTCAGCTTCCTACTCCTTCACATTCAGAATGTGCCAGCAACACAAGGCACAGCTCAGAGGACTCTGACATTGCAGCTCTTATAGAAACCATGGACAAAGACTTTGATCATCCAGAATCCCCTTCCCCAGATGTGTTTATAGAGCAGCCCCCATCTCCAGTAGGAAAAAACAAAGGTAATAAACTCCTACATCACCTGATTTTAACTCTGTTACAAAGAAATGTAAGATCCTCCGTGGCGCAGAGTGGTAAGCGGCGGTAACGCAGCCAACGCTCTGCTCACGGCCGGAGTTCGATTCCAACGGAAGGAGGAAGTCGAATCTCCGGTAAAAGGGGTCGAGGTCCACTCAGCCTTCCATCCATCCATGGTCGGTAAAATGAGTACCCGGCATATGCTGGGGGGTAAAGAAAGGCCGGGGAAGGAACTGGCAGTCCCACCCCATATATACGGTCTGCCTAGTAAACGTTGCAAGACATCACCCTAAGAGTCGGAAACGACTTACACTACAAGTGCGGGGACACCTTTACCTTTTTACAAAGAAATGTAAGTATGTACATCTAAAGTTGTAGATGCTTGATGAAAG
This sequence comes from Rhineura floridana, assembly GCF_030035675.1. Lineage (NCBI taxonomy): Eukaryota > Metazoa > Chordata > Lepidosauria > Squamata > Rhineuridae > Rhineura > Rhineura floridana. The sequence goes on along the minus strand of NC_084484.1, from coordinate 60,731,037 downwards.
AACTCCCTAACATATGCAAGGCAAGGCACTCTAACATCTATTCCTCTTCTTTAAAACTGAGACAACTCTCTGATCAAAGCTTACCCTTTGTGCCATTCCTATGTGAGATTAATAACTTTTTATTAGATAGTATTCAGTAAAAGCTTTTGAAATTACCATACGTCTGCCCTATTCCCTGATAATAGTTATTATTTGAAGAGGAGTTACAGCTACTTGAAAAAGTTAGGAGCTGTGTAGGAGAACTCCAGCTGGGCTGTACTCATGCAGTGTGGTGGTGGTGGTGAATTTCCTTTCTTCATGCTAATGGTCCTCTTATTTGTTACACTTGTGTCAAAAAATTAATAGTAGCTCAACATTTTATGAAGCAATCATGTTTGCCGCAACTACATCAATGTTGACCTTTTTTTGTTTAATTTTTAAAGGTGTAGCCCCAAATGACTTTTTAAGACTGAAGTGTATGCCAGAAAGTCAATGAGGCATTATCTAGAGTTGTCTAGAGAGCAGTTACAGACAGAATAATTGTAAATAAAGCAACACTGTTGTTAGATGTGGAATATAAATATTTTCCTTTAGGTGAGCGTGTAAGCTGTAATTACCAGCAGTGCCAGCACTGAAAAGTTTATTTTCTGATTTTGGGTCTGGGTTTCTCATATCCTGGTCCATATTTCTCTTTTTGTAAGTATCTTGATCATAAATATCTGCTTTGAAGTCTTAAATGAAAACCAGTTAGCTTCCTCCCTCTTTACTTTGGAGTTTTGCATTTGCAAACAGAGCATCTCCCAATGACCTCAGAAATGGGCAGGTTCATATGATGAAAGGTATCATGGTGCTGTTTGCACTGCTTACTCTTAGGAAGGGGGCAGCAGCAGAGGAGGAAGAAACTTCTAAGAAAGCTCCTGAGTGCCTTTGTGTTACTTTTTAATATTCTTTGTCGACTCCTATGGATTATATTGTTAATATCCATTTTTTGGTAATGCTGCACATAGATAATGGGAAGAAATATTTGGAAAATGAACCCTGACGAAGCATTTAATCTTGGCCTTAAAAAAAAAGGCAGTTTATCAAAACAATATGAGCATATTACACAATATTGAAGAACTCTAATATGTGGATAAACATGAAGGGTTGTATCCAGCAATGTCCACTTGTGAGCAGAACAGGCTTCTACTTGCACAGTTCAGCTTCACTTTCTCCTCCTCCCCCTGCGCCCCTGATATACCTTCAAACTCTGCTCTAGAGAGGTGGGAGGAGAGGAAGGTGAACTCTTGCAAGAGCAGAAGTCTGCTCACACAATGCTGGATTCTGTCCATAGAAACTTAGAAAATGTATTGTGCAGCAGCCAGTCAACCCTGTACCACTGTTTTATACTGAATGCTTATAACTAAAGCCTGTTTATTAGTATTAATGGAAAATATAAGATTTCTCAAGAAAAGAGAAATGATGTTGACACTTAGAACCTATGCAAATTGTACAGTGGCATGCATTTAACAGTAGTTGGGGCGGTGGGGAGGAATTAATATTCAAAATTTTGGTTTCTTCAAAGTTGTATTTCCTAGCACTTGGGAAAACTGCATATGTCAATGACTTGTATCTGTAAAACACAATAAAGTGTGTGAAATCCCTTACCCTTACTTGATGTGTTACCACTGACATTAGAGTTTGAAAGTGGTTCTAAACCAAATTGCATATTGTATAACAGAATACAATTGACCTGAAGCACAATACATGAGTAATTTTTCTCAGTGAGCTCCATTAAAGCTTACTAGTGCAATTCCTGTTTGCTTGGTTCATGTGTAGGTGACATTCATAGTGGACTTTGTCCTAGGAAAATCAAGGTGATGAAAGAGTGTTGTTCTCTACAGTTGTCACAGATCACAGCAGTTGCTAATTGAAAGCTGCCTTTATACCCCAGGGAAAGGAAAACAATTTCAGCGCAAATCTAAGCCCCAGAAGAAGCGGGAAGAAAAGGAACGAAGGGGAAAGGGAAAGCAACAAGAGGATGAACTTAAGGATTCTCTAGCAGATGATGACAGTTCTTCAACTACCACGGAAACGTCCAACCCAGACACAGAAGCACTTCTGAAAGAGGTAGATAATTTTTTAAAGGTATAGCAGATGAGAATGGATAGTGCTTTAAATCTGTATTTATTCATTAAGATGTGTCTGCTCCACCTTTTCTTTAGCACAAAGTGCCACCAGCAAAGCAGCACACAACAATAATTAAAAACTCAGTAATAAAAATAACACAAAACTTGCAGCAGCAGAAAAAAACAATGTATCTAACCAAACTCCAAAATATATTAGAAAACACCATCACCTAATATGTAAAACCAAAAGTGCAGTGAAAAAATACTCCATTTACTAAACACTGAATTAATAGATGAAGCCAAGCAAGCCTCCCAAGCAAGAGTCAGTGGCTAAGTTCCTTTTTTTTTGCCCAAAGGAGTCGCAAGAGGATTCTTCTCTTTTAACTGCTATTTCTTTTATGTTGTGCTTTTATATTTCTGTATCTTAACCATTCTGACGTTTTATTGACTATTTTATTTGAATGGGTCTGTGACTGTATATTAATAAACAAACAAGCCTCCTGGAGCAGGAAGCTCCACAGTTGGGTTGGAAAGGTCCTGCATCACAGGCAGTGAGGGCAGTGGGATGCCGAACAAGATCTCTGTAGAAAACCTCAATGAACAATGAAAAACACATGGAGAAGATGGCCTTTCTCAAAGCACCTGGTCCCAAATCAGTTAGAAACCTTAAGGTGATAATCAGTACATTAAATCAAGCTTGGAAACGAAACTACGAGCCAGTGGAAACTGAACAAAAGTAGAGTTCCATGTTCCTGATACTGGACTCAAGTCAGTACAAAAGTAGCAACATTTTACCAGCTAGATTTTCTGATTGATTTTCAAATGCAGCCTTAAATAATGCACACTGCAGTTATCCAACCTAGATGTGGCCAGGGCCTGTGTTGGGTGGCCAGATTTGTCTTCTGTAGGAAGGGGACACAAAAGCTGAAACTGTGCGAAAGCATTTCTGACGATCTAGGAGAAGGCCACAAAACAGTACCTCCCTATACCAGGTGTGGGGAACCTTTGGCCCTCCTGTTGCTATAACTACCACTCCCGTTACTTCAGCAAGCATGGTTAAGGTCAGGGATGCTGGGTGTTGTAGTTCAGCAACATCTGGAGGGCCAAATGTTCCCCACACCTGCCCTAGATACATCCCTGCTAGGTGGTCTAGAAGGAAATGATTAATGTATAATTAGTTCATGAAATTACAGGCCTGCTATTTGATTAAAAAATGGAAACATGAACGTTTGGGGCCAAAGTAAATGAGATACCAAATGTGTTATCAACTACATCTGAGGGTTTTTTAAAAAAAAAATAATACTAGGCATTGTGAAGGGAGACACAATTTTCATTGAGGCTACAGCATGTGGGGATGTTTAATCCTTCCCTCCCTGGATACAATCCTGGTGAATATTGCCCCTTACTCTACATCTGTTTTTAGGGGGGAAAGCTCCCATTGGTAACCCCTATGTCTACTAGCTAACAATTCATTAAGCATCATCTCTAGATTGCCCTTTTGTTATCCTTAAATAATTGTTAAATTTCCTATATTCTAGCTCCTTTGTAGCATAGTAAAATGAATTCATAGTCTCAGTTGAGTAGCTTAGAGGAAAAGCCAAGTGTAAGTGTTTACTTAATATTTTTCGTTGAGTTTGTTTTGCTGTTTGCAGGAGCCGGAAAAGCAGAAGGGAAAACAGCCAATAGAAGAAAAACAGGAAAATGAAATCCGAGTAAAACAGAGAAGCAAAAAACTATCAATGAATATCAAGAAAGAAATCCCAGCAGATGTGAAGTCCAGGTAACAATAGAACCATGATAGTACCATCCAAACTCCATTGCCTTCCTAACTAGATAAGGGAAATGGAGTGCCTGTCAGCAGACCTCAAGTGTCAGTCAACTTAGCCTTAGAGAAATACATCACAAGCTGCACTAATTATAATTTCCTCTGTGTTAGTGCAGCTGAAGAAAAGGAAGTGGTAGTGCATGGGCACAATAAGAATGATAGATAATCAAAGGTGAACAGAGGGCAAACTTAGTAAATATGGAGAGGAGTGCTTATTGTAAGGAAGAGGTTAGATAAATAGATTTGGAGAGAGACTTCTCCATATGTGCGTTCTAACAGTTAAGACTAAAGGGATCATCTTAGAGGTAAGAGAGAGCTGTTTCTCTGCCATGCACTTTATATATGCAAGATTTTATTTTAATGATCAAAAGACTAACTATTTTATGCAATCCTGCTGTTGTTATAGTTCCTATGAGATGTCATGTCCTTTGTCACTGGAAAATAAGCAGCACAAAACTTTTTCCTCCAAGTTGTCTGCTCAGCATACGTTCACAAATGGGTTCAAACCAAGAAACCTCCAAAAACCAAAAGGTATGCTTTGACAGTTCTGATACTGATCAAGAGTTACTGCTGAAACGTTAGTTGTCTTAGATGTTCCTCATTGGCCGTACTAGTTGGGCCAAAGTACTGTGCCTTACAAACTGCAGGTTTATTTTTTAATTTTGTTCTCTGTAGGTGTAAATACAAAGCTGATGGATAGCAGGCCATCTTCACTAGCAAAGTTTTTCTCCAGTGGCTCTGTTCAGGAGCTAGGCAATACCAGCAGCTCGGAAGGAGAAAAAGATTCTCCACCACCAGAGTGGGACTCCGTGCCAATTCACAAGGCAGGCAGTTGTAAGTATTCAGTGCATTAATGTGCATGATAAGAATGATAAGCTTATCGGCAGAGAATAAAAGTGCAAGTTCAGTGACAAAGGATCTGATTCCTTTTTTTGAGCTCAGTTCTTTGTGCTCAGCAGCAGAACAGCATATGATTGGCACAAAGGGAAAACAGGGCTTGTTTGGATAAGGTCCCTCTGCTCTCCTCTATCCCTTGAACTCTTCTCAAGGTTTTCTTGGGAGACACAATGCATTTCCTACTCCTTACTGTGAGAAAAGGTGAATGCCCAAACTACAAGATTCTGTGGTTTAGACACACATGCAATCTCCCATTCCCGTGGTAGAGAATGTTTGAATCAGTACAAGCCTAAACCCTCCTCTCAGTCTCTTCCTGGCCTAATCTGTCTTTGAGGAGGGAAGGGAGAACTAATGTCTAAACTGACCCTTAAGGATCTCCAGTAAATTGGTCTGTAGATGTTGCTATAGCAGAGTGGACAAAAAGCCGCCATGGAGGGAAAGAGCACTCCACAAAGGACCTTTTTTCGGTGGAGAGGCCACCTAAGATTCCCTAGTAATATAACGTAAGATGCCTGGAAATAATCTTTCTCTTCCCCCATTCCCTCTTCAGCACTGTCAGACACCTGTCCTGGCAAGGTATTTTAGTAATGGGGTAAGGCAGAGAGTTGGGAGTAGGAGTTGTTTTATTTTTAAAGGTTAGTAGTGCAGAACTGCACAACCCCACCTAATTTGCCTTGTAATCATAGAATAGTAGAGTTGGAAGGGGCCTATAAGGCCATCGAGTCCACCACCTGCTCAGTATAGGAATCCAAGTTAAAGCATACCTGACAGCTGCCTTTGAATGCCTCCAGTGTTGGAGAGACTACCACCTTCCTAGGTAATTAGTTCCATTGTTGTACCACTCTCACAGTAAAGAAGCTTTTCCTGATGTTCAGCCGAAATCTGGCTTCCTGTAACTTGAGCCCATTATTCAGTGTCCTGCACTCTGGGATGATTGAGAAGAGATCCTGGCCCTCCTCTGTGTGGTGATCTTGCAAGTACTTGCAGAGTGCCTCATATCTGTTGACGTGTGTGCGTTGTTGCGTGAAACAGCATACATTACGTTGGAGTTAAGTTGAGCAAGAAACTTCTTCAGAGCATTAGATCATGTTAAGAGTCTTTATTAAGACATTACGGCCAAAGGCTTAAGAGTAAATACATGTAGAGTTTCTTCAGTCACCCCCCTTCTGGTACATCTCTCTCCAAAGGTAAACACAGAAGACAACCTCTCAGTTCAGAGGCAATACACAGAAGACTCAGCTTAACACAGATAGCTGCTAGAACTTTTCCCAGTCTATCGCGATGGTTACCATAGCAACGGCCTTGGCTGTCTGTTCCCAGACTGGGCAAAGACATAACTCCCCCTAGCTACAGTTTTTCAGACTTGATGGAAAACAAACTCAGTGACAGTGCGGTTCAATGGTCAACAATATCTTCCCTCAGTCTTCCCTTCTCAAGGCTAGACATGCCCAGTTCTTTCAGTCTCTCCTCATAGGGCTTTGTTTCCAGTCTCCTGATCATCCTTGTTGCCCCCCTTTGAACCTGTTCCAGTTTGTCTGCATCCTTCTTAAAGTGCAGTGTCCAGAACTAGATGCGGTACTCAAGATGAGGCCTAACCAGTGCTGAATACAGGAAACTAATACTTCACATGATTTAGAAGCTATTATTCTGTTAATAGCACTTGCCTTTTTTGCAGTCACATTGCACTGTTGGTTCATATTCAGCTTGTGATCAACAACAATTCCAAGATCCTTCTCACATGTAGTATTGCTGAGCCAAGTATTCCCCCGTCTTATAACTGTGCCTTTGGTTTCTTTTTCCTAGATGTAGAACTTTGCACTTATCCCCATTAAATTTCATTCTGTTATTTTCAGCCCAGTGCCTGTCAAGATCACTATGAATTTTGTTTCGGTCTCCAGGGTATTAGCTATCTCTCCCAATTTCATATCATATACATATTTGACAAGCTTTCCCCATACCCCTCATCCAAGTCATTAATGAAAATGTTTAAGAGCACTGGGCCCAGGACCGAGCCCATCCATACCTTGCTTGTTACCTTCCCCCCCAATCTGAGAAGAAATCATTGATAAGCACTCTTTTGAGTACGATACTGTAGCCAACTGTGGATCCACCTGATAGTTGTTCCATCCAGCCCATATTTAGCTAGCTTGCTAATCAGAATATATGAAGTCCCTTTAGGTGCTGGAGAGTATCTATCTTATTGGACACTGAACTGAAGCTTGTAGATGTTTAAAACATTATCAGACTTGGAATATGTTAATGCTATGAAAGTCTGTGCTTTCTCTGTGTAAGATTTAATTTGTGACTGAATAAATTGTGCGGCTTTTAAAAAAAATTAAAGTTCATGGGCTGTCTCTGCTGGTGCAAGGGACTTCTGTGCTCACAACATAACTTCCTCTCTAGCCTGCCCCCCCACATGCACCCTCAAAAGCAGCTCCAGAGAGTTGGGAGACCCTTCAGAGCAGATTTGGGAGGGGTGGGGGGGGGAGGTGAGGAAACTGAAGTCCTGTTGTGCCAGTGGAACCCTGCTGGCACAGCACTGCATGCAACCCCATGTAACTGCTTAAGACTGACGTTGTGCTATGAAGTCATCAAAATAAGATCTTTCTTGTTCTGGTCTCAGCTACTGACAACCTTTATAAGCTCTCCCTGCAAACCCTCAGTGCAGATGCTTTCTTGAAACAACGACAGACCTCACCAACTCCTGCCTCTTCGTCTCCACCTCCTGCATCATTGGCCTTTGTGCCCCGAAGCACTTATAGCAGTATTGTGAACAACTGCAAGTAAGTTCAGATGGCTACTGCAATAAACAAGGTCAAAATCTGAAGGCAAGAAACTTTTGTCATTTAAAGAAATGCTTTTTAAAAAAAGCGTGTTGCCTTTTTGAGTTCTAACTTTAAACAAAAATAATGAGTTTTGACTTTTTTGCCCCCAAGTTTATGAAGCCGTCTATTGGGATTGAGTCTGTAGAATTTCCGTAGAGGCCTGAGATCTAAACCTGGGTCCAACAATCAGGAGCTAATATGCTAACAACAATCAGGAGCAAAGGCAACAAATATAAACAGAATGAATTGTAGTAAGGACAAGACTCTTTTGATATGCTGAAAAATACAAACTGAGAAGAGTTGTATTTTTGGAGAGGCCAACAGAAGCTGAATTCAAGCAGAATTTCTTATTTTCTTGGAAAGACCGCTGTATCCAAACTCTCCTCTGCTTCTGCAGGAGAAGCAATCCTAGCTCACAGGTTGGTTTTGACTAGAACTAAGTGGTGGACATGGTGAATCAAAAATGTGGATGTTTTTCCTATTCAAAATTTAAAAGAAAAATAGGCTCCAAGACACATGTGCAGCACCCCTTAGTTAGGCAGTATCTGAATTGGCCTACAGCCTGCACATCAGTATGAAACACATCAATCACAGACAATATCTCAAACAGGTCATCAGATGGTATCGGATCACTGCCTTGAAACAGCCAAACCCTACATGTCATTTGTCCAGTGTACATAAGCTCTTACAAATATCTCCCTTGCTTTTTTAATTTTAGTGAACCGAAAAGCAAGGTGCTCAGTGGTGCCAAACATAAGGTGGCAAAGGCAGCCTCTCTCCCTGGCAGGAATGGAAACCCTACGTTTGCTGCTGTAGCTGCTGGTTATGACAAGAGCCCAGGTAATGCACAGGCCTCAAAAAGCTATTGCTGTCAGATTGTACAATTGCATTGCTATCTTCCTATGCTCATTTGAACTCCATTGTTACAGGTGGCAGTGGCCTAGCAAAGCCTTCACCAGTCATAACTGAGACTTCTGGCTGCATGAACATTTCACACACAGCTGTTGATAGTGATGGCTCTGACAGGTAACTTGAATTAAACCTTTGAAAACAGTGGCTAAACAGTTGTGGATATGAGAAGCAGCTAGTATTTTTTGCCAAAATTGACAGTGTATGAGAATTATTATTTGTGATCCATATAATGTTTGACTGTGTTTTAGTTGTCTTCACTCTGAAGTGACTTTATTAATGAAAACCTCTTCTCTTCTGCTATATTTAGTTCTGGTTTGTGGAGTCCTATAAGCAATCCAAGCAGCCCAGATTTCACACCCCTCAACTCCTTCTCAGCATTTGGAAACTCTTTTAATTTAACTGGAGGTGAGTGATATGTTACAATATAAAAAAAGTCAGAACAGTATGCCATATTTCTTGATGGATTTAACTGGTTAATCTTCTCTATTGGAATAGGGTTCACTTCCTTGTTGAGAATGTTTTTGATGCTAAAGTGTCCCTGAAATACAGAATGAAAGAAAACATTATAGATGGCATTTCAACAATAAGTGATCATTTTTCTTAATTATAAACATAATCACATATTTCCTTCAATATCTCTTATGTGTGTATATATACAATGTCTCGTGTGTGTATGTATAGATATATTTTATTTATTTATTTATTTATTATTTTATTTATATCCCGCCCTTCCAGCAGGAGCCTGGGGTGGCAAACAAAAGCACTAAAAACACATCAAAACATCATAAAAATAGACTTTAAAATACATTAAAACAAAACAGACTTTAAAAATATTTTTTAAAAAAGCTTTAAAAACATATTTTAAAAAGGGTTAAAACCACCACATATTAAAAGCAATTCCAACACAGACGCAGACTGGGATAGGTCTCAACTTAAAAGGCTTGTTGAAAGAGGAAAGTCTTCAAAAGGCACCAAAAAGATAACAGAGATGGCGCCTGCCCAATATTTAAGGGGAGGGAATTCCACAGGGTAGGTGCCGCCACACTAAAGGTCTGTTTCCTATGTTGTGCAGAACGGATCTCCTGATAAGATAGTGTCTGCAGGAGGGCCTCACCTGAAGAGTGCAGTGATCGGCTGGGTATATAAGGGATAAAACTGTCTTTTAGGTATCCTGGTCCCAAGCTGTATAGGGGTTTATACACCAAAACTAGAACCTTGAACTTGGCCTGGTAGCAAATGGGCAGCCAGTGCAATTCTTTCAGCAGCGGGGTGACATGTTGGTGATACCCTGCCCCAGTGAGCAGTCTCGCTGCCGCTTTTTGCATCAGCTGCAGCTTCCGGGCCAACCTCAAGGGCAGCCCCACATAGAGCTCATTACAGTTGGAGGTTACTAGTGCATGGAAAACAGTGGTCAGGCAATCCCGGTCCAGAAACGGCCGCAGCTGTCTTACCAGCCAAAGCTGGTAAAAGGCACTCGTAGCCATGGAGGTCACCTGGGCCTCTAGTGACAAAAATGGATCCGGAAGCACCCCCAGACTATGGACCTGCTGTTTCAGAGGGAGTACAACCCTATCCAAAGCAGGCAACTGACCAATTATCTGAACTCTGGAACCACCAACCCACAGTGCCTGTGTCTTGCTAGGATTCAGACTCAGTTTATTGGCCCTCATTCAGCCCACCACAGAGTCCAGGCAGCGGTCAAGCGCTTGCATGGCCTCTCCCAATTCAGATGCTACGGAGGAATAGAGCTGGGTATCATCAGCATACTGCTGACACCTCACCCCAAATTTCCTGATGACTGCTCCCAAGGGCTTCATATAGATGTTAAACAGCATGGGGGACAAGATGGTACCCTGCGGCACCCCACAGCACAACTGCCAGTGGGTCGAAAGACAGTCACCCAATGCTATTCTCTGAGGGCGACCCTGGAGATAGGATCAAAACCACTGTAAAACAGTGCCTCCAATACCCATCTCACCAAGTCGGCCCAGAAGGATACCATGGTCAATGGTATCAAAAGCCGCTGAGAGATCAAGTAAGAACAACAGGGTCACACTCCCCCTGTCCTTCTCCCGATAAAGGTCATTCATCAGGGCGACCAAGGCTGATTCAGTCCCATAACCAGGCCTGAACCCAGACTGGGATGGGTCAAGATAATCTGTTTCATCCAAGAGTACTTGCAACTGCTGTGCCACAACCCTCTCAATCACCTTCGCTAAAAGGGGGTATTTGCAACTGGTTGGTAGTTGTCACAAACCAATGGGTCCAGGGTGGGCTTTTTCAGGAGTGGTTGGATCATTGCCTCTTTCAAGGCGGCTGGAACCACTCCCTCCCGCAATGATGCATTGACTACACCCTGGATCCATTCAGTCAAACCCCTCGGCAAGCTTTAATAAACCAAGAAGGGCAAGGGTCGAGAAGACACGTTGCTGGCCGCATCATCGCAAGCACCTTGTCTACATCATCAGGCCACATCAACCGAAACCGTTCCAAAGAAGTTGCAGCAGATGTTGCACTGGACACCTCATTGGGGATTATGTCAATGGGGCATCAAGACTGCTACGGAGGCGAGCAACTTTACCCTTAAAGTGCCTTGCAAACAGTTCACAGTGGACCTCCGGAGGGTCTAAAACTCCATTTCTTGGAGTTGATGTTGTAGATATAATGTATGATATGTATGATATAGATATAATGTATGTATATATCAGGTCCTGGTGACATGCTAACATTCAGATCTGTCAATCTATCTGGTTAAAAGGCAGATGGTGGATGAACTCAAATTTCTTTGTTATGTTAGAACCCCAACTTTTTGGTACATAGATTGGGCTGAGAGATAGTCACTTGCCCAAGACAACCCAATCAACTTCATTACTGTGTCGCGATTTGATCCTAGGCTTGCAGCACTCAATGCAACTATTGGGAACATCTCCACCCATCTTTCCACTTCACTTGTGGGGATTTGAACCTGGGGTCTTAGGTAAATGGACGTACCTATGAGTAAGCACCACTGAACACAGTGGAACTTAATTCTGAGTAGACATATATAGGCTTAGATTGTGGGACTCTGACCTTGCACTGTGTCTCTGCCAGAGGTTGGGGACAGACCACTCCTCTTTGTCAGCTCCAGATCTGGAGGTAGGCAAGGCCCCTGCAGTTGGCTGGGCAGCAGAGTGCTTCAGAAGGCCAGTGCAGCTGTGGGAACCCTTCCTGTCCCTATTTCCACCTCCAGCTGGGTGAGGAGAGAAGGGGGTAATTTTGCTGCTAAACAGATGAAGCAGCACCTTTCCTGCCCAAATGAGTTCCATCTTTTCTGGTTCTGGAGAGAGAGGCTGAGGCTTGTTTGTGTGGTTGGCAGCAGTTGCATACCATGGAGCACCTCCATGACCCAGCTCCACCCTTCCTCACTGGTACAGGAGGGAAAGGCCCAGGCTATAGGTTTGGAGAGTAGAGATGCTTTCAGAGCACCTCTGTCAGTCACCATGCAAACAGCCAGCTCCTGCTTCCTATCCAACCTTGAAGTGGAGAGTTGGGTGAGAATCTGCCCAATAGTTGCATTGAGTATCAGAACACTTGAATTTGAACACAATGGAGAGGAATGTCTCCGTCCTCTCTCCAGCTCTCTGTAGGAGAGGAGAGGAGGTATCCAGTCATCACCCTGCCAGAGGGAAGTGGATTACCCATCATGACAAGGTGGGCAGCAGGATAGGGCATTGATAGAACAGTGAGAATAGGCTGAATGGAGATGTATGAAATAGCGACTCTATGTGTCTAAAAAATTACTTTTCTGTAACAGGCATCAAAGCGCAGTGTCTGTCCCAAGTATTGTAACTTTACGTTTGGAGTCTATATTTAGTGATGTTGGTCCCACAGAACAAAAAGTATGGAACAAGTAAGCTTTGTTGCAGCAGCTAATATTTGAAGCAAACTCTCAAATTAGATTAATTATTCTGTAGATGTGGGTACCCAAAACAAAAAATAAAAAGGCTGACTTCAGAAATGATCTAGTAATTGCAGTCCTTCACATGAAGGTCAGAGCAAACACTGGTTGATTAAAATGGATTGGTCTAGGTACAGCTCTGTCTAACTTGGTTATAGTAAAGGTATCGTCTTGCCTAGCACAAATCAGTGGTCTGGTCTGACATCTTGCAAAGTCAAATATTGGCTTTGAGTGAGTGTGTGAGCATACAGGCTCCTAAAGAGGAATTTGCAGGCACTTTACTCCTCCGTGGCCCTTTTCCCTGCCATGCTGCACTGAGCTAAGCCAGGGTTTCACTGTGTGTTGTCTGAGCCCAGGCTCATAGTTAAGCTCCCTGCAGACTAACCGTGAGCTCTAACCAAGGTTTATTGTTGGTTAAAGCTTGTGGTTGGTCTGGGGATTGCCTAACCAGAGGCCTGGGTACAGATAACACATTAAGCCAGATCTTGATTTTGTCTAAAGTGGTGCAACAGCAAAAAGGACCAAGGAGGAGTGAAGTACCTGTGAGCTCACTCCTCTCCATAGGTCTGTGCATGTGCACTAAACCATGGTTTGCTTTAGCATGAAGTGCAATTCTGTTCACACCCTATTCAAACACACTTTCTTGACTATGACTTGATAAAATCTCTTCTATGTGGGAAATCCCATTTCCTGTTGTGTGTGTCATTGTAAAGCTATTTAATTTTACCTAGTTGTAAGTTTTTTGGAGACCTTTGGATAACAAGCAACTAATAAACTTATTAATCGTCATCATCTATGGAAATCATAATTTGTCAAGACAAAATGTAACATGGACTTGTGTTTTATCCTTTCTTTCTACTTAGAAGTTTTCAGCAAACTTGGGCTGTCACAGTCTGTTTATGGTCAGGATGCTCAGCGAAACCGGACTGAACTAAGTAATGTTCCTTCATCCATCTGGGACTCTTCAGCTACAGATTTGATACCTCCCTGGCCCACAAGTTCAGGATCCCCGACTCACACAACTTCAGTAAGTATATGATTGTCTTATATTTCATATAATCTCTCTGTTCCTACTCTTGCTAGAATGACTGAAGAGAAATACAGAGGCTCTTAGAGCTGTTAATTACTTCTAAATGTTGGTCCAGTTGAATTGTAGGGGTTTGTCAGGCAAGGAGCATCTTAAAAAATGAAGATCTAGCCACATTAAATTGTCTCTGCATGTGTAAATTATACTTCCAATACCACTATGTTTAAGCATCTGTGATTATTATTTACACATGATGAATGCTAAACACTCAACACACTTGCCTTGGACAGTTCTGCCAGGTGGAGGCAATTGTTCAGGTTGATAAACACTGCATCTTAACAAACATTTCCCTTTAACACATATTGCCATCTTTAACTGAGAGTTGAACAAGTGATTTTTTTCCTGATGGTTATGATTACTTGTGTGTTACAGTTTTTGTTTTCGTTTTTAATAATGTAGTCTATCCTTGGGAACCCAAGTGCCCTGTGGTCTACCACCACCACTCCATTCAGCAGTTCCATTTGGTCAAGTAATCTGAACAACACTCTTCCTTTCAACACTCCAGCTAACACGTTGTCAGGTATTGATCTCGGGAGTGAAAATACCCCTCCAACAGCTCCAACAGTTAGCAGTCCTGAAGACTTGGGACAAGCATATAACCCTTGGCTAATTTGGAGCCCTGCTATTGGAAGAAGAAGCTCAGATCCTTGGCCTAATGTGCATTACCCACCTGAAAACTGAAATTAAGAAGGGACTGTTGTCCCGATCAGATCATGGTAAATTCTGTAATATGCCTGGAACATAATTTGCAAGCAGTTTGCTGCCATTCCTACCCAGTCCCCAACATCGTTATAATCTAGTCATACATTAAAGTCTGTCTTGAGATTATGGTAGTATGAAATTGCTGATCAGCTTGGAAAAGTTTAGACGTGGTTAAAAAAAAAAGCAAGACCACAGTCCTTTTTTCTTTTTTTAACCATCTGGCCTTTGTTTTTTTAAACCCTGGTAAGTTCCAAAATGCAGTGAATTTTTTAACTACCATGCTTGGTTTTTAATCTCTCCCCCCCCCCCCAGTATTATGCTCTCAAACATAATTTTTAAGAGCACCTTGTGCTAAAAATGCAGAGTATTTTTTTAAAAATAGGGCTGTCTTTGTTAAAGGCTCTACGAATGTAAAAACCTTGGGAGCAAAAATGGCTGAATGTAAGCGCATTCTGTTCAAACTATACATTTTGTGTTGTTTGTACATTTGTAAACCTGAATGCATTTTTAAGTTGAACTGAAATGTGCATAGCCAATACTTGTGGATGAAACGAGATTACTTGTGCTTTTCTTACCAATACAACTTGGAGTTGTACTTGAAAAATAAAATAATGCTTTTTTTTTCCATTTCTGTGGCATGTCTTTCTGTGGCCTTTTGTGGGATGTTTGAATTTCAAACGTTTGACAGCCTTTCTGGAAGAGTTTTTGGTATGCTAATGGCAATCTTAGGGCAGGCTTTCTTTCAGTCTATAGTTTTGTTCATGGGAACACAGTCCACCCTAAGCAAATTTGTCACAAAAATAGTTGGACTATAATGAACTCTGAAAGTCAGCTGCACAGGAAAACATTGTATAAAAATAGCCATGCCATGTAATCGTCTCTTAAATAGCAGCTACAGTGAGCTTGCTGGCAGTAGGCTTGGTGACAGCTGGTGGAGCACATCTAATCTCTGCTGAGTCACCAAAGAGAAATTGCAGACATATCCTCTTTTTACACCCACCACACAATCTGATTCTTTGTCTTCTTAATGTGATGCATTGTGCCCAGAGTAGTGGTTACATGCTGAACTATGCCAAAGTGCTTGGATATACTGTCATAACTGGGAAATATGGGCATCAATATATGGAAAAAGAAATGATTAAAAAAAATAAGAGTTTATCTTCTAGAACAAACTTTTACACTGGAAGTATCTGGTGAGGGATGTCTGTTTGGGTACACTTTTAATATTTTCATTAGTTACATAGCCGAGTTAGAAGCTATTCAGGTAATCTTCTGATAAAACTAAGGACTTTTTTTGCTACAAATTCAGTGTGTGGGATTCTCCAAGGTTGAACTCTGGTAATTGAAATAGAATTAAATACAATAAATTTGGAGTATAAAATAATGTATATGACCTGGTAATTAAGAATTACTTGTAAGACATGAATACCTAATTTTCTAAACTGTATCCAGATTTGGCAACTTATTCCTCAGGAAGGATGAAGTTGAAGGTGGTACAGGTGTAGTGCCCACAGTGACGGTGCACACACATGGAGAGTCAGCCTTAGAACACTGGTTTTTAAAGGCTAGAGCTGTCTAGATTTTCTGCCTTGACGAATGCAAGGACAGTATCTACTAAGCAAAGTGGAATTTTAGGAACAAACTTGAAGCCTGCAGTGAACATCTTGACTGATATATCAGTGTGTCTACTTAAAGCCTTCTGCACCCCACTTTCCCTAGATGCCAGTCCAACACATGGGTAATCCTGCCACCTGGTGTCCAAGGACAGGAAATGCACTATAGCATTGAGGTAGCAGTCAGCCATCGCTGGCTTGGCCAGTTCATTTCCTGGCCTGGTCCAAGGCAGATTTCTCAGGCTGTTTTCACACATGGGGCTGATTGTGTTAGTTTAACGGATTAAAAAGGCAGCGCTTCTGTCCTGATTTCTAAAATCCCTTTCACACTGCAGTACCTGTTGCGTTAAGGAACAGCAGCTTTTTCAGCCGATACACGCAACTGTCTTTCACATGGCTTGTTTTCGTCCCTCACCCATGCACACTGTTCCTCACTGTGTAGGAGGTCTAAGATCTCATCCCGTCGTCATGAAAGCCCTCTCCCTTTAGGGTCTGACTTTTTTCATTGTTTTAGTTGTATCAAGACAGGGGTATGTGTGGGAAATGCTGCTGCTATTTGCACCAATGCTGGAATACAGGTACAAGGTTCATCATGCAAAAAAAAAAAAAAAAACACCCACGCGACTAAAGGGCGGGAACGCACTGCATGCTGGGATGCCTGTCACATGAGCGGCTGCAGCTAGCAATAAACTCCTGCAATATTCCGGGTTCCCAGCCTTGCTAACGGATTATTTCTGGTATCATTTATCACGGCAATTAGTGCTAAACTTCCACTACATTCCACTAGAATTCTGGAGCTAGCTTGTGCGTCGTGTGAAAGATCGAATATAATGCACAAATTACCAGGCAAGAAATCATCAGAATAATGGAATAAAGTGCCGTGTGAAATCAGCCTTAGTTCTGGCTCCCACACCTTCTACTGTGTGAATTCTAAATTGCTTTTTTCCTCTTTTCTCTCTTCCTCGACTTTTATTTAGACTGAGTATTTAATATATAAATAAATAAACAAGGACACACCCCCTTTTCTACCTTGTCGGTCTTTTTCTCCGGGGTGTGTGTGTGCGTGTGGTTTTTTCCTTGCCTTCACCAAAAAAAAGACTTGTTTAATCCCCAGAGATGATTCTTGTTAGCTCCCAGTCCCTTTGTTCTCAGGGACCGGCACAGCAAGATTGCCTGAGGCTCCCGCCTTTTTGAAAGGCAACCAGGAGGCAGTTGAACTGAGTCTATTCAAATCCTACTTTTCCTGCCCCTTTCTCTCCCTGCTGCTGCCCCTCCAGCCCTCACCTGCTTGCTCAGAGAGGGCAGCAGTTCCAGCAGCCAGCAAGCAGCAGTTTAAATGTGTTTTCCTTTCCTGCGCTCCCGCCCAGCCACAGACAACCTTTCTGGGGGGATTTCTTCCCACAGCTAGACCCAGCAACACCACAGGGAGCCCTGCTTCTTTTCTTTGCATTTCAGAAGTTTCTTCTACTGTGTTTTCTTTGCCCTCAACAGCTGCTTGTCCCCAAGAGGCAAAGCAATAACGTTTTGGATTATTTTGCCTCTGCCTTTTTTTTTCCCTTTCCTCTGGCATTTTGCCTGGCTAATTCCATTACAACAGAAGGCCCAGGGCTGCAGCATTCCTGTTGGTGAGCCTTTTACCTACATAATGTTCGTGGTGGTGGGGCTCTATGTCACCTCCTACTTTCTTTTCCTTTGATTGTTCTCATTGCCTCAGACAGGCTAGAGAGAGTACAGAGCCCCCATAGAGGGTAGCCATTCATCAAGGACCCAGAAGGGCATATGCTGCAAGCTCTTCAGGAACAACTGTACCCCTCTTTTCACTGTCCCCCTTCCCAGCGTTCAGTCTCTGCTGGGAAGTCAGGCCCCCTGCCCCATTCCTCTTATCGAATTCCCCCACAGGGAGGCTCAGGCCACATGGGCCCATTCCATTACCACAGGAGGCTGTGGCACCCCCTACTGGTGAACCATTTTTGATCACTATGATTACTAATATTCATTCATTGGTGATCACTTGTGGCTGAATAAGATTGTCTTCCAGGGTAAGGTCTTTAACAATGGGTTTGTAAGTGACTGTGGAGGCCAATTCTAGATCCACACAGCCTCCTACAGTGAGGACATAGGTGGAAGGACATAGATGGAAGATGGTCACGATGAGGATTTGCCTGACGTGCCTTCCGCTTAGCTCGTTTGTCCCTTTCGCCCTGTACTCATGTTTCTTCAAAGTCCATTGCACCTTTAATAATGGCCAACCTCCAATTGGGACGCTCATGGGCCAAGACTTCCCAGTTCTCGATGCTCATGTTGCATATTTTAAGATTAGCTTTGAGAACATCTTTAAACCTCTTTTGCTGTCCACCGATATTCCGTTTTCCATCCTTAAGCTGGGAGTAAAGTAGCTGCTTTGGAAGACAGTGATCAGGCGTTTGAACAACATGGCCAGTCCAGCGAAGTTGATGTTGGAGGATCATTGTTTCAACACTGGTGGTCTTTGCTTCTTCCAATACGCTAACATTAGGCTGCCTATCTTCCCAAGTAATTTGCAGAATTTTCCGGAGGCAGCATTGGTGGAATCTTTCAAGAAGCTGGGAATGGCGTTTTTAGATGGTCCATGTTTCACAGACGTACAGTAAGGTTGGTAGTACAATGGCTTTGTAAATAAGCATTTTGGTCTCCCTGCAGATATTCCGATCCTCGAACACTCTACGCTTCATTTGGGAGAATGTGGCACTCGCAGAGCTCAGACGATGCTGAATTCCAGCGTCAATGTCAGCTTTTACAGAGAGATGGCTGCCAAAATAAGAAAAGTGACCAACATTACTAATAGTACTATTATTATTACTACCTAAGGAAGCAGTTCAAAGCTAATCATCCCTACTATAGGGGGCACTCTATCCTCTGTCTCCCTCTCTACTTCCTCTTCTTCCCCTTGCCTCATACAGGGTTAAGAGAGAAATTGCTGAATTATCATGTGAAATTGCCTTCATTCTATTTGAGCTTTCAGTATATGATGCTGAAATAACAGAGGTACAGCCCTTCCACTTTAAATCTTTCTCTTGGTTAGCAGCAGAAGGACCATTGCTCAGTGACAGAGCAACTGCTGTGCATGCAGAGGGCCCAGGGTCAATCCTCAACATGTCTAGGCAGGCCGGGAGAGATCCCTGTCTGAACCCTTGGAGATGGCTTACTGAACAGCCAGATCTGGATGCAAACATGTGAGGGGGAGAGAGTCTTCCCTCCCACAGCTGCATTGCACTACTCTTGCCTTATATTAACTATGTGTCAGATGAAAGCTCCAAAGAGGGGCACCTGTTGCACATACATCACGTCCTTCAGGCTTCATAACCAGTTCATACACTTTAGCACTGACCACAATGTGTAGAGCCCTTAGTGTTCATCAATAGCTCAAATGGTCCTAGGCCTGCTAATCCAGAAGTAGTGTGGTACAGGTATAGTTGGAATCCCTAGTTGGAAGAGACTTTGTGGCAGCTAAAATTACTCTCTTTTCATTGTCGGGCAGAGAAGTGCAAATGGCATCACACAATCCCAGCCAAGCCGTGGCCATGTGGTACTCTGTACAGAGATAAGTTGATAAAAATCCAAAGGTATACGCTGCCTTGTTGACATTGATCCAGCAAACACACCTTTTTAATTAGTATTTCCAATAACCTCAGAGGGGCGTATTTGCCGCTTCTTCTGACACCAAGCATGAATGAGTGCTTGAAACACCATTGTTTAAAGGCTTGCTTAGCCTCAATGGTTTGTGGATGTCTAAACAACAGCAAATATATTACTGCATCAAATGCAATCAGCTACCATTTACAGTATGACCTGTTGGTTGGGCATGGAAGTCATAAGCATCATCTTTGCATCTCACATCCTCTCCACCCCTGCATCTGCCACAGGTACCGGGCAACCCTCAGAACCAGACCCTGTCTTTGTCCCCAAGGTGAATATGAGCTTCCACAGGGAGCAGGAGCTATGCTTACCACTCTCCTGCCCAAACCCAGCACACTAGTTGAAGAAGGATCTGCACTGCCTGGATGTCAGACAGGCCTCCAAGGCCTATCTCAACTGGACCAAGTCCCTCCGGGACTACAGAAGCCTTCTTTGTCTCAGTCCACACCAGATCACTAGGCAAGAAGGCACCAGCAGTGACTGTGGCCTAATGGCTAAGAATATGCATCCAGTTGGCATACGAAGCCCTTATCCTTCTGCCACCTGAAGGAGTCAAGGCGCACTCAACAAGGTTGGCTTTGACCATGGCCACCTTGATGGACATTTGTAGAGCAGCTAACTGGTCCTCTCCAACTTTCATCAGACACTACAAGATAGACCACCAAGTATCCGCAGAGACCTCCTTTGGAAGGAGGATACTGTATCAGGCAGAACCATTTATTTGGCTGACTTGCCCTGACCCATCCGGCTGGGACAGCTTTGGTATATCCCATGTATATTCCCTGACTGGCATCCAGGGAAAATGAACAATTGGTTCTCACATGAAAGGTGATTTTACTGGATGCCTGTCCATCGCGGCCCTCTCGGTTCTATCGAGGCACAGCTGCTAACTTCATATAGTGCATGTGTTTGTATATAGCTTCCCCTTATTAAGGTACAGGCTTCCCTTTTTTGTAGAGTATAGGTATTTGCATATAGCTTCCCCTTATTATGGTACATTATGGTTTTTCCTTTATTTTTTTAAAAACCAAGCAATCCAGGACTGTGTCGCACTGACATGTATCCTTGCTTCTCTTCAAGCGCTTCAGGCACTTCAACCAAGCATCCAAGCAAGGATGTAATCTTCATAGGTGGCCAACAGGCACACCATTGCTTGTTTGTTGCTTTTCTCCTTGGTTTTGTTTCTGTGTTTTTGCCTTCCTCTTCCCTTGCATGTCTGCATTTATTTATTTTATTTATTGTATTTATATACCGCCCCATAGCCAAAGCTCTCTGGGCAGTGTACAGTAACTAAATGTAGGTTCTCCTGCAATATCACCCAGAGGACTTGTCCGAAAATGAAGTGGTCTCTACAAGCCAGCGATGGCTGACTACTTCCTCAAAGCTACAGTGCATTTCCTGTCCCTGGACACCAGATGGCAGGTTAACTTGTGTGATGGACTGGCATTCAGTAAAATTACCTTTCAGGTGGGAACCAATGGTTCATTTCTGCCCATTGTAACAGCTTTCCTTTGCCTCCTCCTCCTCTTGGTTTTCTCTTCGTATCATTATTCTGGGTCACTTACTCCATCAGAAATTGCCTGGCATGTTGTGGTTCTGCTTTTGTTCTTTTCTTGTTATCCCTTATCCCCAGCAATGAAACTTCATTTGCATAAAAAAATGCTATTAGGGATAAAATCCCATAGAAGTGCTAAGTTCCAAGCAAAATAAATGCCAAGAATGATCTGGATAACTGCTGGTCTTTGTTTTGAAAAAAAATGTAGTCGGCCATTGCTTCATTATCCCAGAACTCCCCCAGGTGTGGTCTGATACTGCAGCCCTAACAGAGACTAAGTCAGTTCAGTCAGTCTGGACTGTCTGTCTAGAGATTCAGTCTAAATGCAGACCTTATGGCTTCTATGTCCAGCCTGTTCATTTTTCCTCTCGTCTCTCCTTCTACCCTTTTTTGGGTCACATCCAGCTTTCTGGAGAACTTGGAAGCTTGCCCAGTATTTTGACATTTTGGAAGTCCTAATGTACTGTCAAGCCTGTATTTTGCCCCCTTTCTTAAATTAGCTAAAAATTATCTTGGTCTTTCTATAGCTAATGACCCATATGACTAAATTATTTGATAACTCAGGGAGTACCAAAAATATGAAGATTCAACATTGCTATCTGTACTTCCCCACAAGGGTTACTGGTAACCATTTTTAATCATGTATGTCATTTAGGAGCATTTGGGCAGCAAGCCAGCTAATATTATGAATGAAGTATTAAATAGTTTTCAGGGTCATCATTCATGATTTGCCACAATGAAAAATGGATAGTATTTACCACCTGAAGGAGTTATACCAAAATGTAAGTATATGCAAATTAAATACTTGCTCTGAGACATTCATTTAGTTTCATGTTTTGAAAGAGGAATGTGGATAGAGAGAGCCATTCTCAACAGATATAAAACGTAGAAATAGGAGTACCACTTCTTGTCTTAAAGAGGAGCTGAATGCAAAATACATACAGTGAAACTGAAGTACACAGTTACAGTCTTTCACCAACTTGAAACTGCTTCCTAATGATTCTTATGTTCCTCTGCAATGTCACTTGTGTCGGGAAAATGATCGATAATTATAAATGTGCACTGTGTCAGCACATAACATCACCATGAATTTGGTGTTGTGGATTTTCTCTGAAACAAAGCTAGACCACATATCTGAGACTAATCAAAGGAATACTCATGATGAGATAGGTGGTTGAGGCCCCCTTCCTAAACCAATAGCCAGAAAATAGCTGAAAATCTTCCTTGAGTGTTCTGAATGGGAGAGGCCACTGGAACTGGAGAGGTAACATCCTTTTTATCTCCCTCTCCCAGCTGGGGGTGGCTCCAAGGGATGGAAGTAAGAGGAATAAAAGAAACAAGACAAACGCAGAAGGAAAGAGGCAGACAGCTGAAGGCTGAAGCATCCTGGGTACCTCTCTCTGCAGTCTATTTTTCATGGTGTTGGTGGGGCAGTAGATTTGTTTCTTACAGGAGTGTTTTAAGTGGTTTGTCAAAGCCGCAAATACTCTACTTGCATATTTACAAATCAGTATTACAAAAATGCAAAAAAGTGTCCAGTTATCTCCCAAACAAAGCCAACCCTGGTAAGTTCTGCCCCTGGAGCTTTGCACTGCTGGGGAAAGTGTGGCAAAACAGTCTGAACAGTGAGATTGAGGTAAGCAACTACAATATTTTGCATCTGAAGTGCCATCTTGAAATTGCTTCCTAATTAATCACAAGTTCCTCTGCTGTGTCCCTTTTGCGTTTGGAAAGCAACAACCAAGAATTCTAAATGTGTGTCATCACTGCAATGTCATGCCTAACCCTAAACCGGGGGTTCCCAAACCTTCCCCCCCATGGGCCACTTGAAAATTGCTGAGGGTCTTGGCAACCACTTAATGATTTTTCTGCCTTTTGTAGCAATTGTAATGCACTGTGCTAGATGCTGTATGGTGTTTAATTGTGTTCTTGTTGCTTCTTATCTTTCTTATACATTGTATTTTACTGAATACAATTTGAATTCTATGAAGAAAAGAAGCAATAAAAACAAATCAGTATGCATATTTCATGAGGCAGATGTGCCATCTCCAGGCTTCAAACACAAATCCACAAATGGACCGCCTGAATGAAGCTCACAGAGCACTGCCCTAAACTGTACAAGCAATATAAACAATACTGCCAAATCAGCAGGTTTTAGGATAAGGGTTGCAACTTAACTTTTGGCTCTCCTTTTTGACTTGACGGTGTCTTGGGTCTTCCCCCAAGGAATCTCTACAGTGGGTCTTATAAAATAGGAACATGCATAGGCAAACATTCTGGGAAACGCTAATGAAATCAATTCAAGAAGCGAGCCCTTTTAATGTACTAGACAAAGTTGTAGTCGACTTGGAGGAACATAACAACAACAACAAAGGGACTAGGAAGCTGTCTTACTGAGCCAGAACACCTCTCCCGCTATATACCTGCCCGTTCACTACGTTTGACATCGAAGGCCCTTCTCCGGGTTCCAACGCATATGGAGGCCCGGAGAGTAATAACCAGAACTAGGGCCTTCTCAGTGGTGGCCCCCGAGCTATGGAACGCCCTCCCTGATGAGATACGCCTGGCGCCTTCTTTGTTATCCTTTCGGCGCCAGGTAAAGACCTACCTCTTTGCTCAGGCATTTTAATTTAATTTTATTTAATTTGTCTTTGTCTTGATTTTGTTTCTATATTTTACAGTGTATTGTTATCATGTTTATTGTATTTTAATCTGTTTTTACCTTTTGTACACCGCCCTGAGAGCTAGAAAGCTATAGGGCGGTTTAGAAATCTAATAAAATAAAAAATAAATAAAAAAGCCAGTGTTTCAAAGGAGTCTTCTCCAGCCTTACCCAGAGATGCCAGGAATAGAATGTGGGGCCTTTTGCATTGCAAAACACACACTGTACCACTGGGCTAATCTGTTTTTCATGGCTACAACAGTAGATCAACAGCACCACCTTATGGCTAAAAATGACTTTATCTTACTCCTTTTTATATAGAAAGTATAAATGTAACCATATAAAAGGATCAAACTTCAAGGATGCAGAAATAAATAAAATGTAAAAAATTACTTGCACAGAGCTGGTAGAATCAGTTTTCTTGAAATGTTTGGCATCTAAAGGAGACTTCTTGAGTGACAAGAGAGAAAATCTATTCTCTTGGATCCCATCCTTTCCTCAAGCATTTTCTAAGAGGAGCTACCTTGCCCTCTCCTACCCAACACCATTTTCCTACTTGGGACTTACACAAAGTACTCGCTGCACTGCAGAAGCCTCCCTTCAAGTCAATGAAGTCAGTCTCTTTCCATTCAAGGTGTTATTTTTGGTGGCCATCACTTCAGCTTGAAGGATTCCTGAACTAAATGCCCTTTGAGTAGTCAAACATTTATGTGTTTTCCACAAGGACAGGATGATTGTATGTACTGACCCTTTTTTTCTCCCTAAAGTCTTGCCTCTGTTTTATTGTCAACAGGACCTAATTCTTCCTGCCTTGTGCCCATCTCCTGTCCATTCTTCTGAGAGAGCCTGGCTGGCATTCCTTACATGTGAGAAGGGCTTTAAAAGTTGACCTCTCATGTATTAAGCCCTTTCACCAGTCAGATTCCCTTTCCATTTTCTTCTACCTGTCCTCCTTGGGAAAGAGGATTTCTTCCTTCACGTTGGCCTAGTAGCTCAAAGCATGTATTACTCTGGCATATTGTTGCCTGGTTCTGTCTCCTCCAACTAAGATTTTTGCTCATTTGCCCAGAGCCACAGCTGCTTCGGCAGCATTTTCCTTGAATGTACCCTTGCAGGAGAGCAATTGGGCAAGTACATTCATTACACACTACAAGGTAGACATTTATGCCTCACCTGAGGCAGTTTTTGGTAGGCATGTCTTACATTATGTCCTGCCTAGCTGGTAGGCAGTCATTTATTTTTCTGTTTGTCCACCCTATTTGGTCAGCCTAGGCAAGTCCCACCTGGTGTTATCTAAATACACAAGTGAAGAAACTATTGGTCCCTACTTGTGAATGAGTCTTCTTTGTGCAAATAATGATGACACAATGGCTTTACCCTTATCTTTTACTTTGGCTGCCTTCCTGACTCACTTATTTTTTTTTCAACCACTTGAAACA
This sequence comes from Rhineura floridana, assembly GCF_030035675.1. Lineage (NCBI taxonomy): Eukaryota > Metazoa > Chordata > Lepidosauria > Squamata > Rhineuridae > Rhineura > Rhineura floridana. The sequence continues at coordinate 60,705,821 of NC_084484.1, read as the reverse complement.
CATAGTTACCTGATTTTTGGCTGAAAGTGTGGCTTCTGCTATATTACTGTCTTTGCTATCATTGTTCATTTGTCTACTTAGTGTACTTAGACTTTCAAAAAGCTTTTGACAAGGTACCTCACCAAAGGCTTCTGAGGAAGCTTAGCAGTCATGGAATAAGAGGAGAGGTCCTCTTGTGGATAAGAAATTGGTTAAGAAGCAGAAAGCAGAGAGTAGGAATAAACGGACAGTTCTCCCAATGGAGGGCTGTAGAAAGTGGAGTCCCTCAAGGATCGGTATTGGGACCTGTACTTTTCAACTTGTTCATTAATGACCTAGAATTAGGAGTGAGCAGTGAAGTGGCCAAGTTTGCTGATGACACTAAATTGTTCAGGGTTGTTAAAACAAAAAGGGATTGCGAAGAGCTCCAAAAAGACCTCTCCAAACTGAGTGAATGGGCAGAAAAATGGCAAATGCAATTCAATATAAACAAGTGTAAAATTATGCATATTGGAGCAAAAAATCTTAATTTCACATATACGCTCATGGGGTCTGAACTGGCGGTGACCGACCAGGAGAGAGACCTCGGGGTTGTAGTGGACAGCACGATGAAAATGTCGACCCAGTGTGCGGCAGCTGTGAAAAAGGCAAATTCCATGCTAGCGATAATTAGGAAAGGTATTGAAAATAAAACAGCCGATATCATAATGCCATTGTATAAATCTATGGTGCGGCCGCATTTGGAATACTGTGTACAGTTCTGGTCGCCTCATCTCAAAAAGGATATTATAGAGTTGGAAAAGGTTCAGAAGAGGGCAACCAGAATGATCAAGGGGATGGAGCGACTCCCTTACGAGGAAAGGTTGCAGCATTTGGGGCTTTTTAGTTTAGAGAAAAGGCGGGTCAGAGGAGACATGATAGAAGTGTATAAAATTATGCATGGCATTGAGAAAGTGGATAGAGAAAAGTTCTTCTCCCTCTCTCATAATACTAGAACTTGTGGACATTCAAAGAAGCTGAATGTTGGAAGATTCAGGACAGACAAAAGGAAGTACTTCTTTACTCAGCGCATAGTTAAACTATGGAATTTGCTCCCACAAGATGCAGTAATGGCCACCAGCTTGGACGGCTTTAAAAGAAGATTAGACAAATTCATGGAGGACAGGGCTATCAATGGCTACTAGCCATGATGGCTGTGCTCTGCCACCCTAGTCAGAGGCAGCATGCTTCTGAAAACCAGTTGCCGGAAGCCTCAGGAGGGGAGTGTTCTTGCACTCGGGTCCTGCTTGCGGGCTTCCCCCAGGCACCTGGTTGGCCACTGTGAGAACAGGATGCTGGACTAGATGGGCCACTGGCCTGATCCAGCAGGCTCTTCTTATGTTCTTATGTTCTTATGTCTAGTGTCTCCTTTTGTTATGGCTCGTTGTCAGAGAACTGGTCAGATGCAGCTATGGAATGCCAGAAGCCTCTAAAATCTGGAACAGTGCTTTCAACCACGAGGGGGAGGCCAACTCTCACCTGATGTCATCATTGTATGCCTGAAGAAGACCCATTTACAGGTAGGGACCAATGGTCTCATTTCTTAGTGCTTAACTAAGTTACATTAAATGTACAGTATATGGTGTCTGCATGGTTTTAAGGGAGGGTATCAAGATTGCAGCATAGAGGGAAGGGCGGTTTAACCCTTCAGAGGAAAAAGGGAATGCTCTGCATGAGAAGGCACAAGAAACTGAAATGGTTTTAGAGGGGGAGATTGGTTCTCTTAACCCAGGCATTGAAGGTCTATCACAAGCCCCTGATTGTATTGCAGAATTTAAATAAATGCTGCTGCCATCTTACTTTTCTCCATAATGTTAATGGATTAGAATCTTGCTCATTTACTTATCTTTATAAAAACTTAGGTATTTGGAAGGCTGATGTATTGTATACCACTTGCATATAGCAAAAAAAAAAAAGGTATATGCCTGACAGTTATTGTCATTGCAAAAAACATCACCTATCTGTGCCAGATCTGTATCAAATGCCAAATCTTGCTGTTTGTGATGCAGCCATGTATAAAATCCAGAGGGGGTATTATTTTGTAGTGTGGTAGACCATAAAGCAGTTGTCATGCCAACACATGTGATTGTAACACAAGACATAAATAAATTAGCAACTGCAATCAAGCACTTAAAGGTACACTAGCAAATATATTTAGTCATTTTTCCAAGGACAACCAGAAGTGACCCAAGCGTTTGAGTTAGCACAAAGGTTCCACTCCCAGACTTTGCCAGGAATGCTCCACATTTGCCCCAAACCTCTTTCTCCCATGGGTATCTCCCTAGCCTCAACTACTCTTGCCCTCTAATCCTCCTTTTATAGCCTCTTTCCATTTTCATTCTGCATTTCTCAAACACATTAATCTCCACACCAGTGTCCTCTTATTTCTTTGCTGCCTGTGCTCTCATTATTATTAATTCAGATTATATTGTTGTATGTCCCTGAGCTTGATTTATTCCACTCCTATCATTCCAACTAGGCAAGAGGAGAGCAAGCTGACAGTTTAATGGGTTAATTATACTGTCCAACTATCCCATTGCTTGGATGCCTTCTGCTTCCACATCCATTAAATCTGAAAAGAAGTGAAAAGGACAGGAAAGATGTACTGTGTTTCCGTAGCACAATACTCCATATTGATAATTACTTTGCCTTCATCTAACCATTGCTTTATGACTGCTGCTTGACTGCTGCTCTTGCATGAAAACCAGACTTTCCCATCTTGGTGCCTTCCAGATATTTTAAATTACAATTCCCATGAGCCCTAGCCAGCATGACCACTAATCCAGGATAATGGGAACTGTGATCCAACAACATCTGAAGAGCCACAGGATGAGGAAGGCTGATGTAAGCTCAAAACAAAAAACAAAGACCAACAATGCTGTAAGTCAATATGGCATCAACAAGAAGACGGCCAGTGCGGTGGTGATGTGAAGATGACATGACAAAGTTGCCAAGATATTGTAGGAAAGTTGCATAGATGCCGTGGCAATGGCCCCATCTGTGAAAGGAGACCTAATCCATTCATGCCAACAGAGATACCCTCATTTCATCCCTCCCCTCATGTATCACCAACCTGATACAATGATGCCACAGTACTTTCTACTTTGGCAGAGGAAGGAAGCCACCAGTAGACAAGGGCTGCAGGCATCTCTGAATCCAGATGTTCAATTCCTTTGAGCACACACTGCTCAAAAGTACCATTTTTTTAAATCACAAAACACAAAGAGAAGGATATTAACCCATATAACCCAGCACCCTTGTGAGGCGGGGATGGGGGAGCCCTGCAGAGAGGTACCCTGCAAGCATTTATATACAAACATGTATACTGGCTGTATTATTCCATTATTTCTAGTGGCACTTGATTGTGATATCAGAACATTGTTAGATTAGCACTGAATTGATTAGGCCAGTTCTACAGCTAAATGTGCAGTCTTCAATACAGCTATATGTATACAACCTACTCTTGTTACATACAAGATCTGTGGATTGTGAAACTAATTCCAAATACAACATTAGAAAAGGGGGGGGGAAGCAGTCTCTTTGACCTACTCCTAAAATAATTCATAGGAACACAACATTTCAAAGAAGTAGCTCCTTTTCTATATCATCCTTGCTAAAACACATTGAGATGATGGGGCAGTGAGGGTACCTCCCACAAATCCAGTGTGGATTACTGAGGGTTCTCTAGAAGAGGGGCAATAATCTATCCAAGTCTTGGCTGGAATGGGAACAAGGCACTACCACCTCCTTCAGAAGGCTATTCTTCCCTGGAACTTCAAATCCATCTTCAGGTCCTGCTGAAGGCAACTCCATCCTCTTGAGAACCATTGAGTTTAGGCCAAGAGCAGACTTCTCTCTATATTCCTGGGGAAGGTGCCATCCACTTCACAATCCTCTTCCTCCTGGGACTTCGTGTACATAGTTCCCCCTCCAGTCTAATCCAACAGCAGCATGGGTTCTTGGAGACAGAACTTCAAACTATGTGCAACAGGTTATCAGGAGTGTGTATGCATATGTGTACACACACACACTTTTAACTTAATATTTGCTACAATAGACTATATTAACCACGTTCATAGATGTATGTGCTTTATTATAATTATTAAAAGAATTCCAGTTCTCAAAGTAATTATTACAGCTTTATCTTCCTTCTCTCAATATTGACAGGGCATATTTATGTAATTTATTTTTCCCTTCAGCTGAAAGCACTAACACTTATTTTGTGTAACTTATCCTAGCTGCGGTTATCATACAAAATCAACTTGTGTTAAATAATTGGTGTGTCTTTCCTAAAAGTTATCATACATAGTATTGCTACTAATGGCAATTTTAATGCACTAAAGTAATAACAAAGTTATGCTTATTTTTGTGCTCAATATGTGTGTACTAGATCTCATTACTCCCTGAATTAAATTTTCCCTGTTCTTTGTACATAAATCAATAAGCATCTATTTCAGTCTACGAGATGACAAAGGCTTTAAATATTCTTGGACAACTATCAAAATGCTTTATCATGTATCATGGATTCCTTCTCAATGGTGTAAGTTTAAACTGGACGTTTCACAAATTCATGCTGTTACAGATTTTTAAAAAGACAGAATCCATACTAATTGTATGGTGGCAGTGGCAATACCTACTGACCTAATGTTGCTCCTCATGCTCTTGACAGTGTAATTATCTTAGCTCCCTATACTGGGCCATCAGGAGCCATCAGAAAGAGAAGTGTCATGAAACAGCAACGTCAAAGATCAGGGTACCCATCAGATGTATACCTGAGGAAGAAACCTCCATAAAACCATTTCTTATTCTAAAGCAGCCATCATAAGTGACTGGAACTTCCCTAAATCACAATTTTTCATTACAAAAGCTTTGTTTTCTTTTTTCAGTTTGTTAGTCCAATCCACTACCATCATTCCTCTAGTCAGTGAGCCATTGAGCTCTACAGTTACACCAATTACTGTGACTTCTGTTACAAAGTTCTCATCCATAGCAGCAGCCATAGCATAGGAATCACAAGAAATAAATGCTGATTCTTCCTCGCCTGGATGTTCCCTAGAGTTCTTTGCATATTCTACAGAATGAGCAGATATTTTCTTCATGAACTTGGCTTTCTCAGTATCCTGATTAACCCATTCATGGTAGAATTCCTGCAAAGTAAACAACAATTTTAGCCATTAAAAAGGAGAGCCATTTGACCACATGAAGAGTTAAGTAAAAAAGTTTGGAATAAACATGAGAGTTTTGTTTCAGCATTATTGCCCTTGACATCAGTAATGTTCCACTGAGAATTCACAGAAGCAAGACCTAACAATGATTTTAGCTCTTGAGGGAAATATACAGTCGTGAGAATGATATATTTCTTTGTATAAAGTAGATTTATCATATTCAGTTCAGGTAAATAAAAATCAGTTATCAAGTTCCCCCCCCCCAAATAGGTTGCATCCCACTAAGTGGAAGCCTGTGATTATGAGGACTGCAAGCGGGGGCCTTGCCTCTTGCCAGGTACAGAACAAAGTCGGGCTTTGGCGGTGATCCTTAAATCAGTGCAATGCAGGAATTGAGCAGCTGCCCTCCCCACCTTCCACACAAAATAGTCTCGCCCTTTTCCAGGGATCTGTTTTGATGTTTACAGTGGGTGTTTGAAAATGGAAATGGACTGCCTTCAAGTTGATCCCGACTTACGGCAATCCTATGAATAGGGTTTTCATGGTAAGCGGTATTCAGAGGGGGTTTACCATTGCCTCCCTCTGAGGCTAGTCCTCCCCAGCTGGATAGGGCCTGCTCAGCTTGCCACAGCTGCACAAGCCAGCCCTTTCCTTGTCCGCAACTACCAGCTGGGGGGCAACTGGGCTCCTTGGGACTATGCAGCTTGCCCACGGCTGCACAGGTGGCAGGGCACGTAACCCCTGAGCCACTCACTGTGGGGTGATCTTTAGCTGGCCCTTTACGCTCAGGAGACACGAGCGGGGATTTGAACTCACAGACTCTGGACTCCCAGCCAGGCTCTCCTCCCCACTGTGCTATACCATGGAATCAAATCTTTCTTCATGCTTTCATGGAAGGAAAGCGAGGCGCACAGACACAAGCACACATGCATGTGTCCATTCACAGTGAGACTCTTCCCCTCCGCAGCTTACAAGGAACAGACAAAAAGGAGAGAGAATTCAGGAGACAGAGAGCAGCCTTCTCTGCCTCCTGCCTGTAAGTGTGTGTGTAGGGTGTGTGTGTGCACGCAGAAACAGGTCAGGGACGATCATTTGTCTTCTGGAGTGAGAGAAAGGATGTTTTTGTCAGGGAGCTTCTATTGGGGCAATTAAAGCAGCTAAGTTAATGATACATGCATGTGCCCACAAGCATAAAGCAGAGCCAAGAAGTAAAGAAGGCTGAGCTTCTAGGATTCCACATGGTACTGTTTCCCACATTCTGTCTGATAGATATACACAGAAAGGGGGGGTGGAGACCAGTAGTGTAGTGGCAAATTCAGAAGTGCAGAGTCCCTTCATGATGGTCACACCATGCCCCCTCACAGCCATGCCCCCTTTTCCACTTTACCTCATCTTCCTTGCTTTCCCTTTCCTCTCGGAAGTCCACACTCCACCCTAGGAGCCAATCAGCATAAAAGGGGAGGCTGTGTGTGAGCTACTGAGAATAGTCTTCTCAGTGGTTGACTCGCCTCTTTTCACTCTGATTGGCTCCAATCAGCACATAAGGAAAAGGACTCCTCTCAGTGGATAACACACTCCCCTTTCATGCTGATTTGCTCATACATAAGGACCCTGCTACCATATAAGTAACTGGTCTATGACACCCCCCTCCATGACCCCAGATGACTACACCCCTGGTGGAGATTCTTGAGAGAGCTCCTCCAATGTCTGTATGAAGCAAGAGGAACAGGGAGAGTTACAAACAGCAGCTGCCTCCAGTCCTCCAATTGAAACAGCTGCCCCACCTCTCTCTCAGCAGTTTCCTCTCTGCGACCCTCCGCTACGCAAACAGGCAGGCTAGAGGCAGCCACCCCACCCCCATTATCAAGGCAAACTGCAGGCTTATTAATTTCAACTTAGCAGAGCAAAGAATACAGAGTAGGCTGGTCAGTTTTGCTTGCAAAAAAAAAATCCTGTGTCAGGAAAAGCCACTGGAAGTTCACAGCACCCAGATCAGTCCTCAATTGGTCTCAGACCTATGAACTATCCCAGAGATTGCTTTCAATTCTGATTTTAAGCGGGATTCAAACCAGTCTCTAGTTGTGGCAGGAGTAGGGTTTGCTGGAAGGCAGAAAGGAAATACTGATGCCAGAGAAACACCCAAATCAAGGGTAGATAAAAGGCTGTGGATCCCAAGATGCACCAACAAAGAAGTGGGTTAAGGAACATCAGAGAAGAGAGGAGTAAGCACACCCAGAGTGAAAAACAGCGAGAGATAGATTGAGGCAAAGGAGAAAGAAAGTGGCTGTGGATGTAGAGCTGAGAGTGAAGATAGTTGTGTTTTTATTTGATTTTTAAAATAACAATCTAACAAAGAAAGAATGGGGGAACAAGAAAGAAAGGGAGGGAAGTAAAGAGAAAAAAATCAGCTCATGTTAAGATACAATCACCAAAATTTAAACACATAAATCAATATAGGCCGTCCAAAGGTCCAGATAGGTATCCACATGAAATAGATATTTATAGAATAATGTTCACATGTAGAAAGGGTAGTTAGGTCCTCAGACTATTCCATAATAGACAGTAGGTGTTTATCCTTCCAGGCTCAATCTTGGTGACCATAAGGGGTCACAAAACCCACTTTTGTTGTCCTGTCATTAATCCCCAAGCTACAGGAATGTAAGTTAAAAGAACATGAACATCTGTAAATATAAAGGAATTTGTCAAAACAAAATTGATAGTTGACAACTTCAGACAAAAAATAATATAGCATTGGGCATGCCCACATATATGTCTCAATGAGGCATTTCTGTCATTACATCTCCAGCATCTATCTATATTAGACAGTGCCTCCCTGTACACATGTTGTGGAGTCCAAGATACCCAAAACATTAATTTTTGCTGTATGAATCTCACTTTTAAAGCTAAGGAGATGTTCTGTATGTATTCTAAAGCAAATTTCCATTGTTTAGGTTGTATAGCACATTCTAATTCCCTATTCCACTCCTTTCTAAACTCCTGAATTTCTACTTTACAAAAATTAGTAAGCATTTATAACAACAGTTATGGGCTTAGCCTTCTGGTAAGTATTTATCATTCTCTGCAAGAATGAATATAGATGTGACTAGGAAAACAAAAGGCAAGCTAGGTGGAAGGCAGTAGGAGTGAAAGTCTGAGTGACACTGGTTATAAGATGCTATGTGGGAGGGAAGTAGAACAAGGATAGATGCAGATTAAGACTGCAAAGGAGCAGGGGAAGGAAAAAGGAGACAATGAGGTAGTGGCTCCCAAACTTTTTTCCCATGGACCATTTGAAAATTGCTAAGGGTCTTGGTGAACCACTTGATTTTTCTGAGTTATAGCAAATGTAACGCATAGTGCTGCATGATTTTTGATTGCATGTTTACTGCTTCTTTTATTTCTTATAGATTGCATGTTATTGTATTAATAATAAAATACAATATAAGAATTAAAAGAAGCAATAAAAATACAATGAAAAATCGATATGAATATTTAATGCGATGGATGTACTATCTGCTGTCTTCAGCTACAAATCCACAGGCATGCCACAGGCCACCTGAATGAAGCCTGTGATCCATGGACAGGTGGTCTACAGATCATAGTTTTGGAACCCCAGTGATAAGGCATTAGGGAGCAATCCAACTCACCCTTCTGCCAAGCTGGGGTGAGTTAGACGCCATGGATCTTTGGCAGCACCAGGAGGCTCCCAGCTGTGCTGCGCTCTGCCAGTCTCTGTTGGCAGCAGCCTACTGCCACAGCGGAGATGTGGCTCTGCCAGCAGCCACCTGGCTCTTCTGGGGACAGCCAGTCCGGCAGACGGGGAGGCCTGGTGGAAGGCCTGAAAACAGGGTGTTCTGGAGGCATGGGGGGAATTACATGAGATCCTTCTCATATTCAGACCCCTCCCCTGGGTCCTGATCTCTCTTTGAACTCTGCTGGCCAAAAGACCAGTGGAGTAAAAAAAATGTAAAATCCCATTCAGGCCTATGAGGAGTGCTTACTCCCTGGGAGGCCTGTTGGCTAGAGCCGGTGCTTTCCAGTCAGCTCACGTGCATGGCTCCCAGTGGAGCTGGTGTTCAGCCAGCCAGCAGCTCCCGCATAGGAGGAGGATCCCGTGGAGCTTTCTGCCGGCTCCACCACCACCTGCCTGGCAGCTGGATTGCTCCCTTAGAGACGAGAAGGAACTCTTGGGAGGAGGGTAAGCAGAAAAGGAGGAAAGAACAGTCCAAGGAGAATTTAGCCCCATGAAGGGTTAAATGGACAGTTATCCCTCAGCATGAGAAAGAGGAATGGTCAGGAGGAATTTGAGGACTTCTGAGATTAAACCCCTCATGGCAGACCAGAGGGGGAAAAGTGAGAGAAATTAGGCAGGGTATGTCCTGTGACGATAAGAGCTACGGGTGTGCAAGTGTGATGTACTCTCCAGCTGCATATGACTAAGAGGCGTGCTAGATATCTGGGGACCAAGAAGACAGCACATCACAACACATTTAGATATCAACCTTTATTACAGATATTTAACATCTTACCCAGGACAGTGGGCAGGACCATGTGAATTCCCACGCTGCAATATAAGTTGGACAGGTGTATTCATTTAAGACAATGTAAGCAGCTTCTGGGTCACTTACAAAATTGAATTCTCCACAGACTGTAGTATTTCCTCTGGCTAACAGAAACAAAAAGAGGTACTTTAGTTTACTATTGTACAATTCATTTAGTTTGTAAGAACTGCTTCCTCTCTTCATTATATGCACAAGCATAGGATCTCTCTCTCTCTCTCTCTCTCTCACACACACACACACACACAAACATGTACTTACATTATCATATGTGAACATCATTGCCATACAAACACTCATACCAACTACACCACACTTAAAAAGACACAGCCTGAGACAGAAGAGGCCAGAAGAATAGGAACATGTGAGGGAATGGTCTGCTTCCAGAGAAGGCAGGAAATGAACTGACATTCCAAGGAAGGGACACTGAGCAATTTCCTGTGGAGTGATGTTTCCTGCCTTCAACAGAAGGAGGAACACAATCCTACTTGGAGATGTTCTAATACCCAGTAGAACAAAAGCTGTTTTTCTGCATTGGAACCCCATTGGCCATCTCAGTTTCTGAGCATCTAAACTGCAAATCGCACTAAGTTGTTTGGGAGTTGAACTTTTTCCTACATCCAGGAGAATACTCTATTAGAATACTCTAATAGTTGCTGAGAGCTACAAGTGGGAGAGTGGCCTTGCACTCATGTCCTGCTTGCAGGCTTCCCATAGGCATCTGGTTTGGAAACTGTGAGAACAGGATGCTGAACTACATAGGATGATCCAGCAAGGGGGTGCTTATGTTCTTAAGGAGTAAAGTGTCTGCCCTAAATTTTTCATAGCATTTAATTAAGCAATCTAATTAAATTATATGTGAGTGAGCTTGCAGTTGGAGTATCCTTTGTTATTTTTTCCCCCTGCAATAGCTTCCACTCTCAAAGAAGCAAGTCCAATTGTACTGTGCAGATGGCTTGTCTCTTCAGAAATGGGTTGTCTTAATGAAAGTATTTCAAGGAAAATCAACCAGTGCCTGTACATTACTTTTTTTCATACATTAATTACATCTTTGGATCAAGGCTATTGTCATTCATCTCACTTTATCCAAATATTTAATAAAATATTTAAAATTAATTTAGGCTGCAGTCCTGCGCATACAACCTGGGAGAAAGCACCACTGAAAACAATACAACTTACTTCTGAATAGACATGTGTAGGATTGCACAGTTGTTTCCATATAAAACACTTTCGGATGTCTTCAAAACAGTCAAGAAAATTCCCAGACAAAAGAAAGATATGTTGCCTTCAAATGAAGATTAATCAGGCAGATTTTTTGCAAATCCAGTTGCCAAATAATCAAAGTAACAACATACTAAGACTAATTAAGTACTCGAATGATTGATTGATGGATTGATTGATGGATTGATTGATTGATTGATTGACTGATTGACTGATTGATTGCCTTTGTATACCGCCCCATAGCCGAAGCTCTCTGGGCGGTTTACAACAATTAAAGATGAAAAGGAGAAATAGAGCTGCTTGTCATCAGCATACTGATGGCAAAGCACTCCAAAGCTCCGGATGACTGCACCCAACGGTTTCATGTAGATGTTGAACAGCATGGGGGACACAACTGACCCCTGCGGAACCCCATACTGGAGAGTCCAAGATGCCGAGCAATGTTCCCCAAGCACCACCTTCTGGAGGCGACCTGCCAAGTAGGAGCGGAACCACCGCCATGCAGTCCCTCCCACTCCCAGCTCAGCCAGTCATCCCAGAAGGATACCATGGTCGATGGCATCAAAAGCCGCTGAGAGATCAAGAAGAATCAACAGAGTCACACTCCCCCTGTCTCTCTCCCGACAGAGGTCATCATACAGGGCGACCAAGGCTCTTTCTGTGCCAAAACCAGGCCTAAAACCCAGCTGAAATGGATCCAGATAATCGGTCTCATCCAAGAGTGTCTGGAGCTGGCCTGCCACCACTCGTTCAAGGACCTTGCCCAGACATGGAACATTTCCTACCAGCCTATAGTTATTAAGATTTTTCTGGGTCCAGGGAGGGTCTCTTCAGGAGTGGTCTCACTACCGCCTCTTTCAGGCAGCCAGGGACCACCCCCTCTCGCAGAGAGACATTAATCACTTCCCTGGTCCAGCTGGCTGTTCCATCCCTGCTAGCTTTTATTAGCCAAGAAGGGCAAGGATCCAGCACAGAAGTGGTTGCACGAACCTGTCCAAGCACCTTGTCAACGTCCTCTAGCTGTATCAACTGAAACTCATCCAAGAAATCGTGACAAGGCTGTGCTCTGGATACCCCGCTTGATTCACCTGCTATAACACTGGAGTCTAAGTCCTGGTGGATGCTAAAGATTTTATCTGGAAGTGCCTAGCAAATTCATTACAGCAGGCCTCAGATGGTTCTACCATGTCCCTGGGGCCAGAGTGTAATAGCCCCGGACAATTCTGAAGAGCTCTGCTGGGCAGCAGGTTGATGATTTGATAGTGGCAGCAAAATATTGGTTTTTTGCTGCCCTCACTGCCCCTAAATACAGCTTACCATAGGCACTTACCAGTGTGTAATTGCATCCACCAGGAGTTTGTCTCCATCTGCACTCAAGCCGTCTCCAATATTGTTTCATCGCTAATGATGAATCAATATCACTTGTTATAAAACACTCAAACATGAACACAAAGTGACATTTTGCAGCCATTAATATTCTTTTAAAATTCTTAATATTCTTTTAAAATTCTTTTAAAAACTCGCTTATGAAAGATTAAGGGGCAAAAAAGTTAGATACAAACATGCCTAAGAAGCATTCTTCAAATTACTTACATTCTGTATTTCCTCCCATGATGAACACGCTTTTAAGTTTCTTAGGAAGTGTTGGGTCCATTTTCACTGCCAGTGCTAAATTTGTCAAGGGGCCAGTAGCAACTAGAGAAACCTATAAAACACGCACAACTATTTCTTGAGGTGACTTATTCTGAGCACTTCTTTACATCGTTATGCTGTCTTGTATGATAACCTCTGCTGTTAAGTATGCCCAACTTCTTCAAATAACAACCTGTTGTTACAAGTGCAGAAGGAGGCCTGGCCACGTTTTGTTTTCTGGTTAGTTGACAACTGAATGATAATATAACCAAACAATGAATGATGAGTTAGGAAATCTCTGGTTCAAACAACAGCACAGCCATGAGCATTCTATATGAACAGACCAGTTCTAAATCCTAATGAGAACCAGGCACTCAAAGTGAATGCCCAATCACATAGAGCACTTTGTTTGCATTATCCTTTTCCCCTGTTTTGAAGAGTGTCTGCAGGATCAGGTCTTTACATGGAGCCACAGTTCCCATGTAGGGTTATTTCTGCGGTTCAGAGGGGCAAGCTCACTTTTCCACCACAGAAGTATGGTGCTACCCTCCTCCACCCACAGGAGCTGGATATGCGTTCATGTCTGGAAAATGCACTGAACACTCACAAAGCCCTGTATATGTTTTATTTATTTTATTTATTTATTTATTGGATTTCTTAGTCACCCATCTGGCTGGCCATCCAGCCACTCTGGGCGATGTACAAAATAAGAACATAAGAACGTAAGAAGAGCCTGCTGGATCTAGTCCAGCATCCTGTTCTCACAGTGGCCAACCAGGTGCCTGGGGGAAGCCCGCAAGCAGGACCCGAGTGCAAGAACACTCTCCCCTCCTGAGGCTTCCGGCAACTGGTTTTCAGAAGCATGCTGCCTCTGACTAGGGTGGCACAGCACAGCCATCACGGCTAGTAGCCATTGATAGCCCTGTCCTCCATGAATTTGTCTAATCTTTTTTTAAAGCCATCCAAGCTGGTGGCCATTACTGCATCTTGTGGGAGCAAATTCCATAGTTTAACTATGTGCTGAGTAAAAAAGTACTTCCTTTTGTTTGTCCTGAATCTTCCAACATTCAGCTTCTTTCAATGTCCATGAGTTCTAGTATTATGAGAGAGGGAGAAGAACTTTTCTCTATCCAGTTTCTCAGTGCCATCCATAATTTTATACACTTCTATCATGTCTCCTCTGACCCGTCTTTTCTCTAAACTAAAAAGCCCCAAATGCTGCAACCTTTCCTCGTAAGGGAGTCGCTCCATTCCCTTGATCATTCTGGTTGCCCTCTTCTGAACCTTTTCCAACTCTATAATATCCTTTTTGAGATGAGGTGACCAGGACTGTACACAGTATTCCAAATGCGGCCGCACCATAGATTTATACAACGGCATTATGATATTGGCTGTTTTATTTTCAATACCTTTCCTAATTATCGCTAGCATGGAATTTGAATTTTTCACAGCTGCCGCACACTGGGTCGACGTTTTCATCGTGCTGTCCACTACAACCCCGAGGTCTCTCTCCTGGTTGGTCACCGCCAGTTCAGACCCCATGAGCGTATATGTGAAATTAAGATTTTTTGCTCCAATATGCATAATTTTACACTTGTTTATATTGAATTGCATTTGCCATTTTTCTGCCCATTCACTCAGTTTGGAGAGGTGTTTTTGGAGCTCTTCGCAATCCCTTTTTGTTTTAACAACCCTGAACAATTTAGTGTCGTCAGCAAACTTGGCCACTTCACTGCTCACTCCTAATTCTAGGTCATTAATGAACAAGTTGAAAAGTACAGGTCCCAATACCGATCCTTGAGGGACTCCACTTTCTACAGCCCTCCATTGGGAGAACTGTCCGTTTATTCCTACTCTCTGCTTTCTGCTTCTTAACCAATTCCTTATCCACAAGAGGACCTCTCCTCTTATTCCATGACTGCTAAGCTTCCTCAGAAATCTTTGGTGAGGTACCTTGTCAAACGCTTTTTGAAAGTCTAACTATACTATGTCCACTGGATCACCTCTATCTATATGCTTGTTGACACTCTCAAAGAATTCTAATAGGTTACTGAGACAGGACTTTCCCTTGCAGAAGTCATGCTGGCTCTGCTTCAGCAAGGCTTGTTCTTCTATGTGCTTAGTTAATCTAGCTTTAATCATACTTTCTACCAGTTTTCCAGGGACAGAAGTTAAGCTAACTGGCCTGTAATTTCCGGGATCCCCTCTGGATTCCTTTTTGAATATTGGTGTTACATTTGCCACTTTCCAGTCCTCAGGCACGGAGGAGGACCCGAGGGACAAGTTACATATTTTAGTTAGCAGATCAGCAATTTCACATTTGAGTTCTTTGAGAACTCTCGGGTGGATGCCATCCGGGCCCGGTGATTTGTCAGTTTTTATATTGTCCATTAAGCCTAGAACTTCCTCTCTCGTTACCACTATTTGTCTCAGTTCCTCAGAATCCCTTCCTGCAAATGTTAGTTCAGGTTCAGGGATCTGCCCTATATCTTCCACTGTGAAGACAGATGCAAAGAATTCATTTAGCTTCTCTGCAATCTCCATATCGTTCTTTAGTACACCTTTGACTCCCTTATCATCCAAGGGTCCAATCGCCTCCCTAGATGGTCTCCTGCTTTGAATGTATTTATAGAATTTTTTGTTGTTGGTTTTTATGTTCTTAGCAATGTGCTCCTCAAATTCTTTTTTAGCATCCCTTATTGTCTTCTTGCATTTTTTTGGCCAGAGTTTGTGTTCTTTTTTATTTTCTTCATTCGGACAAGACTTCCATTTTCTGAAGGAAGCCTTTTTGCCTCTAAGAGCTTCCTTGACTTTGCTCGTTAACCATGCTGGCATCTTCTTGGCCCTGGCGGTACCTTTTCTGATCTGCGGTATGCACTCCAGTTGAGCTTCTAATATATTGTTTTTAAACAACTTCCAAGCATTTTCGAGTGATGTGACCCTCTGGACTTTGTTTTTCAGCTTTCTTTTTACCAATCCCCTCATTTTTGTGAAGTTTCCTCTTTTGAAGTCAAATGTGACCGTGTTGGATTTTCTTGGCAATTGGCCATCTACATGTATGTTTAATTTAATAGCACTATGGTCACTGCTCCCAGTCGGTTCAACAACACTTACATCTCACACCAGGTCCCGGTCCCCACTGAGGATTAAGTCCAGGGTTGCCGTCCCTCTGGTCGGTTCCATGACCAACTGGTCTAGGGAATAGTCATTTAGAATATCTAGAAACTTTGCTTCTTTGTCATGACTGGAACACATATGCGGCCAGTCTATGTCCGGTTAGTTGAAGTCACCCATTACTACCACATTTCTTAGTTTGGATGCTTCCTCAATTTCATATCTCATCTCAAGGTCTCCCTGAGCATTTTGATCAGGGGGACGATAGATCGTTCCCAGTATTAAGTCCCTCCTGGGGCATGGTATCACCACCCACAATGATTCTGTGGAGGAGTCTGCCTCTTTTGGGGTTTCGAGCTTGCTGGATTCAATGCCTTCTTTCACGTATAGAGCGACTCCGCCACCAATACGTCCTTCCCTGTCCTTCCGATATAGTTTATATCCAGGGATAACCGTATCCCACTGGTTTTCTCCATTCCACCAGGTCTCCGTTATGCTCATTATATCAATGCTCTCCTCTAAGACCAAGCACTCCAGTTCTCCCATCTTGATTCGGAGGCTCCTAGCATTAGCGTACAGGCACTTGTAAGCAGTGTCTCTCTTCAAGTGTCTTTGGCACTTGTGGTTTGGCCTGTGGTAATTTTGCTCTTCTGAATTGATATCCTGTGCCCCTGCTCTCACAACGCCTACTTCTAGGCCTACCCCTTTTAAAATTTCATCATTTCTTTGATTTTTATCCCAGGGGGGAGGTTTATTCCGAACCGGACCTTCCTTAGCTCCTGTCGGGTTTCCCCCCTCAGTCAGTTTAAAAGCTGCTCTGCTACCTTTTTAATTTTAAGTGCCAGCAGTCTGGTTCCATTCTGGTTCAAGTGGAGCCCGTCCCTTTTGTACAGGCCCGGCTTGTCCCAAAATGTTCCCCAGTGCCTAACAAATCCAAACCCTTCCACCCGACACCATTGTCTCATCCATGCATTGAGACTCCAAAGCTGGCCCTGTCTGGCTGGTCCTGTGCGTGGAACCGGTAGCATTTCAGAGAAAGCCACCTTGGAGGTCCTGGCTTTCAGCATCCTACCTAGCAACCTAAATTTTGCTTCCAGCAAATGAACAAAATGACACAAAATGACACACCAATACAATAAACATTAAAATCTAAAAGCAATGATGGTAAAATCTAGCCCACCCCAAAGGCCTGCCTGAAGAGCCAGGTCTTCATGGCCCGGCGGAAACTCATTGTAGAGGGGGCTTGGCGGAGATCATTTGGAAGGGAGTTCCATAGGGTGGGGGCCACAATTGAAAAAGCCCTCTCTCTGGTCCTCACCAGTCTAGCTGTTTTGACTGGTGGGACAGAGAGAAGATCTTTTGAGGCCGATCTTGTTAGGCGGCATAGCTGATGATGCTGGAGGCGCTCCTTCAGATAGACTGGGCCGAAACCGTGTAGGGATTTAAAGGTCAAAACCAACACCTTGAATTGGGCCCGGCAAGCAACTGGTAGCCAGTGCAACTCTTTAAGCACTGGAGTCACATGATCTCGCTGGCGGCTGCTTTTAATCAGGCGCGCCGCCGCGTTCTGTACCAGTTGCAGCTTCCAGACCGTTTTCAAGGGTAGCCCCACATAGAGCGCATTACAGTAGTCAAGGTGAGAGGAGACCAGGGCATGTACCACCGATGGGAGCAAATGATTGGGAAGGTAGGGGCGTAGCCTCCGTATCAGATGGAGTTGATACAGTGCTGCCCGGGTCACAGCCAAAACCTGAGCTTCCATGGACAGTTTGGAGTCAAGAATGACCCTGAGGCTGCGGACCTGGTCTTTTAGGGGCAGTTGTACCCCATTGAGCACCAGGTCCAAATCCCCTAACCTTCCCTTGTCTCCCACGAACAGTACCTCGGTTTTGTCAGGGTTCAGTTTCAGCTTATTCCTTCCCATCCAGGCACTCACCGACTCCAGGCACTTGGACATGGTTTCTACAGCCAACCTCAGTGAAGATTTAAATGAGAGATAGAGCTGCGTGTCATCCGCATATTGGTGACACTGCAGTCCAAATCTCCTGATGATAGCCCCCAGTGGCTTTATATAGATGTTAAACAGCATTGGGGAGAGGATGGAACCCTGCAGCACCCCACAAGTGAGAGGCCAAGGATCCGAAACCTCATCCCCTAGTGCTACTCTTTGGTACCTATGAGAGAGGAAGGAACGGAACTACTGCAGAACAGTGCCCCCTATGCTTAACCCCTCCAATTGGTACAATTTTAAGCATTATTAGCAGTATTATTTTCACTGTCGCTAACTACAAAGGGTATTTAAAATACAGTTAACTGAATCCCCTAAAGGATTTTAAAAAGTAGTTTGGTGGGTAGAAATGAAATGTGATGGGAGACAACACAGTTCAAACAATGTATAAAAGTTGCATTATTATTATTTTTTTTAAAGGGAAAATAAAGGATTGTGAAGAAACTTTAGGATAGCTAAACCCCCAAAGCACAAATATATGAGAAAAGAATAATAAAATAAAAGAAGATGTCAAGGCCTGCTCTAGCTGGATGATCACCTCCTCCACACAGAGCCATCTACTACCAACTGTCCCATGGAAAAGTTCTAGATAACGTTTTATATGCAGCCATGTATTGTTTGGATCCATGTCTACTTTGGCGAGTAAAATTCACCAGGGAGGAGGTGAATATATTTTATATCATCTCACCTGACCTTGTCGTTCATTGGCTGTTCTTAATATTGCATGCACAGCATGTTCTTCTTGCAGAAGCTCCAATCCTGGAGCACTAGGATCTGGAACATCACCCAGTCCATCTTTTCCATGATATAGTGCCCCTTCCACAGGTCCACCAAGTATCGGAGAAGAGGCACCAGGATAAACTGGAATCTATACAAGATATGATACCAATGTGATACAAATTTTAAGACAAAAACCATTGATTCTGCTGAAAGTAAATAATGATGTCAAGTAGCTTTTGTTGTCAACTAATCAATCTGCCAGTGTTAGACTGAAGCCAAATTGTGACTGAATTGTCTCTACTAATTTGTGAGGAGAATAGCAGAAAACATGTCCCTTCATAGTACAAAGATGTGTCACTTTGGTTAAAGGAAGCAAAATTTGATGTCTATAATAAATACACTGAGTACACTTACGCGGTCATTGTACACCTCCTGTATTTTCACAACAGCCATGTGGGATAAGTCAGTCTGAGAGTTGGTGACTGGCCCAAAGCAGGAAGTGAGCAAACAATGATGTTAAGCGAGTTTAAAATGTGAACCTGCACAGGTTCAGAGTTTTCTTTTTAATATCAAGGTTGACAAGCTAGGGGTTTTCTTGTTTTGTTTTTGTTTGCTGTAAGAAATCAGGAGTGGAACGTGGCAAGCGAAGCATGCAGGGACAGGGGATGTCTGGCTTTGTATTTTTATTTCAAGCGTCTCATCACTTTTTTTTTTTGCTTGTGAATGCTGTACTACAAATTATACAGTTACAGGTGTGTGCATGCATGGGTTTTGTTGCTGGCGTTTTTACAGCATGTAGCAGTGGAAAGGTAGAGTAGAGAGAACTATTCATTGTGTGCTTCACAACTGAAGTGTTGTCGTTATCCCATCTATTGGCATGTTGTTTTTTTCCTAGGGAAATTAGGGTTGTTTTTTCGCAAAGTTGATTGTAGCAGCAATATGTGGGGAGGGGTGATTAGTTGCTTTTCCACCCATGGGAGAAAATATGGGAGTTCTTGGGGATGGGCTGTTGCTCCTGGGATAAACACTTAAATGGTTTTATTATTATTATTATTATTATTATTTAGCTCAGGATGGTGTACATGGTTCCCCCCTTTCCATTTTATCCTCATAACAACCTCATGAAGTAGGTTACACTAAGAGACAGTGGCTGACCCAAGGCTACCCAGTGATTTGTATGGCTGAGTGGGAATTTCAAATTCTTTGATTTGATTTTCTCAAAAAAGAAAAAAATGCAGTTACTATGAGGTATTAATAAATAACTATAGCAAATGAATGTACTGGTTGCTTTTTAACTATTTAAATCTTGAATATATCTAAGTATGAGCATTTGCACAAAATTGCTGCAAATCATATTTTATTTACTATTTATTTATCAATCTTATATTCCACCCTTTCTCCCGGAAGGAGCCCTGGGCGGCAAACAAAAACACTAAAAACACTGTAAAACATCTTAAAAGCAGGACACTTTGAAACATATTTTAAAAAATCTTTAAAATCCTCTTATAAAACACAACAGCTTTAAAAACATGTTAAATAGCAATTCCAACACAGACGCAGACTGGGATAAGGTCTCTACTTAAAAGGCTTGTTGAAAGAGGAAGGTCTTCAGTAGGCACCAAAAAGATAACAAAGATGGTGCCTGTCTGGAATTCCCTCCCCTTAAACATCAAAGTGGCAGTGCCACAACACTAAAGGTCCACTTTTGTTGTGTGGAACGGATCTCCTGATAAGATGATATCTGCAAGAGGCCCTCACTTGCAGAGAGCAGTGATCAACTGGGCATATAAGGGGCAAGACGATCTTTCAGGTATCATCTGGTCTCTAGCTGCACACCAAACCCAGAACTTTGAACTTGGCCTGTGAACTTGGCTAATGAGCAGCCAGTGCAATTCTTTCAGCAGTGGGGTAACATGTTGACAATACCCTACCCCAGTGAGCAGTCGTGCCACAGCATTTTGCACTAGCTGCATCTTCTGGACCAACCTCAAGGACAGCCCACATAGAGTGCATTACAGTAATCCACACAGAAGGCATGATTACTTGTGCCCCATCAGCCTCACAGCACATATTTCACCACTTGCACTTGAGCCATCATCCATCCTGTTTCATTGCCCTTAGTTCACTGGTGTACCAAGGTGCAAACCATGCTCCACAATGCCAGAGAGGCCACTCAGGGACAATCGTGTTAAGAGCCTGATGAGTCTCATTGTTCCACAGCGTGACAAATGAGTCACCTTATCTACAGGAAACTCCCCTAGGACATTCAGGAACCCAGTGGATTCCATTAGTCTCCGGGGGCAGACCATCTTAATCTGTCCACCACCCCTGCAGAGGAGAATTGAAGCCGTAAATCCAAACTTTAAATCTTAAATCACTTTTGACCCCAAAATCTGAAATACCATGCCTGATCTTACATTGAATGTAGTATTTATTTATTTATACTTTATTTTATTTGTATACCGCTATTTCATTAAAAACATCAATGTCGTTTACAACACCTTAAAAACAACAATCATAGAATAAAAACATTAAAAATGCAAGAAAAATAATGGGCAACCATTGTGGAAAAAGTATCTTCATAATTGCCTGCATAAGCCTGACAGAACAGAAAGGTTTTCAGCAAATGCTTAAAAGTTAAAACAGAAAGCACCTGCTGAATCTCTGTTAGCAGAGCATTCCGAAGAACTGGGCCGATGACACTGAACGCTCAATTTTGTATTGATGTTAAATGAGCCTTGCCAACTTGGAGGATGACCAAAGCTACTCCTGCAGATGATCTCAGTGATCGAACTGGGATATAATGGTTCAGGAGGTCCCTAAGATACCCTGGACATACGTTGTTCAGGGCTTTGTAAATCAATCCAAGGACCTTGAACCTGACTCAGTAGTGGATGGGCAGCCAATGCAGATGTTTTAAAAGCAGTGTCGCATGTTGTCAGCCATGTGCTCCCATCAGCAGTCGCATTTTGCACTAGCTTGAGCTTCCGAACCAGGGCCAAGGAAGGGCAGTAAAGCACCCTCAAGATTACCAATGCATGGACAACAGAGGTCAGGCTCTCTGTGTCCAGGAATGGCCATAGTTGATGAACCAAAGTTGGTAAAAGGCACTCCTGGCACAGAGGATACCTGGGCCTCTAGTGACAAAGATGAATCTAGGAGTAACCCGGGCTACAGACCTGGTCCTTCAGAGGAAGCGCGACACCATCCACAACAGATTACCTGCCTGTCTCCTAGATAAGGGAACTGCCTACCCAAACAGTATTGCCAGCCTAAGATTATCTGATGAAAGACTTATGTAGCATAATACGTTTACTCAAGAAACTGGAATTCTTTTCATGGTTTTGGGTTGGCATTAGAGGAGAGCAGGGCTATTGTCCCTTTAATGGCTACATGATAGGCAAATAGTAAACAGAGTAAGCCTTTTCCAGTAGGGAACTACAATTATGGGGAAAGTTTCACTGATATTCTTTCTGTCAGCCATTCTATTACTTGTGTGTGACTCCTGATTTATTTCTGGGCCCTCCACCCCACCTACAAAGAGGATACATAAAGTGTGTGCAACTTTTATGTAAACTTGTGTCTTCTTTTATGAATTTAGATTATGGGTATCAAACTTAAATGAGTTGAAGGACCAAATTCCCCACCCTACTCCACCCAGCAGATGCCTGGGGCAAAACTCATTTGTTCACCCCCCCAAAAAAAAGGTTTTATCTGAATCTGACATCTAACCATCACTGCACCTGATTTCAAAGTGGTAGTCCTGAGCTTTAAAGCCTAAAATGTGTTAAGACCAGGTTATATGAAGACCAACTTCTTGTCTATATTGAACATATCTGTTTTTAAGATCTTTCGGAGAGGATTTTCTTCATGCCCCATCAATATCTGAGATATGTTTGGAAGGGACAACAGAAAGTGACTTCTTAGTTGGCTTGCCTAAGCTTTGGAACTCCTTTCCCAGAGCAGCCCATTTAGCCGCCTTTCTGTTGATAATGAAAGCTTTCATGTTTAGACAGGCCTTTGGACCGCTGAAGTGATTTGTTTGTTGCTGTTGAGTTTTCCTTGGATGCTATTAATTTGTTTTTATCTGCTATTTATTTAGGAGCATTTATACCTGCCAACTAACCAAAATTCTTGAGGCAGATTGCAATATATTTAAAAGACAATATATTTAAAATAGCCAATAACAATAATTACTAGGGTGGGGCAAAAGTAACTACTGTACTGTAAGTCCCCCCCCGTTTCACTCACTCACTCACTCACTCACTCACACACACACACACACACACACACACACACACTCCTTAGTTGCTCCACTGCAGCTGAAGTTCCTGTCCTGGAACTGGCGGTTGGAGTTGCCAGATATTATAGTCCCTCACAGGCCACAGTTTCTCCACTGGGCGGCTCCTGCCACTGCTGCCGCCTCTCATAACTTCCAGGAGGCGCTGGGGGAGCAGAAGCCTCCCCCCAATACTCAGTTGTTCCAGCTGCCACTAACTAATGTTTAATTAAGATTAGACATTAAACTGGAAAAATTAGAAACAGTTCATTCAACTCTGGCCATTGCACCTGTTCTTAAATATTTAAAACATGAACATGGTAACAAATTTCTAAGAGGAATCAATTTGAGTGAAGTATGGTGGGGTGCTACAAAAGGCCTGATAAGATTCTCAGGCATTTTGTTCACCACTTCAGGTTAGATTTTAGTGTCATGCCTTTACCCATACTAGCTTGGTAAGCGCTTACTTACAATTGAGATCTGTCTTTTTATCAGACTAGGGAAATAAAAGATCTGAGGTTTGGGTGTTTTTTTTTTTTAAAGGCCTGCTGATATTGGAAGCCCACTTTACATCAGAACGGAAGGAATGGAGGAGTTAATCTTGAATTTAAGTATAAATCTGTGGAAGGGAGCATATATCACCAGTCTAATGTGTTGACACACAAGACTGTCCTGCTCACTGACCATTTTTATTTTTCTCCCTATGCATCTCCTTGCTCATTATGATTCATTCAGAATTCTGCTTGAAGCAAATGACAAATTACCTATTTGACACAAGCTGAGAGCTGCAGAGAGACACCATGGGAATTAAAAACAAAAATCAGCTACCAGAATCAAGATGAGTGCATGCACTGCCATTAGGGTTGCCAGGGTCAGGGCCTGAGACTGATCTTGTATCTTTAGGAGAAGAGAAAGTCAGCCAAATGCAGGTGTTCTTGCAACTCTGTAATGGGAAAAACCACAAGGTTGAATTCTCCCTTCCCCCTGCACAACTGTTAAAGATACAGAAGACCTTTTGGTTGCCAGGCCCGGCCTCCAAGAGGTCTTCTGTATCTTTAAAAGTTGTGCAGGGGGGAGGGAGAATCCCACCTAGTGGTTTTTCCCATTACAGAGTTGCAAGAACACCTGTACTTGGCTGACTTTCTCTTCTCCTAAAGATACAGGATCAGTCTCAGGCCATGAACCTGGCAACCCTAACTGCCATTGAAAAGAATCTTACTTAAAATTATGAGAAAGTCATCCACTTTATCAAATGGTAGCCCTCTCCAAACTTTGCCACCCTAACAAATCCCTTCTTTATGTTCTTCAGCCCAAAGCACACTCAGAAATATGCTTAGCTTTTTGGATTTCAAGCAACACAAAAACACACAACTCTTGTTTACCTTCTGTACCAAAATACTAAACACATTAAAAATCTTAAATACATTTGTAAATAATCTCTGTTAATTTGGATGGAACAGAACAGAATAAACACATTAAGAATTCCACCCTAAACTGAAATCCTGAACACACTTGGTAATAACTTCCACTGCAAGCTGTGAAACACAGGCCTAACCGTATCCAGGAAGCCATGCATGTATTTGTAACCACATGAGTGATTATTAACAGAAGGCAGTAAACAAGTCAGAGAAGCACCCGTATTATTTAAGATCACAGATACAGCAACAAATTTTATTTATCTACAAGGAATAATACTTATAAATCATCCATTCATAAAATATATCAAGGTGGCGTACAACAATAGGTACAATAAAACGTAAGATACCATAAAGACAATACAGAATAATAACACTGATGTGGCTCATCTTCTTCAAAAACAGTAAACAATTGAATAGGTCGGTTGGCCTAAAAAGGTCTCCAAGAGCCACCTGAACGTTAACAGCAAGGATGCCTGCTGAATCTCTGCTGGAAGAATATTCTACAGCATGGGACCAGACATTAAATGTCCAACTTCTAGTTGAAGCCAGTTGCGCTTCTGAAACATGAGGGACAACTAACAACACTCATCTGGATGATCTCAGAGATCAAGCTGGGATACAAAGGCTCAGGCGGTCCATATCGTAGAGCCAAGTAATTCAGGATTTTGTATATTAATACAAGAACTTTGAAGCTGGCCTAGCAGTAACATTTACAGGCTTGCACTCCCCGTCCTCTCGATAAAGGTCATTCATCAGGGCAATCAAGGTTGGTTCAGCCCCAAAACCAGGCCTGAACCCAGACTAAAATGGATCCAGATGATTGGTTGCTCCACTACAACTCTCTCCATCACATTCCCCAAAATTATACAAAATTGCCATTATGTGTAAAGCGGACACTGCTTGGAAGGAAATATGCATACTATCCGGGTGCCAATCTCTCATTTTATGAATCCCACATCATGATACTATCATGTAAAATTTGTCTGAAAGATTATTCAGCAACTTACCTCAAGCTTGTTACAAACATATAACACACGGAGTACATTTCTACATGTATTTTCCAAAAGACTATTTCCATAACAGCAAGTAATCCCCAAGACTTCAACATGGGGAGATGCTAGAGCCATCATGATAGCTTGAGCATCATCAACACCACAGTCAACATCAACCAGTAGAAGTTTCTTCATTTCAGAAATGCCTATGAAGAAGAAAAATAAATAATTTAAACAGAGAACCTTAGTGTCATGTGACCATGAAAGGGTTAGAACTATGGTAATAGAGGGATGAACCTGTGACCCACTACCCCTCCTCTGGGGTGCATTAAACTCCGAGGCATTGAGATGACAAAGGAGACACCAAATGGCCTTCTACCTTTGTCCTTTTCTCTCCCACGCTTAGCCCTGGGTAGCAATAGTATTATGGCCAGCTTTAGCCCACTTGTAACAAACTGAATATAGGACAGTTCTGGATATGTCTATATATGATGATTGCCAGCTAGTCACACATGTAAAAATGCTTGGACCTCATTCACTGTGACCACCACAAGATGCATTTAGAGTTGTTACATTGTCCGATAGGTTGCTGTGCTTTAAAAGATGTTTGATCAGCAGAAATCCAGCAGTGCAGCTTTCCCCTATTACTAGCCTCCATGACTATATTGTTTGGAAATGAATTGCTATGGCACCAACAAATCAGTGACTGCTATTGTAATTTCTGATCTTATCCTTTCTCCACCTTTGTGTGCCTGCCAACTTGAGATAACCATCCCTGCAACTGATGACGTGAGCTGTAGTCCACAAAAACTTGTACCATAATAAATTTGTTTTATTAATTGAACTGCCACAAGACTTTGTAATTATTGTAATGATTATGGGTTAATATGTATTCCTGTTACTGCAGTGCTGTATTGCAAAGCTGTTTTGGGCACAGCTACCTGGTAAAAGCGGCATACAAATTGGAGTGATAGTAACAATGACGACCACAATGATATTAATGGAGTATTTATTTATTTAACTTTATAGCACGCCCTTTCTCCCAGGAGCCCAGGGCAGCGAACAAAAACACTAAAAACCTTTAAAATGTGAAAAACAAAACATCTTAAACAAAATTTCTGCCTGTTAAACAGCATTCTTACCAAAAAAGGGAGCAACTGTGAAGATACTACAGCAAATGACCCTGATGTGTTCCTTTTTTTAAATGAATCACAGTCCCCCTTTCCTCGGCCCCCGTCCTCGCCTCCTACCTGCGGTCACAGGGACCGCAGCTCACTGTTTCCTAGGTAGGGCAGAATGCCCCACTAATCACTGGCCAATCACAAGCTCAAATCCTTGACTCGCCCCCCTTAAAGGTAAAGGTGAAGGTGTCCCCGCACTTCTAGTGCGAGTCGTTTCCGACTCTTAGGGTGATGTCTTGCAACATTTACTAGGTAGACCGTATATATGGGGTGGGATTGCCAGTTCCTTCCCCGGCCTTTCTTTACCCCCCAGCATATGCCGGGTACTCATTTTACCGACTACGGATGGATGGAAGGCTGAGTGGACCTCGACCCCTTTTACTGGAGATTCAACTTCCTCCTTCTGTTGGAATCGAACTCCGGGGGTGAGCAGAGCTTCGGGCTGCGTACCACTCTGCGACACGCCCCCCCCTTAAGGCTTAAATAATCCCTTCCCTGTAAATTTGCATACGGCGAAGGGCTGGGAAGGAGAATTGGCACGGTTGTTATGGCAGCTGCGGTTTAAGTTCCAGCCGTGTGCGCGTGCACACTTGTAACGGCTTTCTCGGCTGGGGGGTGGGGAGGGGCTGAAGTCTCATAACTTCGAATGGCGATCTGCCTGTGTGTTTGTTGGCGACAGCCAGGGGTTCTTCTTGGGATGAAGGTTGGCCCATTTTCTGGTAAGCAGCTGTATGTCTAGGAGCAGAATGTCGATTCTTGAAGCAGGGTTGTATTTCTCCCATGTAGGAAGAAGTTGTAAATGTAATGATGAAAGTAGCATCGGTTGCATTTCTGCCTGCAATGCAGCTTTCCAAGACATAGAAACTTTCCCCTGAAAAGAGCTTCTCTCTCTCAATCTCTCTCTAATTTTTAATGGGCAAAGAAACTGTTTAACCACCATTTAGAAGGTGGTTCTTTTTTAGACCTATGGGAGCTATCCTGAAGTGGAGTGGACTGTCAGTTCAACCTTACTATAGGTTTAAGGAATTGGTGGGCTAGAAAGGTGTATTCATTTCTCTTCTAACTCACCCACTCCCTGAAAATCCCACTGTTTTCTCCCCCTACTGAGTAGGGCCATCTCTCCTTCAATCTTTGGGTTTTGTACAGAGAGCTGTGAATGAGCGTTAAGGTAGACAGACCTATGGCCGAGGAGTGGTCAGTGCCAGTCACTGCCGCAGATGATGCCCATTCAAATACCCCACCTCTCCAGCAAAGGGCAGGATGCAGAAAAAGCAAGGTGCATGATTTCTAAAATATTATGAATGGGCAGTTATGCTGGCCGGTCATCATAATCCAGGTAGGTCAAGGAGCCTCCATCTCTACTTCACCTCCATGAATGTCAGCCCAGGTCTCTGTAAAGTGTTTTGTTATTGTATGGTGGAATAGGCAGAAAGAGGGCAATACACTTTACAAACCTCATTTATGCACCAGAACTGTCTGAATTCTCAAACCTCCTGATTAGGTCCCAACCACCATATTAAAAGGCAAGTTACACATTCAACACTACAAACCAGAAACAAAAACAGAATGAATCACTACAAACTGGTTTACTCTGTGGGGTTGTCTTGTTATCTCACACACACAAAAAGGGCAAAAATCCATTCCTGTTTTTCCCACGTTTGTTTCAGGAGTAATTGAAACTAAGGTGGAGCCTTTTCGTTGTTGCTACCAATGAATACGGGTCAGCATCTCTTACTGATCTAATACAAATACCTTAGAGATCTACTAGTAAAGACCTCAATCTAATTTTTGCCCACCCCTGGACTATACCCATACATACACCACCACCATTGTGTGCATCTGGCGTCTGCACATAAAGAGCTTAATAATGATCTTAGTGATGCATTTACCCTGGGACTCCAGAACTCAATATATATATACGGGTAGACTAGAAACAAGCTCACTGTTCTGCCTGTTCCAATGCATCTCGACCTCTCTCTTCTGAAAATGGCACATAAACTATGTATGCAATCTCACACACACAGACAAATGCACATACATATTGATTGGTTTACTGCATACATATATTTCTGCCAAGGCACTGAGGACAGTTTACAATTTTAAAATACCAAAACAAATAAATGATATAAAATGTACAATGGTGTCCGTGTGTGTGTGTGTGTGTGCATCCAGCTCAGATGATACTGCTGAGATTATGTAACTCAGGAATTAAAACTTGAATTTGCTTGCTTTCCTTTTCTCTTCCATTCCTTTTCCCTTTAGTATCATGCCTGTTGGATTGTGAACCTGTGGGCAGGAATTGTCTTTTTTAAAAATAAAGACAATCCCTGTACACAGGTTCACAACCAAACCTTTCTGTCTAGAGTACACAGAAAGTTTAAGTGCTTGATAAGTAATGTCAATTTATTATTGAGAAGTCCAGCCAGAACCCATGCACATATCTGTACATTGTGAGGAAACTTCATTTATTTTCATTTCTGATCTGCCCCCCCACACACACACACACCCATGTTGACTCTGCGTTATCTTTCCAGAGCTGCTGGGTCAAAACCATCTGTAAGTATGTCATCATGCAGTTGTGAAAGTCTCTGCTACAGATTGAAGTATCAGTCATACCTTGCACAAATGAGACTGTAAAATCCATTCTGATGCTCTGGGGTTTGTTTTGTTATATGAATCTTAACAATATAATCACCCATGCATTAACTCTTCTATGTGTGTAACATGTAAGGGCAGCTCAGATTCATCTTATAGAAAAGGATAGATTCCTGAATGCTCTGAGGGATTTTCCAGTTGACGGGGATGGTGAATCTGTCTTGCTATGGAATGGCAAAAAGTGACGGGCCATTAACGCATTGCTCCCGAGTGCCCTCTCTGATGCTGTGGAGCTTGCAGTTCCTGGTATTCTGGGGAGCTAAGGACAATGAAACACATCTGAGCACAAATGGCTTGGAACTCGTGGCTTGGAACTTGCTGGCTGGGGCACAAATGCGAGCACAAATCTCTCTCAGAGAATAGCATTGGGTGACTGTCTTTCAGCTCCCTGGCAGTTAAGCTGTGGGGTGCCGCAGGGTACCATCTTGTCCCCCATGCTCAGGGCCAGCCCAAGGCATGCCAGGGCCCTTGGGCATCAGCTTTCCCCGGGCCCTGGTGTATGTGTGAGCACGCGGGGCCCCTATACCCCCCACCTACCTGTCGCCTGTCTTTTAGCATTGCCATTAACCAAGATGGAGGCCACGGTTTCCCTAAGGGGATGAAGCCTCCGCCGCCATCTTGGTTGATGGCACACATGTGTGCTACACACGTGCATCTCTGCCATCAACCAAGATGGCGGCAGGGGCTTCAGCACCCTAGGGAAACCTCGGCCGCCATCTTCATTAAGGGCAATGCTAAAAGGCAGGAGACAGGTAGGTGGAAAGAGGGAATGCCGGGAATGTGGAAGCTCCTGTCCTGCGATCCATGGGAGCAGTCATCAGGAGCTTTGGGGTGAGGTGTCAGCAGTATGCTGACGATACCCAGCTCTATTTCTCCATAACATCTGAATTGGCAGAGGCCGTGCAAGCCCTTGACCGCTGCCTGGATTCAGTTGTGGGCTGGACGAGGGCCAATAAACTGAGTCTGAATCCTAGCAAGATTGAGACGCTGTGGGTTGGTGATTCCCGAGTTCGGATAATTGGTCAGTTGCCTGCTTTGGATGGGGTCGTACTCCTTCTGAAAGAGCAGGTCCATAGTCTGGTGGTGCTCCTGGCTCCATCTTTGTTGTAAGAGGCCCAGGTGACCTCCGTGGCTAGGAGTGCCTTTTACCAGCTTTGGCTGGTAAGACATCTGCGTCCATTTCTGGACCGGGATAGCCTGACCACTGTTGTCCATGCACTGGTACCCTCCAGGCTGGATTACTGTAATGTGTTCTATGTGGGGCTGCCCTTGAGGTTGGTCTGGAAGCTGCTGCTGGTGCAAAATGCGGTGGCGAGACTGCTCACTGGGGCAGGGTATCGCTGACATGTCACCCCGCTGCTGAAAAAATTGCACTGGCTGCCCATTTGCTACCGGGCCAAGTTCAAGGTTCTAGTTTTGGTGTACAAAGCCCTATACAGCTTGGGACCAGGACATCTGAAAGACCATCTAGAAAACGGATCTTTAGTGTGGCGGCACCTACCCTGTGGAATTCCCTCCCCTTAAATATTAGGCAGGCGCCATCTCTATTATCTTTTTGGCGCCTTTTGAAGACTTTCTTTTTTCAACAAGCCTTTTAGGTTGCGACCTATCCCAGGCTGTATCTGTGTTGGAATTGCTTTTAATATGTTTTTTAAAAAAAATGTTTTTAACCCTTTTTAAAAGATGTTTTTAAAGCTTTTTTTTAAAAAAAATGTTTTTAAAGTTGTTTGGTTTTAATGTATTTTAAGGTCTGTTTTTATGATGTTTTGATGTGTTTTTAGTGCTTTTGTTTGCCACCCTGGGCTCCTGCTGGGAAGAGGGGTGGGATATAAATCAAATAATAAATAAATGGCTTGGAACTCATTGTGAAAATACTGAACAAATGTCAGTGCAAGTAATTGTGCCCATTGTGTGGCAGAGGGCAGCAAAGTCAGCAGGGCCGGCACCAAAGGGTGGCCAGGTCGGGCCCTTGCTGAGGGCCCCACGGCCCACAGGGGCTCCTCGTTAGGGTGGGGGAGGAGCGCTCCCTTGCCACAGATCGCAGGGGGGAGCTTTCAGGCCACCCACCCATTTGCTTGCTCCATCTACCTACCTCTCCTGTCTTTTGAGGCTGCGGCACTGCACGCGCAGGGTTACCATCTACCAACATGGTGGCGGAGGCTTTTTTAAGGGGCTGATGCTCCTACTGCCATCTTGGTTGATGGCAGGCATGTGCATGTGCATGCGCGTAATATATCGCGTGTGCATGCCATCAACCAATATGGCAGAGGGGACATCAGCCCTTTAGAGAAGCCTCCCCTGCCATCTTGGTTGGTGGCAGCCCTGTGCGCACAGTGCACGCAGCAACAGGAGACAAGAGAGAGGTAGGTGAAACAAGCAGGAGTCATGTGCCCAGGACAAGCTGGTGCCCAAGGGCCCAGTCATGCCTGTTCCTGGCCCTGAAAGTCAGAATACTTTGGGGCTTCACTGCATCAAGTAGCCATCTGGCACAGCTTTTCCAAGTGGTATGGAGTTTATTAACATCAACCCCAGAGAATGGGGTGTTGGAACTTCAGGAGCCCATTTGAGGATAAAATTGCTCACCTCTGATGACTTGGATGCTGTTTTAACAGGTCCAGGGGAAGGGAGGTGCCCAATGCACCATCTTGTCCAGTTTTGTGGACTCGGTTATAGCTTTTGAGGCCTCAAGACACGAACCAGGCATTTGAGGCTGTTTGGCCAACTACATGCCCCCTCAATTCTTACTCCTTGTGGCTGATATGAGCTAACTGGGTGGGGTTAACTGGGTGGGTTCAGGGTGTGGTAAACATGTTGTTAATGTAAGGAGATGGTGGAAGCTGCTTTTAAAGAGACATTCCCCCTGCAGTGGGGGAATACCCTGGATGCCAAGGTTTGCAGAAAGTACCACCTGGTCACAAATACACCTTTTTGAGGGTACTACTTGAGAGGGTAACAGCAGCCTAGCTCCCAGTGCGCCAGATAAACCGATAATCTAGACCCATTTCAGTCTAGGTTCAGGCCTGTTTTGGGGATTGAATTGGCCTTGGTCACCCTGATAGATGACCTTTATTGAGAGAGGGAGTGAAACCTTGTTGCTCTTGCTGAATTTCTCTACAGTTTTTGATACCATGGCATCTTACTGAATTGGCGTAGTGATTTGGGAGATGGAGGTACTATTTTGCAGTGGTTCTGCTCCTACCTGCAGGGCTGGTTCCAGAGAATGGCATTGGGCGATGATGCTGTTTTACATCTACATGAAGCCGTTGGGAGCAGTAATAAAGGGATTTTGAGTGTGATGTCAACAGTATGCTGATAACATTCAACTCTATTTCTCTGTTATTTCTGAATCAGGTGTGGCCATAAAAGCCCTAGATCGGTGCCTGGATCCAATGGTGGGCTAGATGAGGGACAGTAAGATGAAGGTGATAAGAGGGTGACCTTGAAGGCATGTGGGTCCTGAGACCAGGAATTAGGTGATCTGCTTATTATTGATGGAGATGCATTTCCTCTAAAGGATCAGTGGCATAGTCTGGGGGTGCTCACTGATCCATCACTGATGCTGGAGGATGAGATAGCCGCAGTGGCTAGGAATGCCTTTTACCAGCTTTGGCTGGAGTGCCAGCTACAACCATTCCTGGCCTAAGACAGCTTGTGTTGGTTACCTGAAGACTGAACTGAGCTCTATGTGGGGCTGCCCTCAAGGCTGGTTTGGCAGCTGCAGCTAGTGCACAATGCAGTGATAAGGCTGCTAACTGGGCAGCTTATTATGACCATGTAACACCACCAGTTTTGGTACTTACCTATAAAGCCCTGAGAACTTGGGCTTTCTGAAGGAATGCCTTCTCCTGTGTAAACCTGCCCAGTCACTAAGATCTTCCAAAGAGGCCTTCCAAGTTGTTCCAAAGGTCTATCTTGTGGCAACCTTTGGGCAGCGTTTTTTCTTGTGGCCCTTTGCCTTTTCTGTGGGCGAAGGTTGTTCCATAGGCTAACACCTCATGTTCTTGGTCTTTGGCCCTTGCTACAGACTTTTTTTCTCCCAGATCTTTGCTGGCCATTAATACCAGTGTGTTGATTACCCAGACTTTATTGCTGCTGTGTTTATTGTTTTTATTGTGTTTTTAATGTTTTATTGAGAACTGCCTTGGGATATTTTTAGGAAGGCAGTATAAAAATATTTAAATAAATCTATGGCTCAAATCTGCAGTAGCCAAGATAAAATGGAAATAGTTCCAAATGTACAGGTTTTTTTTTTTAGCAATTTCTTTTAAGGGTAAAAATCTCTTAATTCCTTAATCTTTTGAGATATTAGTATATTCTGTACATAAAGATATATCCCTAATCCATATACATTTACCAGTATTTCATAACCATCTCAAGTGCTATTAATGCTCATAAATGGATTTTTTTCTGCATTTATATTATAAACTACTACTTTTCTCGAGTGTTTTATAAGTACAAGAACTTTTGACAAAGAATTCAGCAGGTCAGTGTTTGTAATATTGATACCACTTGGCTACAAGATACTCTGTTCCATGCGTCAGCACATATCTGGGTTTTCATTTGTGCATGTTTCATCCAGTTCTGTGGTTAGTCCTGGTCTTCTAGTAAAAATAATGCACAAAGATTTCCAAAGTATGATAATTTCTGTATGTTCAGTTTAGCAAACAGGTTTGTATTGAGTATTTTTATTTATTTATTATTTGATTTATATCCCACCCTTCCTCCCGGCAGGAGCCGAGGGCGGCAAACAAAAGCGCTAAAAAACACATGAAAACATCATAGAAACAGACCTTAAAATACATTAAATCAAAAGAACTTTAAAAACATTTTTTAAAAAAACTTTAAAAACATATTTTAAAAAGGGTTAAAGACTACGTAGACCACCAGACTACGGACCTGCTCTTTCAGAGGGTGTGCGACCCCGTCCAAAGCAGGCAACTGACCAATTATGCGAACTCGGGAACCACCAACCCACAGCGCCTCAGTCTTGCTAGGATTCAGACTCAGTTTATTGGCCCTCATCCAGCCCACCACTGAGTCTAGGCAGAGGTTCAAGGCTTGCACAACCTCTCCCGATTCAGATGTTATGGAGAAATAGAGCTGGGTATTGTCAGCATACTGCTAACAACTTGCCCCAAAGCTCCTGATGACTGCTCCCAAGGGCTTCATATAGATGTTAAACAGCATGGGGGACAAGATGGTACCCTGTGGCACCCCACAGCGCAACTGCCAGGGGGCCGAAAGACAGTCACCCAATGCTATTCTCTGACAGCGACCCTGGAGATAGGATCAAAACCACTGTAAAACAGTGCCTCCAATACCCATCTCACCAAGTCGGCCCAGAAGGATACCATGGTCAATGGTATCAAAAGCCACTGAGAGATCAAGTAAGAATAATAGGGTCGCACTCCCCCTGTCCTTCTACCGATAAAGGTTATCCATCAGGGCGACCAAGGCCGATTCAGTCCCATAACCAGGCCTGAACCAAGACTGGGATGGGTCAAGATAATCTGTTTCATCCAAGAGTACTTGCAACTGCTGTGCCACAACCCTCTCAATCACCTTCCCTAAAAAGAGGGTATTTGCAACCGGTTGGTAGTTGTCACAAACCAATGGGTCCAGGGTGGGCTTTTTCAGGTCGGATCACCACCTCTTTCAAGGCGGCTGGAACCACTCCCTCCTGCAATGATGCTTTGACCACACCCTGGATCCATTCGGTCAAACCCCCTCGGCATGCTTTAATAAGCCAAGAAGGGCAAGGGTCGAGAGGACACATTGCTGGCAGCAGCATCACAATCACCTTGTCTACGTCATCAGGCTGCATCAACTGAAACCGTTCCCAAGACGTTGCAGCAGACGTTGCATTGGACACTTCATTGGGGACTACAGTAGATGTGGATGGGGCATCAAGACTGTTATGGAGGCGAGCAACTTTACCCTTAAAGTGCCTTGCAAACGATTCACAGTGGGCCTCTGAAGGGTCTAAAACTCCCATTTCCTGAAGTTGATGTCAACAGACCCCTGACAATACAGAAAAGCTCCACTGGATGGCTACTTGAGGATATGATGGCGGAAGAGAAGTGGGCCTTCTTCATCGCCCTCACTACCACACAGTTGGCATGGTTATGATGTTTTACTCGTGCCCGATCAGCCTCACAGCATGTCTTTTACCACTTGCTCTCTAGCCATTGTCCAGTCTGTTTCATTGCCCTTAGCTCACTGGTGTACCAAGGGGCAAACCGGGCTCCACAATGCCAGAGAGGGCGCTCCGGGGCAACCGTGTCAAGAGCCTGATGCACCTCACTGTCCCACAGCGTGACAAGAGCTTCAACAGGGTCACCTGCTCTATCTACTGGAAACTCCCCCAGGGCATTCAGGAATCCTGTGGATTCCATTAGGCTCCGGGGGCAGACAATCTTAATCTGTCCACCACCCCTGCAGGGAAGGATAGGAGCCATAAGTCTAAACTTCACCAGGAAGTGATCTGACCATGACAATGGGGTGACATCCACCCCCCTATCTCCAGACCACCCCTTCCTCCATCTGGAGCAATAACCAAGTTGAGGGTGTGCCCTGCCCTATGTGTTAGGCCAGTGACAACTTGAGACAGCCCCATGGTTGTCATGGAGGCCATGAAGTTCCGAGCCGGAACACTGGAGACAGCCTCCGCATGGACGTTGAAATCACCCAGCACTATCATTCTGGGCTCCTCCAACACCACAGCCGAGATGGACTCCGCCAGCTCGGTCAGAGAAGCTGCCAGCAGCAACCCTAGTTTACTGTCTCCTTGGCCCGACACCAGGTGCAGGCCCTCACAGCCAGCTCCAAGACAGAATGGTTTCCTGGTGACAGAGATGGTAGTTCTCTAGACCACAGCAACTCCTTCTCCCCCCCCCAATCCCTGCAGCCTGTGCTGGTGTTGCACTGAGTATCCAGATGGGCAAAGCTGGGTCAGATCAACTCCTCCCAGCTCACCCACCCAGGTCTTGGTAATGCACACCAAATTGGCCCCTTCATCCAAAATCAAATCATGGACGACAGCGGTCTTATTGTGTACTGATCTGGCTTTAAACAGCAACACACACTGGCCAGTGGGCACAGCAGATGAGCAACAAGGAACCCATCCATGAGAGGAGTGGCAACAAGGAACAAGGCGCAGATAGCCTTGCCCTCATCTTCTATGGTAATTCACCACATCCCCATGGTTTTATTTCCCTCTACCCGTGATCACTGAATCCAATTGGTTCAGCTATGCCCAATAGCATCTCAAATACAGAAGACACTATTTTTAAAAAACAAAAGCTTTTTCTGCATCCATGAAAATGAATACAATGGGTTCAGGCAGTATGGTTGGATCTATGATAAATATCACTGTTGCTATTGTTCATATTGTACCTCTGTTAATAAGGTACAATGAAGGTATCGTACAATGAAGGTATCCAGGAGGTATTTTATTTATGTAACAAAATTTATATACCACTTGATTGTAAAAAACCTCTAAGCAGTTTACAAAAACAAAATTATCAATAAAACAGTTAATTTGTTTTATTAAGATCTAAAACACGTTAAGATCTAAGACACACTGTTTTGTGCATGTCTGGTATACTGGAAAACATATCTCATTAAAAAAATTGTCATGTGCGCAATATCTGCTCCTTCCCCAGTGTAGACCTCAGTTTCCAGAACTCAGTGAGGGTGGGGAAGTTCTAATTGAGGGGAAGAGGCAACACACGGTGTGAATACATCCCATCATGCACTGCCCACTAGTGTGGGCACAAAACACTGAAATAGTTCAGCTTAATTGATCCTTGCTGTCCTGGACTGTTAATCTGTTCTTTACTTGGTAGAACATGTTGTGTATAATATAGGAATGCATGTTGCATGTTTGCTTAGGAAGTTATAGGGTTAACCAGCCAAATGGCATGATCTGGCCTGGTGGCAAAACTTTCAAGGCAGTGTGTCCACCATTGCCTGTGTGTGGAAAGTCATATCCTAGTCTGGACCATCCATTACTTCCTATGACCTACTGGAGTGGGGCATATGATTAACATGCAGAGTTTTTATTACAGAATAGCCATTCTGAAGTTTTTGAGAATAAGACACGTTCTCATTATGATAAGGTGCCTGGGAGATAGGAAGAAATTTGCTGACCCTGGGAGGAAGGCTCCAAGGAACAAAGGGCTACTTGTGTGCACGGAATCCTACTGAGGGCCTGGTGAGACTGTCTAGACTAGGGCAAGTGGACTGTTTCAATTTGTTTTTGCTTCAAACGGATATTCTGGGAGTTTCCTGTAATTTTGGGGCATTGCATTTCTTTCTCTATAACTTTGGCTTGGCTTAAACTTCAATTTTTTCTTTCTGTTAGTAAACTCTTTAATTGTTTTATAAACCTGGTGTGGTCTCTCTTTATTTTCACCACCATGCCTGAAGCCATTGTACCACAAGAAGCTTCAGAGATAAACCAAGGAATTTTAGAGGCTGTTATTTATTTATTTATTTATCGCCCATCTGGCTGGTTGTCCAGCCACTCTGGGCAACGTACAGAATAAAAACATACAAATACATTAAAACATTAAAATCTCAACAGTAGTAATAAACCTAACCCACCCCAAAAGCCTGTCTGAAGAGCCAGGTCTTCAAGGCCTGGCGGAAGCTCATCATAGTGGGGGCATGACAGAGATCGTTTGGGAGGGAATTCCACAGGGTGGGAGCCACAATAGAAAAAGCCCTCTCCCTAGTCCTCACCACTCTAGCTGTTTTAACTGGTGGGATAGAGACGAGGCCTTTTGAGGCTGATCTTGTTGCGTGGCATCTTTGATGAAGCTGTTTGATAAGGAGTGGCTTTCTCAAACTTTGTAATTCCTTATCTGGTGGTAGCATGGGGGGGAGGGTGAAAAGAGAGGGGTATGCTCTCTTGTGACCAGATCTCCCTTTCCCAGGCAACCAGAGACCCAGAGTGGCCGGGTGGAGCCGTCACACTCATGTATGGACAAACGTGTACAAAAGCGGACATGGAAAAACTGGATCTGTGTGACCCATGTGCACACTAACACTCTAGCGTGTACACAGCCTTTCTATCTCACATTACAGTTCTCTAGTTAGGGAGAACATAACCTATTAATAAGGATCTTAGCCAACAGTAGTATTACAAGAGTGCTGCATTTTAAAATGTATTATTTATCCAGCTTATGAAGCCCTGAAACCATATACCCAAGAAACCACATTCCTCACAGTTTCTTGAAGTTGTATTAGCTAGGTTTTTAAACTGCATTACCCTCTCATGAAATGAAAAAAAAATTGCCCTGGGAGCATTCTCAAACACAGTTAAACTGAAAAATGCATACTTGGAAATTCAAAACTAAACATCGGATCCTCATAACTATGTATGGTACTGTGCAATAATAAAATATTTTTTCATCAAAGGAAATACCATTTCTCTCCCTCCCCACTCATCACTTTAATCCCTCCTCCAAACTGAATTTAAAATTTATGCTCTTACCTGACTGAGTATTTGTCAAATTCTTTTGCAAACTGCTCTTTGATTGCTACCTTTTAGCCCAGTGGAACTTGACCTGAACTAATATGTTTTATAACAGCATGAAAGTTAATATTTACCAATGGTATAATAATGTGGGTTTACAGTAGGTCTCTTCAACAACTGGCGAGAAGAAAGTGATCATGGAAATCAAAATTAATAAATACTCTTAGGGCCAAATTACACCTTATATGGCATATCCCATGGGATTGGATTTCTTGACTTTCCCCCCTGAAAGTCTCACTCCCTAAATCATGTCTCTGTGGAGTATTTAATGGATCTTGTCATCACAAATAAAGGGTGCTTCCAGACATTGATTTAGCAGCACCCAATCATACTCATTCATAGTGGATGTGAGAGAACAGGGAAACCAAAATAAAAATAATGATGCAGGAGTATATTATCTCCTAGCCTCCTTGCAAATCCATATTGCCAAAGAAACAAAAAGCATATGAAAATTAAGTATGTGGTTGTTCCATTAGCCTCCTATCATCTCCATGACACAGTGATGGGCTGGATGTGGTCCAGTAAATTGAGGCTGAATTCTGAAAAGACAGAGGTGTTCTGAGTCTTGAGTTCTGATGTCCAGGAGGTGGGGAGATGCCCTGATCTGGGATGGGGTTGCACTCTCCTGGAAGGAGCAAGTCCACAGTTTGGGAGTACTTCTGGATTCAACACTGTCACTGGAGGCTAAGCTCACTTTGGTGCCTAGGACTGCCTTTTTCCAGCTCATGCCACCTTTTAGACAGAAATGACTTGGCCACTATACTCTGTGCTCTGGTAACTTTCAGGTTGGATCACTGTAACATGCTCTATGTGGAGCTGACCTTGAAGACAACCCAGAAACTTCAACAGGTCCAAAATGCAGTGGCCAGATTACTGGCTAGGGTTCTGATTAAATCACATATAAACCCTGTTTTAAAACAGCTGCATTAGTTGCCAGACCTAATTTAAGGCACTCACATTAATGTTTAAAGCCCTAAACTCATGCCCCAAATATCTGAAAGACCACCTCCATCCCTACCGACCTTCTTGGATGTTAAGATCTATAGAAGGAGCCTCTTGGTAGTTTCACCACCCTCAGCTTGGGGGAGGGGGCTTGGCCCAGGAGGGGGCATTCTCTGTGGCAGCCCGTAAGTTGTGGAACACCCTCCAAGGTGCATTTGGCAACTTTACTATACAGTTTTTGGCAAATGCTGAAGACACACCTCTTTACCCTCACCTTTGACACTTGAGATGTATATTTTTGGGACCCACCCTATTTTTGTGATTGTAAATTGTAAATTTGTTTTTAAGGATGTATTTTAAATGGTTGCTCTGGGACCTCAGGGTGAAGGATGGGTAATAAATATATCTATGTAATATTTTTATTAAGTGTCACGCTGCAGTTTGCTTGGCCACAGACAGGTGGTGCTGTGAATTATAGCATGATAATGCCAGGTATCATTCCATGATAGTGGCCAGGCCAGGCCAGGCAGGAGAATGAGTGTGCGAGTAGGGTTGCCATATTCCAGTTCCACAAATCCAGGCAGGCTAATTTGCATATTATGCATATTATTTGCATATTATGCAAATATTTGCATATTAATATTTGGATTGTTCGGTTGTTTTGTTTTTGTGTCTAGGAATTACCACCAAAAACTGGAGAAAGATGTGAGAAATCTTTTTTTTTAAAAGCAACATTTTCAGCCTTAAATGCCTAGACTCTAGTTTCCAACACTATGGAATATTGATTGATTGATTAAGAGGATTTATATCCTGCCCTTCTGCTGTTAAAAACAGAGCTCAGCACAGCTTACAAATATAATAAAAACAATAAAAATACACAATCAATATAAAAACATAATAAAAACACAAAATAGCAACAAACATAAAGTAAGTCAGGACAGCAGTACGGTTAACCATATACGATATATTTCAAAGATGTGGTGGGTGGAGAAAAACAAGAAGCCAAAATGTTAGGAAAAGGAGTCTTTCACACCACATGCTCAGTTCTAAATACTGTTGCAGCAAGTTTTACAAGTTCCTCCAGTATTCCATTGGTGCAGGCACTCAGACATTCAAAGTATCTGTATGTTTCTTAGGTTTTATAAAAGCAGAGCTTTGCTTAACTCAAAATTTCTTCTCCCTTTGATCAACCACATCTACACAGGTTCCACCTCCATACTCAAAGTGAAACTGGGCCTGGAAGTGTGCAACAACCCCACACATATCTTGCTAATTAGATTACCAATGCCAGGATGTATGTCTTATCGACTACTCTCCTGCCCCCCCCCCGGGCATCATGAAAGACCCAGTCCTGGGCTCAGAAAGAAAATAAATATCTGGTCCTCTTCAAAGTACTGATAAGCCTCTTGTTTTAATTAAAATAGTAATTATAAATTCTTGCTCTTATCACTAATGGGTTAATTATCTTGCATATGCTGCTGTTGCTTCTATGGCTGTAACGGAGAGAGGTTAAAGATAAGTGAAATGCAAATAGGAAAAAAACAACACAAAAGGCAGTAACACTTTCCTAAATGTAATACCATACCAACCACAACAAGATTCCTATGAGTAAGGCAGAAAACTCAGCATCCCACAACCAGTCAGGATTCATAACCAAAAACCCAAACTAAAAACATCCTAGCAGCCAGTCAGCCAAGGTCACAGAAATCCCCATGCAGCACAGCCTGACCTGGGGACTGCAGTTAATGCAGAATGCTGCAGCACAATTACTGACATGAGTGAGATCCTATCAGCACATAATACCTCTGCTCTGAAATCTGAATTGGTTGCTGATTTGCTACCAGGCCAAGTTCAAGCTGTGCTTTCCATGTTATGGGTGCCACATAGTACTTGTTCTGCTCTTGAAAGAAATCAGTCCTGTAAAGTGGCAGCACCTACACTTTGGAACTCCTTGCCTATTGACATTAGGGAGACGCCTCTTTTCAGCACCTGCTAAAATCAGTTTTCTAGAGGCAAGGCTCTCCAGGCATGTGGAAGCTATTGTATTTTTAAATCTGTTTTTAACTCATTGTTCGTTTTATTATTTTGAATGTTTTTAAGTATCTGTCCTTAATGCTTTTGCCAATAATTTTATTGTTTTAATTCTTTCTGTAAACCGCTTTGAGATTTTTTACAATAAAGCGGTATATAAATGTTGTAAATAAAAATAAATAAATGTTGGAGTCACTGTGGCCCTTGAGTCTCTTCCCACTTTTAGGAACCAAGGAATCTGCCTTATACTGATTCAGGCCATTTCATACCATGATTTCTTAAATGCAATACCATATCAACCACAACAAGATTCCTATGAGTAAGGCAGAAAACTAAGCATCTCACAACCAGTCAGGATTCCTAACCATAAACCAAAAATATGATAAATGAAGAAATATTTATATAAGCATGACTATCAAATATATTTATTATTTACACAAACTGTAAAGATATTTATAGTGCAATCCTAGGTTTATTTATTCAGAAGCAAGTCCCAGTGTATTCAGTGGGGCTTACTCAAACAGGGACAGAAATGCAACCTCAAGTGATAAGCAACCCAAAATTCCAAATCATGCCACTTTATGCTGTTTTGCAACTGTTTATACTTGTTTTTATGGTTATTGGATTTTAAATGGCTTTATTTCTTGTTGTGAGCTGCCTTGGTTTCCAACTCTACCTCACAGGGTTGTTGGAAAGACTCCATACACGCACACGCACATGCTGCAGATGTATAAATACATACAGCCCATATAATAGTTTATTGTCAAACCAGTTGGTCATTGCAGAAAAATCAGTATTAGTTTTAAAAAATCAGTATTAGTTTCCTACAGAATAAAAACTGTAATACCTAAGTAAGCCCTGCCTACTTGCTTTAAAATAGGATTGGAGGGGGGGGGACAGAAAGAGTTAGAACACAAACACAATTCTTTTTTACATTCACTCCAAAGTCCCATTGATTTTCAGCACATTCATAACCATGTCTACTCAAAAGTAAGTCCTATTGAATTCAATGGGATTTACTCTGGGCATATGGGATTAGCTTTGACCCCCACAAAAGCAAGTATTGGGAAGGTCTTCAAAACACTGCCCAGGATCTGCACACAAGAAGAAAAAAAAAACTGAAATGTACTTACCCAATTCATGAGATTTTCAGATAAACGCGGGGAAACCACCATTTTGTTTTCTAGACACTGCCTCAGGTCAATGAAACTGAAACACAACCCTGGCTTCACTGATTGGCTGCAATCCTGAATGGGTGGGGTTAAAGCTACGAAGTGCTATAGTATACAGAACTGTTTAAAGAAAGATTTAACAGTCGGGGGCAGCTGATGTTTTTATGTATATCTCAAGAACCAGACCACCTAGAAACTTAATTTTTTAAAAAATTAAAGCTGAGAATCTGGGCCACCTAAGGGGCGAGCCGGGCGCCAGGTGGCATGCAAAGAATCCGGGTAAAACCTGGCTAACTGGGCAATATGGCAACCCTATGTGCGAGGCACATGCTCGAGGGATGAAAAAGAACTGGAAACAGGCAGGAGTAAAGGGGAAAATGTATAGTGGAACAGAGAAACAGAGAGAAGTAGCAGTAAAGTGGGGTGGGTGTGAAGGTTTAGCAGAAAGAAACTGAGACGGGGGTGGCAGTGGAGGATCAGGCAAGATAAGCAAGCAAGGAATTTGAGTGGACCAACAGGCGCACCACAGCTGGAGGCGAGGGAGGTGGTATGGTGGCTGCTGTAGGCAAGCCACGGAAGAGCAATCATGACTCAGCAATTGTCCTGCTCTTTTGTGCCACTACTGCCTTGTCTCATTGATGATGGTGTTTCAGGCTTAGTGGTGGTGGAGGAGGAAGGAAGCAGTGGGCGGCAGGACAGTTGCTGAGGTGCTGCCCCAGCCTGACCTGAGATTTTCCAGTAACTTGCCTGGGCCACCCACCTCTGTCTAACTCCCCCATTTCCCTCCTCCTTGCGGGAGAAGATGTAACCCTGCTTAGCACAGGGTTCATGTGCATGAAAAAGGTCCCTGCAGGGATCTCTTTTGTGCCCCTGAAGCCAATGATAAGGAGGATTGCCCTTCCACTCTGCATAAGCTGATACGAAGGCAGGGTGACCCTGCTTAGTCCAGGTGCATGAGGGAGGTCCCTGCAGGGATCTCTTTCATGCATCTGAATCTAGTGCTAAGCTGATAAGGGGTGGGAGGGCAATCCTGCTGAGTGCCGGGGGGGAAGGAAGGGAGGCTCAGCCAGCTCTAAACCCTCCACACTAACTCATTAGACCAGGGGTGGAGGACCTTTTTTGCCCCTAACCTGTGAGCCAACTTTGACATGTGGGTTGGGCAACCATCCTGTCAATCATGTAACATGACAATCTTGCCACGTGACTGGCATGTGAGTTGTCCCTCCCGTCAAACGTGGCCCATAGGGTGGGAGCCAAATATGTTCCCCACCCCTGATCTAATGAGTTAGTCTTGGGGGGTTTGGTGAGGTCTAAGGGAAGAAGGATCAATCAGGGGTGGGGGTGGAGTTGTAGGTGGGGTCAGTGAGCAACACAAGCAGGGGTGGAGCCCCTAGTATCCTCATATATATCGCTGTCACTCTTCCACTTCCACCACCCTCAGTCACCCAGAAGTCTCCTGCTTCAAAACATTATGCCTCCTTTCCCTTTGCTGGCCTGTCCATCTCGAACTGCCTCCCAGAAACATGTGTGATGCCATTTCCTTCTTATTTCCTTCACATCCCTTTTCAAAATCCACCTTTTCTGTGAAGCCTTGGTTCAGCCCCCTGGTTACCATGCCATACAGCAATGGGCAGAGCAATTCAAATTATATTTGAAGTAAATTATGCCGGTGCAAATTACCCCTATTCCAAACCCTGTTCAGGAGCAGGGCTACTGCTGGCTGAGAACCCCATCTGACCTCCAGCTTGGCAGAGGGAAAACAGGTCAAAATAAAGTTTGACTTACACCACCCTTCTCACTAGTGTAACTTCC
Source organism: Rhineura floridana (assembly GCF_030035675.1). NCBI lineage: Eukaryota > Metazoa > Chordata > Lepidosauria > Squamata > Rhineuridae > Rhineura > Rhineura floridana. The sequence goes on along the minus strand of NC_084484.1, from coordinate 60,661,361 downwards.
ACTGGGTTGCTAGGTCATGAGACCGAGCTGAAGAGCGTTCAGAATAGGGATAAGCCTCCCCTTAGCCCATCCTCCCACACACCCCAGAATACCCCTTTCTCAGGGCCTGCCTCAGCTGACCTGGGCAAGACTTTATGCTGCAGTTCTGGCTGAGCCAGGATGAGGGATTTCAGCTGGCATAGCTTCAGTATAGCCCAGGCTCAGCTAGCAATCCACCTATTCCAAACTCTGCCGGCAGATCTTGGGTTTGGATTGCTCCCTGAGCCTGTAATCAAGTCTAAGCATGTGTAACTGAAATCATCATGTTCTTTCTTGCTTTACGCTTTCTGTGTCCCCTGTGCCAAATTTTAGATTCTCTATCCACTTTCTCCACACCATGCAATAATGTTATACACTTCTATCACGTCTCCTCTGACTCGCCTTTTCTCTAAACTAAAAAGCCCCAAATGCTGAACCTTTCCTCATAGAGGAGTTGCTCCCATCCGCTTTATCATCTTAACTGCCCTTTTAAAAACTTCTTCCAACTCTACAGTATCCTTTTTGAGGTGAAGCGACCAGAATTATGAACAGTATTTCCAATGCGGTCACACCGTGGATTTGTATAACAGCATTATATTGGCAGTTTTATTTTCAAAACCTTTCCTAGTGATCCTAACATGGAATTTGGCTTTTTCACAGCTGCCGCACACTAGGTTGACATATCTAGAGGGTAGGAGGGTGAAGGAAGGGAGAGGGCAGATTTGATCATTTGCATGCTTATTGAGTTCAACAGGATTTACTCCTGTGCAATCATACTTAGGATAGGTGAAACTGACCTGGGGGAGGAGAAGGGGAGTAAGGCTAGGGGTAGGGAGGAAGGGGGAGGAAAAGGGGGAGGAAGGAGATTGGGTGGGTGGGCACTGGGCAGAGGAAAAGCCCTTTTCCTTTCCAAAAGGAAAACATTGTTAACAGTATCATTTTTGGGGGGATTTCTCCCACCTTTTTATGCTATAGCAGACACACATAGTCTCCCACCTAAATTTAAACCAAAATTGACCCTGGCTGAGAGTTGTGAGGAGACACCCTATTCCCCTCAAAGATACAATCCCCAGAATTCTCTGGGAAAGGGGCTGACTGTTAAACCACTCTGGCCACTGGAATAGGAGTCTCCTAACAACTCAGCACCCTTCACAAACTACATTTCACATGATTCTTTGAGGGAAGCCATGACTGCTTTAAGTGGAATAAATGTCTGGCGTGGGTGTGGCTCCGATTAGCCAAGCCAAACAACTATTAGTCTGGCTTTTAGAACACTGACAGTTGGTTCTTACTGAGCATGCCTGCACTGTCATAGGCTCCAATGTTTAATTTAATTAAAAGTCAGCCATGCATTTTTTTTAACTTTTAAGCTACAGAAGATGAAGGTCAGAGTATGGGACAAAGCCAGTAACAGGAATACATGTACTCTGTGAACATGGCTGATTTTTAATTAATTTCAACAAATTACGAGACCACTGACAGAAAAAAGTCCAACAGGGGTCTGGATTATTTTACTCTTGTTTTAGACATTGAACTCTGAATTTTCCATTAGAGTTTTGTATATTGCCGCAAAAATGTAAGACGGTTGTTAAGCAAGTGTTTCTGAGTTCAGGACTATATGTTTTGGAAGATTGTGTTTTGAAATGAGCTTATGGGAAGCAGCAGAATGACACGGGAGTATTTTCAATTTAATATGACAGAATGTGAAAAATCCATGTTGGCTATAGTATACTGCCACTCTTGTGGCTATATAATTTTGTGTGTGGCCACTGATTTATTTTTGGGCCCTCCAATCCATCAGCAAAAGAGGGCACAAATTTACATATGATAATACACATGCAAATTTTATGCAAATGTGTCCCTTTTTGCAGGTAGTTTGGAGGGTCCAATCTGCATACAGTGTACTAGCCCCAGAAAATCCTGTTGACACCCCTGCTAGTAGGTAAAACCTGGGGCATATAACCAAATGTATGGTGAAAATCCTTGAAAGTTGTAATGTCATTTGCCAGTTTCTTTTTGAACGAAAGGAGAAATACTCATCTCAGCGTTCTTGTCAGTTCTTTATTATTATTATTATAACCCCTAAAGACTAGCACATTTACAGCATACATGGATTGGAAGAATTGACTATATAAAACAGTAACCATATGTTTATGGTGTGTTAATACTGTTGCAAAGCAAATAAATAAAATAAACTTTTCAGTGCACCAAGCTTGGCAAATACAACTGTGTTGGGACAAAAACAAAGTTCTATTTTACAATAGCTCTACATACATAAATTATACCCAAAGGCAACTGTGCTGTGGATGCTTTCATAGAACAGAGACAGAACAGACCTGGCAGTAGTTTCTTTCATACCCCTTTAGTAGATTTCATTTCTAAAAGATACTTAAAAAAACATGTTATAGTACTCCTTAAGAATGCCTTTTTAATGCAATCCCCCAAATAAAACTTTAAAAATGATATGACATTTCCTATATGGATTAATGGATTTACATTTTCCAATTTTTGATTAAGCTCTATTCAGTCTGCTCTCCATGGAATCCTATTTATATGTATGTCAAATTGTCTATATAAGCTATTAGGTGGAGAAAGTTGCTTTACATACTGCAAGCAACAAAACAAGAAAGAAATCAGAATATTGAATACCTTCCTCGCATTTAATGCAGCATTGTAGCTTGGTGTCCTGCCTCTTATTTTAAAAAATGAGGGGTTCAAAGTAGGTATATTAAGAATGTGGAAATTATTCAGATAAGTATTGCAATGCTAGATAATCTTCTATCAGCAAAGCCTCATTGAAGGAAATGCAGTATTACAAAAACGAACAGTTTTTTGTAGTGTAATTCAAGTAGTATGTAAAATAAGGGTTCACAATTATTTAGAGGGGGCATAACTAAAAATCTGATCCTGATTTTGCTGATACTGTTCCAATTCAGAGCTGTATTTATTTTATGATGTACATGTCGACCTTTGTGCATATGGGTTTCATGATTTCATTCAATAAAGGGTGGTTCTGCATGCATCTCTTTTAATGTGCACAGATTCTCTTTTCTATTAAAAAAATGGGGAAACACCTGAAGGCAGAAAAAGGCCCATGGCTAGAAGAGATGGGTGAAATAAGGGAAAGGTTGTTGTATCTTGTGATGTCATGCTCGCAATATTCTGTGCATTCAGTTTTAAGCACACTGCTGGCCCAAGCTTTAGGTGATTAGACTATTTAAATTACTGAAATCTTTTCTAATAATTCAGTAGCCCTTCCTCTAAAGCAGTACTTAAAGCTGAAAATTAATAACTTAAGTGTTCAAGTACTTGATTAAAATGTACAAAAATAATAGTTGGGTGGTGAACAGAAATAAATACAAAATGTATGCTATATCAGGAGGAATATTCCCAATAGTACAATTTCAACGTAGTCCACAAAATTTTACACTTGGTGCAAGTTCCGAGGTTAAACATGTTACATAGTGTACATAACACTGAAACTGCAAGGAACATTGAAACAGTAATAACCTAGTTTATCAAATCATGATTAGCTCAAAATCACAATTAGCACATGTAACACAGCTAAGCCATTAAACTGTGAAAAGCAAATGATATAAAAAGCAAATGATATAACAAATGTCTGAGGGCCTAGAATAAACCATGAAAACCTCTGAGAAACTAAAGTGCAAATATAAATAGCTGGGGGAAGTAACACACACTTAGAAAATGCCACATGGATACCAGGCTCTTATTTTGTGGAGAATAACTGAACCACATATCCCATTTCCATCACAAGCCCCATGATCTTAAACACCAACATCAACACTCATTTCAGTAGTATTTAAAAGTGTAAATGTTTGTTTTGCATTACGGTCTTAGAATGAAGAGAATATCATGACTATCATATTTTGTTGAATTAAACAACTCCACAGAAGATTAAGCACGACATGATTAAAAGCAATGCTTAATTTTACACTTTATTTTCAAAAAGAACTGTGAGTGTACTATTCTACCTTAAGCACAATTCACACATTTGTTTTTTGTACTAGTACAGTCTGCAAGTAGATATTAATGAGAGCCTTTCTAAAAGGTAGGTTTGTTGCATGATGGCTTTTCACACAAACATCTCCCTTTGGAAGACAATGGCCCAGTTCAGGTGCAATGCTAAACCATATTCACCATGTTCATCATATGTGAACAAATACGCGTCCATCTCCTCCTCCCCCAGTTCAGCCACAAGAAGGAGAGAAGCATCTCCTTCCTGGTAGAAACTGCAGTTTCACATTAAATCAGGATTGGGAACTTTGAGGAGGAGATTGGAAACCTCCTCCTGTTTTTAAATTGCTGCTGTTTATCTTTATGTCTGAAAGGGACAAACAGTGGTTAGGTAAATTATGGTTTCATCCTGACTTCTTTCAATAAGCCATAGTTTTAAACTAACCACAGTTTTTCCCTTTCAGACATCATAATAAGCTACAGCTAGTTAAGAACAGGTGGGGGACGTTTCTAATCTCTTCCTCAAAGCCGTGATGGAGGAGAAGAAATGTGAACCCAAAGCTCATTCACATAGCACTGAACTATGCTTTAACATTACATCCATACCAGGCAAATATAATAAAACCACCATGTGCAGACATCAATGACTTGTGAAATCATGGGGAAAATTGGCTTTTGTGTAGACCAGCCTTTCCCAACCGGTGTGCCTCCAGATGTTGTTGGACCACAACTCCCATCAGCCTCAGCCATTGCCAATGCTGGCTGAGGCTGATGGGAGTTGTGGTCCAACAACATCTGGAGGCACACTGGTTGGGAAAGGCTGGTGTAGACCATAACGTTCTGAAAGTAGGAAGCCTGTATATGTAATAATTTCAGTTTTCAGTGAAAATATTGGAAAGGTGGGGAGAGGGGGAGACAGGAAAATAAGGAACCAGTAACTCCAACTAGCTAAAGCACATCTAAATTCCTCATATGACCAAGCTGTACATCCAGCAAGTGTGCTTGGCCAAAGGCTTGCATGCATGGAACAGATGATCTGCACAAGTTAAGTTGTATAAGATCATCTTCTGCATGAAAAAAAGAAGTGATCTGCCTTCTGAATATTTCAGTTAGCTTAACTGATACACACAGAAAGTGGTGCAAATTCACAAATCTGTATGATGATACAGATATGCAGGTGACACAGCCTATGCAATCTTTCTTGGTACTTCAAAGTGCAGCTGAGAATGCACTTTTGTATCTGATCTGCAATGCAAATAAGAATGCATACCTTAATTGCCTTCTGAGTCCTCTGCCCACAGCATTCCTAGTGGCATGAACTAGTTTGTCATGTGCAATTTTCTCTTACTTGAACTTGTCTTTCAAGTGGGGAAATATAAAATTTCTGAAGTCAACTGAAAGAATCATGGGCCCAATCCAGTTTTTGAACCATACAGAACTGGGTTTTGTGTCAGTACAAACCACCTTTATGATAGTGTCCTACATAAAGCAAAACAGTTTAAGCTCCTGGCTTTTATATTACTGTGCTGCTCTGTCTTAAAAACTGAGTATTAGCTTCTCCTACACAACAATGCCTCTTGCACATATCAAACTGTCTTGTGTCCAACTTATATACTATTTACAAATTCTGAGGTTTTTTTAAAAAGTATGAAAGTCTTAATTTCAAATCAAATCAGTATAAAAAGATGTGTGAAACAGCTACCTAAACATCATTCATAAAATCCTCAAAGGTCCAGGAATTATCTTTCATTATTTAGGCATATCAGTAAGAAATCAGTGGAACAGTAAATTCAGGCATGTTACATACACTGGTGGCTAGTTAAACGAGCAGACAGTGATCAAATTATTTTCATGTTATAAGTAGTCAGTAAATAATCTTTTTCCTATGGAATCCAATTTAATAAAATTACATGCTTGGTATTACCTAGTGAAACGTACAAAAATTGTTTCTGACATTGTTGTCAAAGTTCATATACTAAAATTGAGTGTATCCACATTTCTCTTTAATGGAACAACTAATCACAGGACAGAGTAATCTTATGATTCAACTTTTCCATAAGTTCCTTCAGGAGGCCTGTAATACTTGGGGAAAGCCTTCAGCTGGAGGGAATTAAATGCATACTTGCGACATCCAACATTCTTCATTGTATTTTCTCTTCGACAACCCTCACTGGGGAAAAAAGACAAGCACAAAAAAATGACAGCAGTAAAACCAAAAACAAACCAAACAATTATTTTAATGAAGTGAACTGGTTATATCATAGCACTGAAATGCTTGAACAGGTGCCTGAATAATTTGCCATTGCAAAAGCAGTGGATCACTAATCAATGCAGGCATGAGGTGCATGGAATAGAAACATGCTGTGTCGAGTTGCTAGTCTTGAAGTTCTAAAAAGCAGTAGTGAATCTCTTTGCAACACACATTTATCTTTGCAATGTTCCCAAGTATTTCATGGCACATACACTAGGAAGTTTTAGGTCATTTCACTGCACATAAAGATCTAAAACATTGATCAAAATGTTTTCCATCATGTTATTAATGCTGAAAGAAAATGCTAGTCTCTAAATAATTTTTTAAACAACATTTATTTCCTGCATGCACCTATGACCATACTACCCTGAACCAGAGCTTGGAAAAGTTACTTTTTTTGAACTACAACTCCCATCAGCCCCAGCCAGCATGGCCACTGGATTGGGCTGATGGGAGTTGTAGTTCAAAAAAGTAACTTTTCCAAGCTCTGCCCTGAACACACCTGATCTTGGAAGCTAAGCAGGGTCAGACCTGGTTAATACTTGGATGGGAGACTGCCTGGGAATACTGAGTGCCATAGGCTTAGAGGAAGGCAATGGGTAAACCACCTGAATACCTCTTACCATGAAAACCCTATGAATATATCCAAAAAGATTCATAGGGTCACCATCAGTCGTAATTGACTTGAAGGCATATAACAACAAACAAATTTCCTGCATATCAGCTTAGCAAGGGCTTTACCGAAGGTTACCTTAATTAGATAACTTGTCATGCATAAATAATAGGTTTTGAGGGAAAGCAACTCACTAGTACTAATACAATCACAGTTCCTAAAAACTTTTGCACTACTTAATTGCTTGAAAAACACTTTTTCATATATAGCTATCAATCATATGCTAGAAAGCTATCAACATTTAGGACTGCAACCTTTCCTCATAATTACCTGTTGCAGGTATAATCTAGGAAATCAAGAGTGGGCTGTTGGTTTCTGCATTTCCTTCCATACTCTCCTCCAGTGTGAATTCCCACTCACTCCCTTTAACTATGATTTACTATGTATGCACTGATGCTAACCATGACGTGTTAACCAGATTCCCTCTTAACCAGGTTTGCAAACCAGCTTCAAACCATAGTTACAGTGGGAATCTGGGTTACTACATGATAGTAAAGCCTGGTAAAGGTGGGAAGGGAAGGGAAGGGAAGGGAGGATTTGCGTGAGAAATTGGAGGACAGCAAAAGAAGGAGAGAACAACCCCGCTGGCCTGTTCCTTAGCCATGATTTAGAGTGGAAGAATAACATCTATACTGGACCACTGGGGAACAGTCCTCTTCTGCTGTGAATGTCAGTGCTACACTAGGGCTATCTTAACATCTATAGTCGTTCTGAACGCTATTGCACTTTTATACAATAATTCTGAAATCTATTACAAAGGCCATTAGATATTAAGAAACTGAAAGTGCTCAAAAATAGCTGTATAAGGAAGCACATCATTTCGGTACATATAAATTAACTTAGACCACCAAAATATCATTTTCTTTCTTTGGCTCCTTTGAATATAGACAATAACAATGGAAAATGAAAATGGTTGCATGCTAGAGCATAAGTGTTAAACAGAGTACACAAGCACGTAGCCAAGATAGTTGTCTAAAATATGAATAGATTCTAAGGACAGCGATAATTAACATGCTCCTTGTTAAACTATAGCAGTGGGATTTGATTTATAATCATTTCTCTTAATATCAATGTAAGGCAAGACCTAGCCAAACAAACTATTTTAAAGTTCTGTTGATTTCAGTTAACTCTCTCATACTGAAATCAACAAGACTTTGTTTTATTTTTTTGGATTGTGATCATCTTGTCATGAAACTGAAATTAACTGATTTCATTAATTCAGTTGTCAGTTTATAATATACATTTTATATGGCTTAATTTCGCAAGTAATTGATTTTATTGTTCTTCCTCTAAAACAGTGCACTGGAACCTGTTGTATATGTATCTAGTGACTACAATTTATACTTTCAGTGTCACTTTTATCCATTTAAAAGTATTCTAAAGTGTTAAATTTGTGAGAACAATTTGCATTCCTTTTGATTTAGCAGTCTCGCAGTGGAAGGGTACATATGGATTTTCTGGTTTTGTGCACCTAGCTTATCCTATATATGCTTGTACAGAATGGGCATACAATCTGAAACTTATTCAGTACCATGCTGAGCTCTTCTGGAGTCAAATGTGCTCACAAAGCTCTGCATATATAGGAGCTGCCCCATTATCTTCAGTGTCACAGAAGAAGAGAGCAGGACAGCTAAGTCTTGCAAATAAATCCCACAAATTTGCTAGCCTGCCTGCATATGTTAGTTATCTGTGGCACATTGACAGCTTGCAAGAAAAAAAGCAATACTCGCTTCATGGTCTGGTTGTCAGGATACCTATTTGCCGTGGTCAACCTGACAACTGGCTACTTACAAGCCTAGGATCACTTCCTGCCCATGCAGAACTGTGTGTATGTACTGAAATAAATGCTTTGGGGGAAAACAGATTATCCAGAACCTATGCATGCTTCTTGTTTGAGGGGCAAGGTGCAATGCGTGGATTGGCAATGTATGAAGTATTCCTGTCAGATAAGAAAGGTTTTATTGCTGCCATGCAGTATGCTTAGATTTTTGGGTGGGGTGGGGGAGATAGAATAATAATCTTGCAATATATTGTAATAATTTTGTCACAGAACCTGATGTTATATTACTTGAGTAGTGTGGTTGTTGCTTCTGTTCAGATGAAACATGTGCTGCTCCAGTAATGTCTGTAGAAGGCAGTTCCATGCATCAGGAGGACTTCCCACACCAACATCATTGGGTTGTCTCCAATGTTAGTTCTATCAAAACTAGATCCACTGAAATGAATGGCTATGACTAACTTACGCCCATTAATTTCAATGAGTCTATTCTGAGCAGCAATACAACCCATTGTCCCACAGAAGGGAGGTGATTTTGACGTAGTGTGATGCAACGACATCAGTTCACCTAATTCACAGGACTGCTTCCTATAAATGCTGCTGGAGCAGGGTAGGATCTTGCTACAGGAAAAGGAGCTCCCATGCCACTCTGATAAGGTACAAAAAAGTTCATGGATAGCAATAAGTCCAGGTTACATCTACCCCTTATACTAGCAATCAAAAGGAATAAGATCCAAACAACACATTTACATAAGTGGGATAAGGACCTTTAGAATCAGCTTTTACTGCTTTTTAAATCTCTTCTTTTTTGGGGGGCGGGGTGACATCCAATGCAGCCACCTGCCAGTGGAAAAGACTTCTGTCAATGCAATGGGACTTCCCCTTCCTGTCCTTTCACCCCCCTCCCCCCCAAATTTGCTTTGGAGGATTGGGTGACCCTCTGAAGCAGATTTGGAGAGGCAGAGGAGAAGGGGGAGTCCCATTATGCAAGTGGACGTCCATTTGTGTGATGTTGGATGCCACCCTTTATCTAAATTTATCCACAAAATTGTAAATTTAATATTATAGGTATATCAGATTCTGAATGCTATATATGCTTATTCAAACAAATAAATGTAATAACTGTAGAAATTAAGTAATAATTCTCTGTTGTCCACTGATGTTTTAGGGTAATTTTCTAGGAACACAAATTATGTTAGCATCTTTCAACTATTCTAAATTTCTTTCATCTCTTCTAATTTAAACTTTAACAGTTAGCTGAAATAACTGATTAGTACAACTTTCATGGCAATATGCTGCCCTGGGCTCCTGCTGGGAGGAAGGGCAGGATATAAACCAAATAATAAATAAATAAATATTTACTGTTAGGATTATTTTACATATGATGGCATTCACGTATACTATAAAAATATTTTCCCAAAGAAGAATTAAATAGAATTACAGATTATTAGTAAGCTATTCTTCTCTACCCACTCCTCCCTACAGTAAAAAAAGTAGATATATAAATATACTGAAAGAGTATTGCATGCAGTATACTGCAGTTCAAGTTAGTTCTTTTTTAAAAGTTGGTATAATATGTTGCAACAGTTTTAAGGATGAGAAAGTAGCATGTGGTTCTAAGCATCGATCACTATAATAATTCAGAACAGCCTTCGCCAGCCTGGTACCCTCCAATATTTTTGGACTACAACTCCGATCAGCCCCAGCCAGCACACCTATGTTGGCTGGGGCTGATGGGAGTTGTAGTCCAAACCATCTGGCAGCCAGCTGATTGGCAAAAGCTGATTTGGAGGCTATGCTTGGAAATCAAATAGAAAGATGCTTAGTATATTTGTTTAGATAAATTTGTTACAATCACTTTGTTTCTTCTCATATCACATAAATATGAAAGGCAAGACTGACACACTTTTAAGAATATACAAAAAAAGATACAAATTCTTTTATCTGGAATACAAGTTTCTTTCTCTGGAATACATGAAAACATGTGAAACGAAACTATGTATGTACAAAGAGAAAGAGACTCTGGATTTGGATGCCTGAAAAATATTTGGTAAGAGAAACTAATCTTCAGGTTGGCTAAAATACCGAGGTAACAGAGCCGCTGTCAGACTATGTTACAAGCACTGAAAGCATTAACAGTTCAAGCGTTCATTACAATTCCTTTTCATAAAATAATCTGATGTGTATTTACAAGTTTAGTACACTAGAAACACAAAATTGTAAGGCATAATCATAATAATTCTTGGCAGACAATGCTATGAAACATTTTTTTGACAAGTAGGTACTAGGTGGCAATTAGTATTCTGGCACTTCACTGGAATTTTTGCTTTTAACTCATCTTCACTTGCAACGTAATCTAGCCACCAGGTATGAAATGCTCAGAAATAGCCACACAATCAGTAAATTGGGGCTTAGAGCTAGTAGAGGAATAGAGTAGAGAAGACTGGGATCTAGCCTGAAATCCCGGATGGGCACCAGGCCACACAAGTTCTTCTGGGTGACTACCTCCCGTGTTCCAATACTGTGAAAAGGAAGAAGTTTGGGGAGAAAGGAAAACAAGAAAAAGAAAGAAAGGAACACAGACATGCAATGGATGTACCAAAATAAAATTAAAGAACCAAAGTGGCAAAATAAAATAAAATCAAACCAAGAAGAGGAGGAAAAGAAACATCAAAGAAGCCACAACAGAAAATAGAACGTGTTAGGTTAAAGAATAGGGAGGTGTGCCAATTTAAAAATAATAATAATAAAAGGCACAATTACAGAATAAAGGAGAGAGAAAGAGAATAAAAAGAGAAAATAAGAAAAAATACTGTAGTCTACTGAAAATAAACACATGTAGGTTGAACAAGAATGGTTTTCCATGTTCATTTTCTCAATTGGCCAAGCAATGGTTCCATGCTGCTCTGCCATGCTTCCACATGCTGCAAAGGAATGGAGCTCTGAAAAGCAAAACTGAACATGAATAACCATTACAGCATTTGATCCTTTCAAAAATTCTTCAATGTGAGTTGTATCAAATCAGTTCAATAACCTAACTATTCAAGGCAGCAGCATTCAAAGTTACTTAGCCCAAAAGTAGATTAATTCTAAAAATGCTTATTTAAAAAGGCATTAAAAAAATACACCAATATGAGAAAGTAAATTTGCCCCCCCCATCTAAAAGGGGTTTAACTCTACCATTTATTCTGAACCACAATTCTGATCCTATTCTCTCTGTCCCACTTTAAAATGTCAAGATCCCAAAAGGAATTTTAACCTTTTCAAATGAGACAACCTAATTTTGCCACTTGTGGCTTTTGTGTGCATAATCACCAGTGGAAGAGGGACAACACCATGTGCAAAAAAAGACCACTTGGTCAAGGTATATAAGTATGTGTCTCATCTAAAATAAACAGTTTGCAGCATTTCTTGGTTGCTTTCCAATATTCATTTCAGGTGACATGGATGAATTTTGGTTGAAAATTGTTCCAATAATCAAATAGCCCCTATTTAAATAATTTACTAAGAGGTTTTCATTAAAACACTACAGGGTAAGTAAGTATTGTATGTTGCAGAGCTCTCTCCAAATCCAACCCTACTAAAGTGTGTCCTTTTGCCTCTATTTTATTTAATTTTATGTTCAAACACGACTGAATTGCAAGGAGATATAAAAACAAACATATTTTGTTCCAGTTTTGTTGAACACAACTAATAGTAATAAACCATTAATAGGGAACTTTGTTATTGTTGTTTCTATAGACTTGGATCCAGAGAATCCTGGCAGAAGAGAGTGGACAAAGAGTGATTTTTTGCTCTGCCCTTCCCCCTGAAGCCCTCACACCCTCAGCCCAGCTCATGGAAGGTGCCTCTGCCCAATTTGTGATGATCTCTCCTTCCTTCCTTCCCCGTCCTGCTGCACCATAGGCCCACCTCATTCAACCCTCAGGGGAAGCTCTTCAGGGTGCTCCTGGAGAAAGTACGGGGTGGGGTAGTAACCTTTCACCTACACCCTTCCATCAGCATTTCTCTGGATTCAACCTTAGTGTTTTTTCTTATATGCTCAAAGCACTGCCCACAAATGGCATGGTACTTCTCCCCCAGACCAGAATTGGGGTAAGACACCAGGCGAATTCAATGGGACTTTACAATGATGAACTCTGACTAGATTGTATCCACTTTTATTAAAAATGTAATATGATCAAAAGGACAATTATTTAATATTATGAGCATGACTGAGAATATATTTGAGCAGATTCTCCCTTTTACATAGATTTAATGTTTCCTTAACTGGGCAGCTGGTAATACACCAGCTCAACTTTAGTGTGATTCCACTTTATGGAATCATATGGCTTAAAAGATTCCATGGAAGATTCAGAAGGAAATTTTTGCTGAACAAGGTGACTCTAGTAATGCTTAAAAATAAATAAATAAATCATTGAAGATTTAGAAAGGATCAAATTGCAAAAACATACAGAAAGGATAAGAGAATTGAACATTTTGAGAATTTGGTGAGAAGACACACAGTACAGTACATTCAGCAAAAGTGAATGTTGAAAACAAGACTCCACAGTAGTGTTGAAAACACCAGTAAAGACTACAACTGGATTTCTTATCCTTTCTTTTTTGGTATGCAAAGTTGGAGCTTTCCTGTAGTGCTTGAAACAATGTATTGAACAACAGTAAACAGATTCCTTACATTTTTAAAATAGAATAGAATTTTGCAAGTAAGTTTGTTGCTTCAGAAAACAGGAGTTAAACTGATATGACCACAGTACACTGACAAGTTGTGATGGATTTTGATTACTGCATCATGAAACATTAAAAATGACAATTTGCTGAAGGAGCAAACTGTATCGCTTGAGGGATAAGCATAGCAAAACAATGCAACCTGCAGATGCGTATCCTTTACAGAACAGGTAATTGTACAGATCACTTCTAAGGAAAATGGCAAAACCACAGCCAAGGCAGTGCCACAGTTACAAAGCTATCAAACCGGCACAGCAGAAAAGACTGCATGCTCTGCAATTATTTTCTTCACATGTCAGTAATTAATCCAATAAACTGTTGGAAACTATACAAAGTATCTTCCTTTTAGGCGATTAAAAAAATGACATACAAATATGGCAACTCTTTGTGTCAAAAACACTGAGTGAGATATAAGGTATGTCAGGGAGCTGTAGTCTGTGTGACTTATCTTGATAGTTATATATATAACTATCCCCTTTATTTATTTATTTATTGCATTTATATGCCGCCTCATAGCCGAAGCTCTCTGGGTGGTTTACAACAATTAAAAACATTAAAAACAAGTATCAAAGATGGCTGAAAACCACTCATCTGCAGTTTACATGGCTAAAGGATTAGGTACAAGAGGCCAGCGAGCAGACCAGATCTTACCTTCTCATGCACTCCAGGGCTTGTGTGAAGACCTGTGGGGCCATTCCATGTTCATGCTGCAATATTAGACATTGCTCAAGAGTCACTGACATGGCAGTCCTGTCCTTGGCACTTTTGCAGCTTGTAAACCGAACACCATTGAGTCTGCGGCAAATCTAGAAAAGCACACTATCTATTAGCTTCATCGTAATGTTGGGAGGAAATAAAAGAATATGGCCACTCCAGAACTATTAAGAGAATAACCCTACAGACAACAGAAGTGGGATTAGGGTGGAGTTTGAGGAAGGTCACATGAACACACAGTTAAGTTAACCTTCATACAATTTACAAGAGGAATTAGCAGTTTGGAAACAGAGTCCTCCCCCAGGCTCAGGGCCCCATATGTGGAAGCACAACCACCAACATCCCCATGTTGGCTGGGGATGGTGATGATGATAATGATGGAAACTGTAGTCCAAGATCATCTGGGGACCAAAGGCTGGGGAGGGTTGCCTTAGATCAGGGATGGGGATCCTGTAGCCCTCCAGTTATTATTGGACTAAAGCTCCCATCAGCCCCAGCCACTATGGCCAATGATCAGAGATGATGAAATAGTAGTCCAGCATAATCTGGAGAGCCACAAATTCCTCCTACTGGCCTTATGTGGACCTATTCCAGTCAGATTTTCTAAAAATTCAATGAAGAGGAAACGAAGTGGCATTTACTGTTATCTTAGGGTTTCAAATGAATTTTTCAGGGTGGTTTCCCACCTCTGCTCATTTTTTATCTGGGTGTTTCTATCGTCCTGTCCTACTGTCATGGCATGCTCTTGGGAGAGCGGTATGTCATCTGGCACACAAGGCAATATACAGGGAATTCTGTATCTTGCCAGTAGCCATGGGCACTCAAGGCCATACACTCCAGGCATGAAAGCCTTGGCAAGAAGAATGTACCTAGCCGAGAGTCAAGCCCTCTCATCCTTCAAGCGAGCAGCAAGTAACTCCCTTTCCCCTGCAACTTCCTTGGAGACCAGCCCCCTCTTCCAGACCAAGCCACTCGCCTCCCTCCACGGCCAAGGCTGAGTGCTAGCCAGAGCAGCAGTAGTACTGCCAGCAACCCATGTTGCCTATCATGCTACCACTGGAGACAGAGCCAATAGTGGCTGGTGTGCCTGTGTGTGCAGAGGCAGTGGTGTCCTCTCAGCAGCAGATCTGCTCCCAGTGGAGCAGAGATAAGGCAGGGTCAGGCAGTGGGAGCATGGGCGCTCCAGGTTGGTGGTGGCCCCGCAGATGTGTACCTCCAAGCTCTCCTGACCTTGCCACTATGTCACCCTGCCTCATTCCTGTCCTGACAAGTACAGCACTGCCCCTGGGAGGTTGCGGATGCCAGTTCCATCACTGCCTCTGCCACCCCCACGAGCCACCGCTGCACTGAGCAATACTGTCAACAGCAGCAAGGATGCCAGGTTTTTCCAGGGCTACATTTGTAGCCACCCTGGCAACAGTATCAAGACGGAATACCTTGGCAGCGCTGCTTTTCTCTGAGTGGGAAAATGGAGCACTTTGCCATGGCAAAGCCAATCACAGCACTACCCCCCCCGCACCCAGATTTAAAACTTTTTCTATGAAGGACAGCTGAAGCTGCTATAACACTAAACTGGCCCAGGAAATGCACCATGGCACTATAGCAGCATGCGGGTGAAATACCCCAATTTGCTGCTTGCCCACTCAAGATCGCCACTTGATTGAGAAGGTTAATGGGTTGTCCGGCATAAATGTTGTATATCCATCAAATGTTTCTAGAATGAGATGATAATAAATACCTCAGCAGCTTGCCAAAGAATGTCAACATTCTTATTTTTCCTTGCATGTACATTCTGTCCAAGAAACCGTAACAGTTCAGGCAGGCACGTTTGACTACGAGATCGAGGTAGACCTTAAAAGAAAGAAAATAAGTGTAAGACCAATCTCTATTCTTGATGGTCAAACATGAGAGAAAAAAGACTTGGCAGCACATGCAGAATTCTTCAGGCTGGACTTCACATTCATTCATCTTTTTTACAGTACCTTAGATATTTTGTAGAAATGAGCACTCAGCTAGACTAGTCATTAATTGTAAGTCACATTTCATACCCCAGAATTCAGAATTTGCATACTAATCTGGGAAACTATATCAAGTAACCGTCTATATGTTACATGCTAAAAGCACCATTTATTTCAATTAGGGCTGCACTGTTTAATCAATTAAAAAACCTGTTCAATTGGCTAAAAACACGCTCATAATCAGTGAGCAGATTTTTCTAATAGTATTTTTAATGGAAATGCTTATGAAAACTGCAAATGGCAAGAACCTCCTTTACGTTTGCCTTCTACGACGTGTACATTATTTATAAACAAAGTATGCTGCTTGGTTGAGAAATAGTGTTTGACCTACATGCATATGGATATTGACAGAGTAAGATTTGTTTGTTGTTGTTATGTGCCTTCAAGTCGATTACGACTTATGGCAACCCTATGAATCAGTGACCTCCAAGAACATCTGTCATGAACCACCCTGTTCAGATCTTGTAAGTTCAGGTCTGTGGATTCCTTTATGGAATCAATCCATCTCTTATTTGGCCTTCCTCTTTTTCTACTTCCTTCTGTTTTTCCCAGCATTATTGTCTTTTCTAGTGAATCATGTCTTCTCATGATGTGTCCAAAGTATGATAACCTCAGTTTCATCATTTTAGCTTCTAGTGATAGTTCTAGTTTAATTTGTTCTAACACCCAATTATTTGGCTTTTTCACAGTCCATGGTATCTGCAAAGCTCTCCTCCAACACCACATTTCAAATTAGTTTATTTTTCTCTTATCTGCTTTTTTCACTGTCCAACTTCCACATCCATACATAGAAATCGGGAATACCATGGTCTGAATGATCCTGACTTTGGTGTTCAGTGATACATCATTGCATTTGAGGACCTTTTCTAGTTCTCTCATAGCTGCTCTCCCTAGTCCTAGCCTTCTTCTGATTTCTTGACTATTGTCTCCATTTTGGTTAATGACTGTGCCAAGGTATTGATAATCCTTGACGAGTTCAATGTCCTCATTGTCAACTTTAAAGTTACATAAATCTTCTGTTGTCATTACTTTAGTCTTCTTGACATTCAGCTGTAGTCCTGCTTTTGTGCTTTCCTCTTTAACTTTCATCAGCATTCGTTTCAAATCATTACTGGTTTCTGCTAGTAGTATGGTATCGTCTGCGTATTTTAAATTATTGATATTTCTCCCTCCAATTTTCACACCTCCTTCACCTTGGTCCAATCCCGCTTTCCGTATGATATGTTCTGCACACAGATTAAACAAATAGGGTGGTAAAATACACCCCTGTCTCACACCTTTTCCGATTGGGAACCAATTGGTTCCTCCATATTCTGTCCTTACAGTAGCCTCTTATCCAGAGTATAGGTTGCGCATCAGGACAATCAGATGCCATGGCATCCCCATTTCTTTTAAAGCATTCCACAGTTTTTCATGATCTACACAGTCAAAGGCTTTGCTGTAATCTATAAAGCACAGGGTGATTTTCTTCTGAAATTCCTTGCTCCGTTCCATTATCCAACAATGTTTGCAATATGATCTCTGGTGCCTCTTCCCTTTCTAAATCCAACTTGGATGCCTGGCATTTCTCGCTCCATATATGGTAAGAGCCTTTGTTGTAGAATCTTGAGCATTACTTTACTTGCATGGGATATTAAGGCAATAGTTCAATAATTACTGCATTCCCTGGGATCCCCTTTCTTTGGAATTGGGATGTATATGGAACGCTTCCAGTCTGTGGGCCATTGTTTAGTTTTCCATATTTCTTGACAGATTTTTGTCAAAATTTGGACAGATTCAGTCTCAGTAGCTTGTAGCAACTCTATTGGTATGCCATCTGTTCCTGGTTATTTGTTTCTTCCAAGTATTTCAAGAGCAGCTTTCACCTCACATTCTAAAATTTCTGGTTCTTCATCATACAGTTCCTCCATGAATGAATCTGTCATCCTTGCATCTATTTTATAGAGTTCCTCAGTGTATTGCTGCCATCTTCCTTTTATTTCATCTTGGTCAGTCAGTGTGTTCCCCTGTTGATTGTTTAACATCCCTACTCATGGTTTAAATTTCCCTTTCATTTCTCTAATCTTTTGGAATAGGGCTCCTGTTCTTCCTATTTTGTTGTCCTCTTCTATTTCTATACAATAACTATTGTAATAGTTCTTTGTCCCTACGTACTAGTCGCTGTATTGTTGCATTTAGGGTTCCGACCGTGTTTCTGTCTCCTTTTGCTTTCCTTGTCTCTTTGACCATTTTAAGAGTTTCTTCAGTCATCCATTGAGGTCTCTCTCTCTTTTTAACTAGAGGTATTGTCTTTTTGCATTCTTTCCTGATAATGTCTCTGACTTCACTCCACAGTTCTTCTGGTTCTCTGTCAACTAAGTTTAAAGCCTCAAGCCTGTTCCTTATTTGATCTTTATATTCTTCTGGGATGTTATTTAAATTGTATTTTGGCATTATAATTGCTTTGTTGGTCTTCTTTAGCTTTACTCTGATTTTTGATATGACCAGTTCATGATCTGTACCGCAATCTGCCCCTAGTCTTGTTTTCGCATAAAGTATGGAACTTGCTACCAATTATATAATCAATTTGATTCCTATATTGACCATTTGGTGATGTCCACGTGTACAGTCATCTGTTCGGTTGCTCAAAAAATTTGTTTGCAAGAAACAAATTATTGGCTTCACAGAATTCTATAACTCTTTCTCCTGCTTCATTTCTGTCTCCTAGGCCCCATTTCCCCACAATTCCTAATTCTTCTCTGTTCCCTACTTTTGCATTCCAGTCCCCCATGATTATCAGCACATCTTGTTTTGGTCTGTGATCAATTTCTTCCTGTACTTCTGCATAAAACCTCTCCAATTCCTCTTCTTCTGCGTTTGTCACTGGAGCATAGACTTGGATGATGGTTATGTTAATAGCCCCTCGCTGGATTGTCACCTTGTAATGGTGAGTGGGCTTGCTTGTTCCAATGAACCCTGTGTGTGATGCTGTCTGGAGTCATGTACTCCCAGCAGGGTCACCCATGGTGGTAAGGTGAAGGGAGAGGAACCAGACAACGAACGATCCAAGAAAGTCCTCAATGGCAGAACAAGCGGAGGATAACAATGTACGTGACAACGGCTGTGAAGAGGAAGGCTGCAGCAGATAAAAGACTTTCAATCATCGTGGTATCCCATGCTATTGGGTCAAAGCCTTTTTCTGTCAAGATAGTGTGTTGATCGTTGTGCGCCGATCTCCCCACATAAAAAAAATTCACGCACAGGCGTCTTCCAAGCAAATCCATCTGGAAACGTATGTCCTCACTGTGGGAGGCTGGGTGGATCCAGAATTGGCCTTCACAGTCACTTATGGACCCACTGTTAAAGACCTTGTCTTGGAAGACAATCTTACTCGGCCATGAGTAATCGCCAATGAATGAATGATGTTAATAGGTTTCCTGTTTAATCTCATTGATATCACTCACTCAGATCTTGTGTTGTAGCTCCTAATTGCTTTTGCTATATCACTTCTCACTATTAAAGCAACCCCGTTTCTTCTTAATTTCTCATTTCCTGCATCAAATATTTTGTAGTTGCCCGATTGAAAATGTCCCATTCCCGTCCATTTTAATTCACTCACGCCAAGTATTGTAATGTTGATACGTTCCATTTCTTGCTTGACAATCTCTAGCTTTCCCTGGTTCATGCTTCTCACATTCCATGTTCCTATTGTGTGTGTCGAACTCCGGACTCTCCTTTTGCATCTGTGTGCATCAGCCTCTGGGCTTTCTTTCAGCTTTGGCCCAGCTGCGTCATTAGTCACAGCGCTACTCATGCTCGTCCTTTGTTCTTCCCCAGTAGCTCAGTGAGTGCCTTCTGACCTGGGGGTCTCATCTTCCAGCACTATCTCGTGTTGCATTTTGGATACTCTGTTCATAGGGTTTTCATGGTACGAGATATTCAGAGGTGGTTTACCATTGCCTTCCTCTGAGTTTGGATGCATCTTAGTCTGCTGTCTCAGCTTTGACCATTCCGCCTTGGGTGCCCCTGCTAGGAGTCTAGCCTGTTGGTCTAGACTCCTGATGGCATTGCTCTCAGCTTCTTCAACACTCTCAAACCCCCTCACCACGTTAAGGTGTGCAACCTAGAGGGGTATATATATATATATATATATATATATATATATATAAAATTACCCACAGACATAAACACACACGCACACCACCATTATATATAACATCTATTCAAAACCAATACAGATGCCAACTGGGATAGAAATGTTTACTTAGAAGGCTTGTTGAAAGAGAAATGTTTTCAACAGGTGCCGAAAAGACAACAGAGAAGGCATCAGTCTGATATATAAAGGGTAACTCTATCCTCCCTAACAGTTCCCTAACCCTGTTGAAAATGCTCTCCCCCCACATCACAATTGTGAAATATCCAGGAAGATCAACCCCCCCCCCCCAGCTATTAGGCTTGGGGGAGAACTAAAAAGGTTTTTTAAAGTCAACTTTCTGGCATGTATGGATGTGTGTTTGCATACCTATGTGTGCATGAGCATGTGTTGTGTATGTAATGTGATATGTGCTGTATGTGTAAGTGGGTGGCCTCACCCACCTTTCTCCTGGCCGTGCCCATGGCTGGCATGGAGCCTCTAGAGGGTTGGCCAAAAGAAGGATCCACACCTCTTTTTATAGATGATAGAAATTTCAGTCCTATTTTCCAAGGAATTTTCAAAACTGCACCCCAATTTTCTCATTCAGATCTTAATTCTATTTTAAACTGTAATTATATTATTTTACTATAACTAACTCAATGGCAGAATCTAGATAACGTACCTTTACTTGGTCCTTCTAACAACAATTCAACCTCAGTTGTCTCTTGTGGTTCTCCTCCTCTTAACTTGCCCTCGGCACAAGGTCTCACTTGAAGATATTGAAAAACCGTCTAATTTAACGCTTATTCGCTATTTCATTGTCAGAGATAACTGTCTTATTCTCTGTTAAGAGTGCTTCCAGATGGACATTCATTGTAGAACTGGTGCTCCTCATGCCTGCATATTTTTTGCATTGTCCACATTGTGACAACATCCTCAAAGTGCCATCCTGTATTTTTTTTACACATTTAAATCCAGATTTCCTCTTACTGTGGAAAAACCCTTCAGTAAAAATAGCCCATTATACATCCACAGTCATTGCTGCTGTGGAAGCTTCTTAGCACTTTTGGGGGGTGGACAGTGTGAGGTACTCTTTCAGCGGGTAGTGCCTATTGCCACCTCTCTATTTCCATTGGTTCTTTACCTAAGCACCTAATCATTTTGTTTCCAGCAGCCCAGATGAACACAAGTATGCCTATTTCCACTGACTGCTGCAGGCAGAAGGCATGTTGAAATTTCAAGAACCCAGCTCAGAGGAGCTGTTCTCTCAAGGTGTCTGGGCAATTACCTTGGAGGCTAATTGCAGTACATATATCAGGAGTTTAAAAATAACAATACAGAGGTCTTGCACAAGACCTCTTTATCAGAATTTCAGTACAGCTAAACAGCAGTTTTGTGCAAGACCTCTACATTTTAGAAACAGCAAACAAATGAAAATCGATCTTGCCTCTCCTCCAATAAAGGGCAAGCCTCCATTTTGCCCATTGTGAAACAGGACAACTGGGAGGTGGTAATATGTGCTCAACGAATTTAAAGGTGGATGGGCACAGGTTAGGGATGTGCTAGAATTCGACCCAATTTAGATCTGGTACCAAATTTTCCATTAATTTGCTTATTCTCTATCATTGTGGATCAGTTCTGGGGCTATTTTTGAAAATATTAAGAACAATAATTTTATCAGTGTTTCCTTTAAAAATATCAACATTTCCTTTAAAAGTATTGATATTTCCTTTTAAATTATCGATATTAATATCAATATTTTTTGCATGGAAAAAAACAGGTCAGTAAAAACAGCAGCTAGAGGACAAAGAATGAACTCAAATTGATACCAGCCTGTTATGGAGTGCTTTTGAACTGGCACCAGCCAACAGATCCCATCCTTAATGCAAGCACAGAAATACCTGCACGCATGCTCAAAACGGGAAAAGGTAATGGACAACGGGAGTAGTGACTGTGGGGAGGGGCTAGAAACACAGCACAAAAACATTCTATGAAGGACTGAATACTGATGTGGACAGGAAACAGTGGAATACCTATGAAAAAATCTAGCATAAAAAAAGGATGTATGGACAGTTATGTGCCAATCATTTACTGAAAAGTTGGATCTGCCAGACTTATAATGAAGGGGCAAAAAATGTCAATGGGAACCCCTGCCTACTGCCTCTCCCCCAAAGTGTTTCTTTAGAAAAAAACGTGCTCAGTCTTGCTTGTGCATCTTTATAGCAAAATAATGATCCAATGGGAAATGTTTTCTCCAATATAATTTTCTCCAAAATGTCTTTCAAAAAAATATTGTTTCAGTTTATCAGATACCTTGTGAGTATCTATAAAGGATAAAGTGGATTCACTTGTTTCCTTTATCAATAAAATTAATCACTCTCATTGGGGATGGGGGCTGATTTTAAGAACAAAGAAGGCTATGGGCAAGATGTACTAAACCCTCCGCATGGCTTACTTCTCCACAGTCTAGTAACCCAACTAGGAGAAAGGTGTTTCAGGAAGAGGGTTCTGAGAAGCAAACCCTGAGTGGCAGGTGTGCGTGTCTGAACTCCTTGCCAAGATGCTGCACTTCCTTTCAAAATCATCCCCCACTCCAACCTCTTGTTTTATCCATGATTGGATGATGGCTTACTATAACAAGTGAATGTGACCATTGGCTAACTTAAATTCAAACAGAATTTTCAGATATGAAAACTTGTTAGTCACACTCACAGTCTTCAGGCAAAACTTCTTTGAACTGCTCAAAGTAGGAATTCAACCGTACTAAGCTTTCCATATTAATCACTTCTTGTAAGGAGGTGTCTCCAAACCTTTAAAGAAAAGGACAACTTTAGCAAAGAAAAGTACTCACACACACACACTCTCTCTCACACACACAAATACCCTTTCCACACAAAGAAAGCTAGAACATCTTCAAGACTTAAATTTGCCATTTCATATTGAAAATGTTATTAATTGTAAGGCTGTCCTTAAGAGTATGACAGTAAGTGTGAAAGCAGATACATTTCAAATGTTCACACAAATTTATGAGCTTATGAAGAGGGGTGATAGGATTGAGTGATCAAAGACACAACTGATCATATTCACAACTTACAGCTACTTTCACATAATCAAAGGCAGAGGTTTGTCTAACTTGGCTTGCCTCAAACGAACCATAGTGAACACTGACCAGTTGGTCAGTTGTGGCAACATTACAAGCTGTGGCTAAACAAAAGTGAAAGCAAAAGCTTCCAAACTCCTCAACTGTGCTGGAGGAAAAGTGAAGAGGGGAGGACTATGCAAGCTCAAGAATTGTTGTGGCTTATTTACATCACACTAAACTATGGTTTAATGGGACATCCAAATGCAGGCATATTCTGTGGGCCATCAAAGCAATCATATTGGCACAATAGCACATCCTTTCCTTAGGTTGGTTAAAGCAATTTAAAAAATGGCAAGCATTGGGTCCTATTTTAAATGCAGCAATGTAACCAATGAGGACAGGACTGTGACTGTAAATCCAAAGATAGTAACAGACCTTACTTATTATACAACAGATAAGCTGTGAAGGTGAACAGCAACCTGAGCAACTGAAATAAGATTAACATATATAGCCAATGCTTTAGACAAGAACTTGATGTCATCCAACCTATTCCTGAGTTATGTAGTTAACTTGATTTTACATAAATTGACTCAGCATTATCACCTGGAGAATTTGTGATTTTTTCTAACTTCAGCTAAGTATGAAGCATTTAAAAAAATAGAATATATGTACTTTTCTGCTAAGGTTTGTTGCTCATTGATCCCCACATTGAAGAGAACGGGCTGAACTCTCAGTAGCATGCCACTCTGGATCTCACGGGGCAGTGCATCAAACAAGGTGCTTGGCAGAGGAATTCTCACATTAAACCCATCACTAATTTAGAACAGGAAAAAAAGAAGGTTAAACAAGCAACACAGATCCTAAAGCATTTTTTTTAAGGAACTTTTTTTTCTGAGGCAGAGAAATGTGTTACTGCATAGGAACTTGCAGCACGATCTGAACCATGTCTCCTCAGACATCACTCCTCTTGAATTCAACAGGGTTTACTCCGAAGTAAATGGGGTGAGGATTGCAGCCTTAATCAATAACAAGCAGTGCCTGGCTTTTAAGCAGTTTGACCGTAACCAGAAAGAAGTGGAACTGTAGGTTAGGGGAGGACACATTGTATGTTCAAATGGTCTTTCCTCCTTGCATTGTCAAACAGCTTTTCGTAAGACCTATTATTTCTTTCAGAACTTAAGAACGGATGCAGCTCAGGGAAAATAAATGGGTTTTCAGTGTGCCTCATGGAAAAAGATTTGTTAAAATTTCGTGCAACAACTGCATTTATTATTGGTGATTCTGAACGTGTAGGCAAGGATGATAGGGAGCAGAACCCAAAATTGGCTCAGCTGGCCTCCTCATAATGTTCTTGGTTATATCATCATTGAAATCCATCTTCAATCAGTCCCATTTCTAGAGTAACCGGATTTAGCTCAAAGAAGGGAAACTTCAACTTATTCTGTGGATGCTGTAATTCTTGTACTTGGCAAAACTACTGCCCTATAGGAAGATTGGCCAGAACATAAGACGCTGTCTTATACCTTGAGGCTCAAGTAGCCTCGGTGGTTAGGAATGCGTTTTACCAACTTCGGTTGGTAGCCCAGCTACGTCCCTATTTGAGTAAAGAGGACCTTACATCAGTGGTACATGCTCTGGTAACCTCACGTTTGGATTACTGTAATGCGCTTTACGTAGGGCTACCTTTGAAGACAGTTCGGAAGCTACAACTAGTGCAAAATGCGGCGGCCAGATTGCTGACAAGGACCAAGCGGTCCGAGCATATAACACCTGTTCTGGCCAGCTTGCACTGGTTGCCAATATGTTTCCGGGCTAGATTCAAAGTGTTGGTATTAACCTATAAAGCCTTATACGGTGCGGGACCACGATACCTTGCGGAACGCCTCTTCCGATATGAACCGGCCCGTGCACTACGTTCTGCTACGAAGGCCCTCCTCCGGGTTCCAACTCACAGGGAGGCCCGGAGGGTGATGACAAGATCTAGGGCCTTCTCAGTGGTGGCCCCCGAACTATGGAACAGTCTCCCTGAGGAAGTACGCCTGGCGCCGACTCTGCTCTCCTTCCGGCGCCAGGTCAAAACCTTCCTATTCTCTGAAGCATTTTAAGTTACACTGATTTAATTTTAAAAATATTTACTGTGTTGGATTGTTGCTTGTATTTTAGTATTGTTTTGTTATTTATTGTATTTTTATGCTGTTTTATGTTCACCGCCCAGAGAGCTATTGCTAGTCGGGCGGTATATAAATTTAATAAATAAATAAATAAATAAATAAATAAATAAATACCAAGTTAGACCATTGGTCCATCTAGCTCAGTACTGTCTTGACTGGCAGCTCTCCAAGGTTTCAGTGAAGGAATATCCCCAGCCCTACCTGGAGATGTTGAGGACTGAACCTGGGATATCCTGTGTACAAAGAAGATGCTGTGCCACTGAGCTATGACCCTGCCACAGAGCTATAGCTGGTATTAAATCTCTACAAACACCACCTTTTTTGACAGGTCCTAAGCATGAATTACAAATCCAAGGGTAAAGTTTTCATTTCTGGCCATAACGTTGGGTGAAAACCTTTGTACAGATGCAGCCTATACTGAGCTAGAGACAGAACATACTGTATATTGTTATGTACAAAGCTAACTGGATTCCTACATGAGACTTTTTCTACTTATTTTACTATATTTTTGTATGCATCATGCTACCGATGAATGCTTCTGTTCACAGGAAGCATGACACTTACAGGCGAGGAGGGGAAGGAGAGGCAAACCTTGGCTGCAATAGTGAGGTGAGGAGAGGGGGCAGCGATGGACAAGAGGGGCAGCAGCAGGAGCCTAGGGGGTGGGGTCTAGCCAGCCCCAGCCAGGGTTTAGCCACAACCTAGCCAAGACTTAGCGGGCGAGCAAGAAGTAGCAGCAGCAAGGCCATAAGGTAAGTGGGGAGTAGGGGGGAGGTTTGGAGACCTGAGGAGAGGGCAAGGTGGGAGAGAGGTTTGGGGGCCCATGGAGGGGGTGGGGGAAGAGAGGAAGTTTGGGGAGCCGTGGAAGGGGCGGGGGAAGAGAGGAAGTTTGGGGAGCCGTGGAAGGGGCGGGGGAAGAGAGGAAGTTTGGGGAGCCGTGGAAGGGGCGGGGGAAGAGAGGAAGTTTGGGGAGCCGTGGAAGGGGCGGGGGAAGAGAGGAGGTTTGGGGTCCATGGAGGGGGCAGGGGGAAGACAGGAGGTTTGGGGGACCATGGAGGGGGTGAGGGAAGAAAGGAGGTTTAGGGACCCATGGAGGGGGCAGGGGAAGAGAGGAGGTTTGGGGACCTGTGGAGGGGGTAGGTTTGGAGCCACTTGGAGGGGATGGGGGAGGCTTGGAGGGGGTGGGGGAGGCTTAGACACACTTGGAGGGGTAGGGGTTAGTTTTGGAGATTTGTGGAGGGGGTGGGGCAAGTTTGGAGACCCATGGGGGTGGGGCTAGGTTTGGTAACCCTTGGAGGGGGAGGAGAGGGAAGAGCTTCAGCGACCAGTGTGCTTGCGGGAGGCTCTGGCGACCAGTTTGGTGGGGTTGGGTTGGTGAAGATGTGGTGGAACGGGGAGGGGCACCTGGCAGAGTCAGTGGGGGGAGTGGTAGGGGGTAGCATGGCAGAGGGGATGGAGAGATGGCTGGGGGCACCTGGCAGAGGGGGTGGGGAGAAGCTTTGGGGGTGCTCTAGGGTGGGGTGTAGGCAGTGTTGGTGAGCGAAGTGAGCAGGGTTGGCAGCCCCTAGTTTCTGAATATATATAGGGAAGGGGGCAAGATAAAGCATACAGTCTTTGCTCCTGACCAATGTGCACTTAGTTTAAGGTCAGCATAGCGTCATACAAATCTATGTCTGTTGGGCTCTCTCTGTGTGATCAGGAACTCTAAGAAATCAGGGATTCTGACTGTTCTTACAGGGTACTAATAACAGTAATAATTAAAATAGACATTTGCATAGCACTCAAATGTTCCAAGTGCTTCACCTGCATTATCCAGTTGAAATCCTAACAACCACCCTGTAAGGTAAGTTATGTATAGCTGTATACACTCGGTCTCTATTTTAACCTTAAAAAAAAAAAAGCATAGATCAGGAGTGGGGATTGCTGCTGCAATCCTGTTGTCTTCCCCCACATTTATTCTATCTGGATTAGGCACCCAAAGAGGGCTACTATCTTCCACTTTCAGGGAATAAGCAGAAAGGAAAATTTGTAGATCACATTTGCAGTATTTTGAGTGAACAGAGAAGTCCAACCACAAAGGCAACACTTCCCTGAAAGCTCAAGCACAAAATAAAACTGCATTGCAGTGCAGGAAATGGCCATCTTATTAATGGAAGATCCACATGACAACATCCTATGCCTGTGTTGAAAAAATTTGCTTTCTCTTCAAAATAGTATTGAAGCAGGCCAATTTGTGTCACACCTTGTGTGTGTATGTAGATGTGTGTGTGTGTGTGTGTGTGTGTGTGTGCGTATGCACACCCACATACATACATACATACACAGTAGGGCTCTGCTTTTCGTTGGCCCGCTTTTCGGTGTTTCGCTAATACGGCGGTTTTCAATTAGAGTAAGGCCCCACTCATACGGTGCTAGTTCCGCTTTTACGGCGTTTTTCGGGCGTTGGGTGCCTTTCTATTGATGGAGTTCCGTTTTTCGGCACGGGTCTGGAAAGTAATCTGTATGAGTGGGGCCCTACTCTGTGTGTGTGTGTATATGAATACAAATTCTAAAAAATATTAATTTAGGGTCAAATCTAGCCTAATTTAGTTAAATTGTTCAAGTCAAAGGTTTAGTGCCATCCAGTAAAATCAGCTTCAAAAATCTATACTGGACAACTATACATTTGCCCACGTTTTTGCTTTTGTATGTACCACGCCTTACACGGCGTGGGACCGCAATATCTTGTGGAATGCCTCTCCCGCTATGAACCGACCCGGTCACTTTGCTCAGCATCTAAGGCCCTCCTCCGGGTACCAACCCATCAGGAAGCCCGAAGGACAGTTATTCGATCTAGGGCCTTTTCTGTAGTGGCCCCCGAACTGTGGAACAGCCTCCCCGAAGAAGTACCCCTGGCGCCGACGCTTCTATCTTTTCGGCGCCAGGTTAAGACCTGGCTATGCTCCCAGGCATTTTAAGCGTTCAATGTTATAACTTTAAATCTTTTATTTTTTTTGTTTGCTGCTTATGTTTACTGTTGGTAGTTGATTTTATTGTGATATTCTGTATTTTAACCTTTTTGTACACCGCCCAGACAGCCACTCGCTATGGGCGGTTTATAAATGAAACAAATAAAATAAATAAATAAATAAATAAATTTGAGAGTCCTATCTTAAATCAAGACTTGCATTCACAACTTCCCTTCCCCCACTCCTCTGCCCTTTTCCTTTTACCGATTTCCTGTAATGACTGGTAGCATGTCAGCAGATGCATTCGATGTGGCCTGAGTTACTTTAAACGTTACATTCCTCAAGTCCATTATCCCCACACTCATATCCTCTAGCATTGCCAGCTCTTCACCTAAACAAAGAAAATATGAATGGGATTATAAGTAGTATTTTATACATTTTTTTAAAAAAGCTATTGCCAATCAACTTGGAGTCAGGCACACTAATATCAAAGAAAAACTGTAACATATGGAACTCCCTCATTATGCACAGCCCCAAGCAAAGTGACTCTTGTTAACACTCCTAATTCTCTCAATGTCAGTTGGGCTGCAAAAACTGATACACCTGGATCACAGGCTGGAAATATGCCACATGCATTTTGCTAAAGAGAGAAAATACAAATAATAAATGCATTTACAGGTGTACTTATATATTTCATATTCTTAGGTGAGAACTAACAAAATACTTCATCACTCATCAAACTCATAATTTTGCAGATGTCTTATTTCTTGTTGCAAAAATGAAAATTTGGCACAAACACAAAAAGGAGAAATTCAGAACTTTACAATTTTGTGATTTAAATCAAATTTTGAGTGTGAAATTTGGTTTTGAAAAGGACTTTTAACAAATTAGATCTCAACATTCTGATCTTAACCACCTTTACTTGGAAGTAAACTTCACTGATTTTGAATGAACTTGCTTCCAAGTTAGTTTGTTAACAGAGCCTTAATGTTCAGTATCAAGCTTGCTAGACTCAATACTTTTATACCTTATTTTTATTTATCAGTCATGGTACCCAATTTGTAGACTGGCCTTCCTCTGATAGAAGACAGGTGAACAGCAATGTTATTTCAGCTACAAATTCATTTGTTCTCCAAGGCTTTTGCTGGCCGCTATTGCAATATCAGTTTAACAAAATTTTATCTGAACTTGTAGATGCTGAATCATTTATTACTGTAATGTATTTTCAACAATTTTTTTTGTTGCGAATCATGTTTTATGAAAGGCAGTATAAAAATATTTTAAATAAAAAATGTAACAACCCTTCAAACAACAGCATTTATAATTTGGGAATTCTAGAACAAATCAAATTGGAAGAATATTGATTTGAATTTTTGCAACCAAATTCAAGTCAGGGCAATTTGCTCAAGAGTTTTCCCCTCCTGCAATTTGTTTCAACTGTATGTTCAAGGTATTACAATAGTTATTTCCAATGTGTTCTTGAGAAGGTAAGGCTGAAGAGTCAACTAGATTCACCTTTGAAAGAGGTGATGGAATCAGTCCTTTCACTGTTTGAAGGGAGGACACAATCCAGTGCATCCAAAGTTGTGGGCATGCCTAACAGGATTTTTTTTTAAAAAAAACAACCCTTGAATAGCAGGCAGCCATTCTGAAACTTCCCAGGGTTTCAAAATTGTTTTGTCATGTGGCCTGTTCTGTTGTTGCTTCAGAAAACTCACAGCATGCATGGAGCTAATAGTTCAGTGTTTGGTATTTGGACCAAGTTCATTAACATGCATAGACATCTGCTTTTAGTTACACAGTATTCTATGAATCAAATACAACTTTACTTCATGGTTTTATTCTAAACATCATTTTGTTGCTGATTCGGGGGACGTTTATAATTTTCTAGCTAACACTCTGCACTGAATGAAATTCAGGAAGTCATAAAAGGGTATGGCAAGCTTGCCCCATGCAGTGGTTTTTACCGTAAGTGCTCAGAAGGCTTTCAAACTGTGCCAGCAGGCCAATGGTGTAGAGCTGCCTCAGAAATCCATTATCATGCAAGCAGTTCCTCAGCTTGATAATGAAGCCACAGATAAGGGCTGTGAACTGCAGAACAGAACAGAAAATTGAAGTAACTGAAGACTCATGACAAGTCCCAAATTCTAATGCCAGGGCTAGCACACCAGTGACCCACACCCTTACTGTAAAAAGGATCTACATACCTAACATCAGTAGTTTCTTAATGCACTTGAAATGAGAAACCGATTAGAAAGAGAATTTTGAGGATGGAAGGCAACTGATACTTTTGAATCAAAAATAGGCACATCAAGTGTCCTATATTTAGTTGGAAACAGAAACTCTGGCAAGAACACCCCTCACCCAAGTGCAAAGGCACACAGGATGCTGAAATAAACAGACAGAGGGATTCTGGCCCTTCAAGCTAGGTACAAATAGAGTTATGTAACAATGCTATACCACACTGGAGACAGGGAGAACAAATAGCTGGTACTGTGCTGCCTGGGTGTTCCAGCACAGCCAGAAACCTGCCAAAAGGTAGCAACAGATTCAAGTACCAAGTCCTATGTTGTGTCACATACGTGTCAACTATCCCTATTTTTCAGTATGTATCTCAGGTAAACCAATTCCTATTTTTCCTTTTGGGAAGAATCTGGAAGTACTTCTTCCTTTTTAAAGGTTAAAGTGCATACACATGGAGAAAAATGCACTAGTTTCCCTTCCATCCTGGCTCCCCCCAATGGCCCATCCAAACAGCAATTGCTGCAAATCATGCTTTGGTTTAGGCTGTTTTATAGAATATAATGAGATTAAGTGTCCCAATTAAAGGCCAGATCCAGTTCCCCACCCCTGTATTAAAACATTGTTAAGTTTAAAGGAATCTGTTGTGGATTAGTTTACTACCCCACCTGCTTCAGAAAGTACAGGACTGGTTATAACGGAAGAAATATTGATATGATTTATTAATTTCATATACTTCTATCACACTCTTCAAACCCCTAAGGTAGCCATGAGGAACATCTGGCCCATGGGCCAAATTAGCCAGGCCATGCACATCTGCTGTCAGATCCGGCGCAAGAAAAGATGTGGCTGCAAATGAACAAGCAGGAGCCTTAAAGTGTGCTTTTGATAGTTCCTTGGAAAGTAGTGCTTGCATTTGGCACCTTTTTAATTTGTCCCCAGAGTTCTGATCGGAAACTCTGGCATGCAGCTGACCCCTACCGAAAGTGGGGCTTGAATAGTGGGGCTTGAATTGAACTACTGATCCCCACTGGGAAATTTAGGCTCAGGAGAGATCACAGCCAAAACTTGTGAAGTGGATGGCAGGGATTCAGAAATGTGTAGTCTTTCTCACTACTTTCAAAGTTACTCTTCCATTTAAAAAAATATCCCAAGTCTAACATATGAAGTCCATTTTACTGCTTACTGTTTGGCAGAAGACAACATCCCGCCGGTACTGAAGACTCAAGCAAAGAGCTATTGTAGGAGCACTATCTTGCATCAAGAGAAAGACCATTGCCTTCTTTGCCTTGTCGCTCATCATGGCTACACAGTCTGTGAGCGTTGTTAGCAGTGGATAAAGGGCCTCACTCCATTCGCCTACAGTTTTCAAAAGCAAAGAAAAGGCAGTAAATGATAAGAAATAATATTTTGAAGAACATTATTATAAAAGAAACAACTTTTAAGAAAATACAGTTGCAACTTAAAGATCTGGTAAGGATGTAAACCTACATATTCCTTAAGCATAGTTAAGTGACTGGAAATGGGCCTAAGGCTCATGCATGCCTTTTCCCTCCTTTGCCAGTATTGGCTATACAATTGGCATTACATCTATGCCAAAGCTAACCATGACTAGCATTAATCAAGGTTAGCGGTCAACCACAGTTTGAAATTAGGATTTGAAACTGATTTGCAAAGCCTGTTTAAAGCTGACCTAGGTTAATATTAGTCACGATTAGCAGATGCAATGCAGCTGTAATACTAGACCATGGTTAATACTGCAAAGAGACAGCAGGAGGAATTTGCATCCAAGAGTCGAGTTGATGTCTCAGCTCTAGAGAAGAGTGTTACATCCACATTGAGACAAAGGCTATTATTGCCATAAATTGAACTAATTGGCCCTGTTCGAATGTTACTGTAAGCCATCATCTGAAATAACCTATGGTTTCCTGTGAAGAAGCAGCATGCTAGTACATGTGGCTCAAGTGTGCGTGCTTTGCTCCACCCTGATTGGAGCTATCAAACAAATCAAGGAGCACCTGGCTTAGTGTTATGCATAAACAAGCGTTTGTGATTTGTTTCTCCCAAACAAACCATGAGTGGTAAGCCAAGCATAAGCCCTGAGAAAGGAAGGTACAAAGCGGGTGCAACTAAGCAGCACACACCAGCATGCTGCTTCTTCACAGTAAACCACAGTTGATTTCAGACTATGGCTTACTGCGACATGTGAACCAGGCCATCATGCCAAATGATCATTTTTCCTGGCTGGCAGTTTTCATTCATTCTACAATTAGATATTGAATATTCCTTAGAAATATATGCAACACAGCAACCGAGTGACAAATTCTAAGATTTGTGATATGAGGAGCAGGAAAGCTAATCTAGAAGTTGTCACACTGGCTTACAAAGAGAACAAAGATTAGCAACTGATTTGTGGAAAAACAGACACACACAATGGAGCACTAGGCATTTACCACCAAAATACATACAGATTCTTTACTATGTTTAGGGGAAGAAGGGTAAATTTTGGCATGTAAAGGGGAAAAAAGTCAGAGTTACAGAGTAACAGAAGAAAATTCTCTACTTTTTTTAAAAAAAATGCTTTTTAAAAACTTCAATTATCAAAGCAAAATCAGTCCATCACCACTCCTAAGGTACCTACCAACTTTCTGTCTCAAATGTTTCATTTTGTTTAAATCATCTTATGTGAAGGGAGGCAACAAGTTATGCTTTGCATAAAAGATCCAAAATATGCTACCCAGTATCTCCAGATAGCAGAATCAGAGAGTGGTGACTATTTATTGAATGCCCTCTCTGGTAAGGTGTATCTGGCTCCATCACTACTGACTTTTAGAAGGAATGTGAAAACACTCCCGTTTACCTGGACATTTGATACCTGAAAGAGACTGTTCCTGACAGCCCAGAGATCGTTGGATGAAAGAATATTTTTTAAATGAAACTGACTTTAGAATGTTTTTGTAACTTTTTGTAATGTTTCTCTCTTTTTTAAAAAATTGTTTTGTTGATGAGTTTGCCACCCTGGGCTCCTTCGAGAGGAAGGATGGGATATAAATTCAATAAATAATAATAATCAAACTACAACTGTCTTTGATATAAGTGAAAAGGGAACAAGCACTCTACGTTACTTGACAGCCATCCAAAAGAAGAGAAATAACGGAAAGTTGTTTTAAACAACCATAGAAGACAAGAACAGCAGTGTGGTATCTTAAACCTGTGTTCCACATTGTAGACAGATAATCTAAAAAAATAAACTCGGGGAAGTTATTTGGGTCTATTCCTCAGAATGTGGTTGGATTATTTTAACAAGAAAGCTGTTTTTTACTATGCAGTTTTCCAAAATAATCTGGTACGCTAAAAGAGATTATCTATCTATGCAATGAAAAGCAAAGATTATTCTATTGATGTATTTGCTCTGAAGTGCTTTTTATAGAGAAAAATATTTTTCTTTTACAGTGATCATGGATAGTTTCTCAGGCACTGCCATTTCCAGAGCACCGAAATTAATAAAAATTTCTCAAAAATAGCCAAGATAAACAGACAAAAATTAAGAGGTAGATCAAGAGGTAGAACTTCCATCTTTGCTACTACCTTTTGCTTTGGATAGACACACTACTGCCCAATCACAGCCACACCAAAATCCTGGAGACTTGACCTGTTTTCTGTGGGCTAGTTTCTCACAAAGCAAATAAGGAAAAGAATGGCTGCTCATTTTGCCTCACATCTTGGGTCTACAAGTGCTGGGGATGTCTTTCAAAAAATGAAAGGTGTGAATTTTGGTTCATCTGTGGTATGTGTATGTGTGTGAGTGCACAAAATTCCCCCCTGTGGATGTCCATGGCCACATAAAAGCTCTTTGCATAGCAACTGCAACCACATTAGAGAAGTGGTTCACTGCAGCCTCTGGCAAAGTGGGCTAAATCCAGTGTTACCAGTACTCTGCAGCCATACACAATGAGAGCTTACACTAGGCTTTACCTAGACAGTAGCAGCTACATATAACTGCCTTTCCATGCAGTACATTTTAAAAAATGGCTTCCCATTAACATAATTACTGTAACTAAATTCACTGGGAAGGAAAAGACAGTAAATAAGATTACATCAGTGCTGCTGTCCTTTTTTTACTTGCCCTGAAAGTTCCTACCTATTACTCTAACAGCTAAATACATTTAAACCAATCAATATCAATCAATCAATCAATGTAGCAGCACACAACTTAGCATCAAGAAAAGTCCTTTGTATCAGATGCAAAGAAACTTTTTTTCTTTTGCACTTTTTCAGAAGCAAATACCACGAATGGAGGGGAGAAAACACACACACATACCTGGGCCGGACTCTTCAGGAGTGGGACTGCAATCTGCACAAAAATGGAGGTGCAACATGCATGATTAAGGGGAAGCAACATATTTTAAACATAAGCAACTGAAATGCTTAGTACAGAAGTTCTCAAACATCTTTTTGGCACAGTGGCACACAGTAGACAGACTGTCCCATGGACCACCTCTCCTCCTTGTTGTGTTAGCATAAAATACTCTACAACTATTTGAGCTTGGTACCCTTGTGTTATGAATTATTCTGAGCATTTGGAAACTAGAAGGAGAAGTGAGTACTACACTGGAACAAAACCAGCTCTCTGTGGTCCACTGACAACAGCTGTATATAAGCCACAGACCACACAGTTTGAGAACCACTAGCTTAATGGCTTGCATTAAAAGCAGCTAACCAGAAAAGCAGAACACTGACAAAAGTTTTAGGGTGAACTAAACAACTCTTATACACATTACAGTTTTTAGGTGTATATCTAAGATACTGTACATGTATGCCTGAAAATCTGAAGCGTGAATATGACAAACATGTTTGCAAAGACATGTATTTTTATAGGCTAGCTCTTCAGGGAACACAGACTGAGCACAGCTCCTTCAGGAGAATTTATATACTCAGTGACAAGTTTGGATTCGTGCCATATTTTGATCTGAGGTTTATTAAACTACTTTCAAAATATTTAGGTCATGTTTTTATAAGCCACTGAACTTAAAATTAACGTTGGATCCAATTCCCACTGACAGGAATGGAAGATATGCTATTAACTGCAACTAGAAGATCATGTCTCACTGATTATTACGCCAAGCATACAACAGGGTAATATGAACATATGCTAGTCTCTTCTCTCATTTCCTCCCACCAAAGCCACAAGGTGTCTTTTAAGCTTCCCCAGTTTAAAAAACATTTTGGGGATTTGGAAAAAACCCCAAAACCTATGGAAAGGAAAATTGCCTCTTGAGCACTCAACACTTTCAGCAGATCTCATACCAAAACTAACTTTTTAAACAGCAGTGAAGGAAACAGAAATTGATAGAAACTACATGCTTTGATGCTGCACAAACAGCATGCTTTTGAACAGTAACCCATGTTGGTCCCAGGCAAAGTAGTAGGTGTGCTGTAAGCACACTTATCTAAGAGCACTATTGTTCCATTTCTTCTCTTGGGCTCCTTGCATTTCTCCAAACCTATTTATAAAATAGGTATGGGATTCACTCACATGACAACTCGATCTTCTCAAGCATTAAGATAGAATAATTCTTCCGTTCAAGTCAGAGGGAGATTTGCTGTAAGCAACAGCAGGCTTTTTCAGTCTGTGCTGGCTTTCTTTGAAATCATCATAGATTTGCCTCCATCTAATCATATAACAGCTGGTATAGCACAGTGGGGAGGAGAGCCTGGCTGGGAGTCCAGAGTCTGTGAGTTCAAATCCCCGCTCGTGTCTCCTGGGTGTCAAGGGCCAGCTAAAGATCACCCCCACAGTGAGTGGCTCAGGGGTTACGTGCCCTTCAACCTGTGCAGCCGTGGACAAGCTGCATAGTCCCAAGGGCCCAGTTGCCCCCTAGCTGGCAGTTGCGGACAAGGAAGGGGCTGGCTTGTGCAGCTGTGGCAAGCTGAGCAGGCCCTAGCCAGCTGGGGAGGACTAGCCTCAGAGGGAGGCAATGGTAACCCCCCTCTGAATACTGCTTACCATGAAAACCCTATTCATAGGGTAGCCATAAATCAGGATTGATTTGAAGGCAGTCCATTTTCATCCATCAATCATATGGCCAAAGCTCATATCAGAATAGTCTATGACCACTACCTAAGATAATTTGCCTCATTTAATGCTCTTTGTGTTGGCTGAGTCCCTGTTCCCATTCACATTTCAAATATAAGCTGCTTCATCACTTTTAAATCTTTCCATGCTCTATCTTTTCCTTCTCTGTTCCCTTGACATTCTCCAACTCATTCTCTCTGCTCCTCTGATTCTTACTTCACCTGCTTACTTACACCTAAGACTGCCAATAGATGGGAAAGTTTCCATCTATGGTAGTAGCACTTTTTTAAAAAAAGAAAAAAAAATCCCCCAAGTTATTTCCGTCATGTACTCTACCCTTTTGATACCTCGTTTGATAGATGTGTTACAAACTTGATTACTTATAGCCAAAGGCCACCATAATCTGTATCTTTAGACTATAAGCCTTTGCCAGGGACTTGGATTGTTTTTGACTTGTATAGTACCTGGCACAACAGGCATGTTATAAATAATAAAGTTAAAAACAACCTGTTTTCAGCACATTCCACGTGAAGCCGTTCTAGCATCTCAATATGCTTTTGTTTGCAAATTAAAATACTTGATTTGAAAACATATTGCACCTCTGTGCATGTTAACATAAATGTGATGAGACACGGCTTGAGCTGAATGTGGTAGGCACTGACACATGTTGATTCATAATTTCAGTGGTTCTCAGCCAATACGTTATCAGGCAATATTTGAAGAATGTGCAGAGAAGGTTTGTCACATGCAAAAAGTATACAGCCCTGTGTTGTATAATAGATGCTGGTGGTACTGAGTGAAATCCATTTCTTAATCACTCCGGTGTGAACAATCGTAGCAGTCTTTAGCAACCACTTTTGTTAATTTGATTCAGTCAATATATTTTGCCCACATACATTCTCACACAGCTTCTTTAAAAAAAGCAGTACAAGTTTAGTTTAAATTCAATCTGCAAACAGTGGAAGTGTCATTAGTTCTCATATAAGCTATTTCATAGAGATCAACAAACCATTCTTGTATCTTGCTAATTCCTAACAACATATGGAATGAATAACTAAAACACAAAAAAGTTACAGGTTAGAAGGTTCAACAAAACTTACACATCCAGTTCTATAACCTAACAAGTTAAAAGATAACATTCATTTATTTAATGTGATAGTAGTACTGTATACTTAAAAAAAAACACTGTGCCTCAAAAACAGTAATTATGAAATGGCTGTGAAATCATAAATACAAAATTGTTGTAAGGACACAATGAAAAAAGTATGAAAAAGGCAGCTTTCAGCCGCCTTCTGAAATGCATTGTTTTACAAATTATTTTGAAATGTCATGTATTACATTTTCCCTTCTCCATGAAGGAAGAAACTATTCAGTTCTAATGTATCCTTCTATGTAACATGACAAAGAATTTGCTAGGGCAGCACTACACACTATAATTGCCATTGGGGGGGGAATCAGTGTTGCACCTGTGTTTCTGTAACAAATATGTAGACATTACACACAAGTGTACATGGTTTTTTCAACATCAGTGTACATATGGAACTTGGTCTAATCAGGTCATCCAGACATGTGTTGAAAAGGTGCATTCTATTCATGTAGCATTCATAACTGCTGTAGGGAATACCAATATAAATACCAGATGTGGAATGGTGGCCTTTATCATCTTCTGTCTCCCATACTAGATTAAAGAGCTGCATGTTAGCTAACCTGTTTTCTGCTCTGCAGTTATGCTAGTGAAACCATCATATTGGCTACAGAGATGTTCATGTCAGACAACCTTTGTGACGAACTCTACATTAAGGTGCTACGGTCCTAAGGAGGAGTTAAGGTCTGATCAAACCTCTGTTGAATTCAATGAACAGGCTTCAACTGTTGTTGCTGATTTTGGAGACGGAATGAGATACACACTAGAGATAGACTTTCTATACATGGTCCAGTTGAGCATCACAATCTCACTTCCCCAGTCATTTTACAAACCAATAGATCAAATCACAAAGGAGTATATATTAAGGCCTAAAGTTTCAACAATGCCACCTAAAGATATGCTCAGATTGCAGATTTCCTGAGTGGGTCTGGTTGTGTTTACAACAAGGAGCATGAGAAGTATCCTAAGATCCATTTCACACACTCCAACAAATATATAGGAATGTGGCTGACAGAAAATGTCCCACTCTCAACTGGGTGAATCCAACTCAGAGTGCTCTCAGCTGTAGGGATCTGAAGTGCAAAACAGTATATCTGATCCCCTGAATTGTAGTGAAAAGGGCAAGCCATGAACCAGAAGTCCTCAATACAAGTCTCAGCTCAGGTAGCCTAAAATAAGCTACACTGAGACTTTTACCCACACATTGGCAGGATCGGCCCAACCATTAGACAGAGTGAAATGGTTACTTCAGGGAATGGATTTGGGATGTCATAAAAGTGCAGCAAATCATTAGATATACTATAATTTTTTTATATAGATACTTCCAGGGATGAAGAGAGGTGTTTGTGGGATTTTCTGCCTCAGGTGCAGAAATGAATTTACTGGGCTTGGGTCCTATACACCTTGACAGGGGGGGGGCACCATTTGCTGCTTTGCCTCAGGAAGCAAAATGTCTTGGGTCAGCTTTGCCCATCTGTAACCAAGGGAGTAAGATGGAGCCTACCTTTAGGTTTGCCTCAAAACTTTCTGAGGCAAAGCACTTTTTGCTCCTAGGAGAAGAGTTATATAGAATGACAGCCATAGGAATGAAGCCTAAAATATTAGAATCTGCATCCAATTCTAATACGCTTTTAGAAAAAGAGGTTGGGTAGGTTGCAAAGATGCAGAACTATCTACGGACTGCAGCTGGAAATCTGACAATTCTACAATTCAGAAAAAAAACAGACTTGAGAAACCTTGACATGGCTTTCACTGCCTGATCAGCGGTATATAGAATT
This sequence comes from Rhineura floridana, assembly GCF_030035675.1. Classification (NCBI taxonomy): domain Eukaryota; kingdom Metazoa; phylum Chordata; class Lepidosauria; order Squamata; family Rhineuridae; genus Rhineura; species Rhineura floridana. Next base: position 60,621,650 of record NC_084484.1, on the reverse strand, counting down.
GGAGGGGAAATGCTGATAAGCAATTTTGCCAAAGCCACAAAACAGAATTCAAACGTCTCACACTGTCACTGCTTTAGCACCCAGTTCACTTTAGTGTGTCCAAAAAGTATCAAAAGTAAAACAGTCATCTCATCTCAACTTAGTCCTCTTGTTTTTCTTGTGCACTCACTCCCTGTTTGACCTGTTGATCTTATTTAGAAACACCCTAGCAGCTCAGCATACAAATATAACATTCATGAGAAGGACCTGGACAGTGAAGCCCTGTGACTACATGCTGCGGGACCTTAAAACATCACAGCAGCACCTTGGAAGAAATCCATGGGAAAATGCCCCCCACATCTCTGCTGTTACATGTGAAAGGCACCTGACATTTTGGCCATATTCAGACAGCCAAATCGTGACTCAAGAAGCCAAGGTATCCAGAAGTTTCATGCACCCACATGCAGTGCCTTTGCTCCTTCTCCTCACTTTGCACAGGCAAGCAAACAAGCAAGCCAGAAAACCACAGTTAACTATAGTCTACAGTCCAGAAGACATGGAAAACTACAGCCAACAGCTTCCAAACAAGCCATGATCTGGATGTCAGTTTTAAACCATGGCTTCCTATCGTGGCCTGTTTGAAAGTCATTAACCACAGGTTTCTGCTTCTGATGATAAAGTTAAGTGCAGCTTCCTGGCTTTTTCCCCTGCTCATGACAAAGGAGGAGCGTAGCAGGAGCATATGGGCTGCATGTGGGTGCATGAAGTTTGTGTAGAGCTCAGATGATTAAGCCGAGATCTGGTTGTCCAAAGGCAGCCACCAATTAATGAAAACCTCATGGAGCATGATGGAGAAAAGGTGAAGAAATATGCTGAAGCAAAGCAGCAGCAGGAAGAAGCCATGGCTGTCATACGCACTTGTGACTCTGGGACAATGGCATGCAGAGGATGACATGGATGAAGATGATGATGGGGATGATGAAGATGATGAGGTCTCACTTAAGGCGTTTGGCTTTATCCAGTACGCACGGGTATCCCGTTTACCTTTCTTGCTAGAACAGCTGATGTCACATTGAAAAACATCTTCACAGCTATCACTTTGTAAACGCTCTTTCTGGAGAAGTTTGTCCACCCTCTGGATAATGCATTCAAGACTTTTGTCAACATTCACCCAAACTTTTTCCTGGGAAGGAACAAAAACAAACCAACAAAATGCTCTTGTGACTTTAAAAAGGAAGAAAGGGGGGGGGGGAGGAAACGGGGCATAAATAGGGGAGGCTTATTTCTAATCTCACTGCAGGGAGAATCCTAGGTCAAAATAGCAGTTAAAGAAGCCCAAAGTGGAGGAGGCAACTTATTGACACAATGAGCCCAGTCCCAAGACTATCTGTCAAAAGAGTGTTTTGCATTGGTGACAGTGCTCCTATATGAAGGTGCATTTGATCAAAGGTGAGAAGGTATAGAGACAGAAGAACACACTCCTGAAATAAATAATGGACTGAGGGGGGGAAACACTAAACTCCCTTAATCTTACTGTAAGAATTTAACAAAAAACAAACAAACAATAGACAAAAACAATACTACTATTCATAATGAGTAAAAAGTGTTGGAATAGGCTAATATTGCATGGTCACTTTAAGGGATATTTGGGAAATATCCCATGTACCTGTTTACCATGATGTAACTTCCTAATGGGTGGGGTTTAGTTACTTGACTTCCTTCTCCTTTGCCTGGGGGATTTTGAATATTCTCCATTACTTGCTGATCCTCTCCCTTTGAGAGAGGCCGCATGGCATGATGCTCTCTCTAAGAGCATCCATTACCAACACCAAGATGGACTGAGACCTATATTTTCTTTCTTCTAAGCTAGAGCCTATGTTCTTCTAAACATATGAAAAGGTCGTAAGTAAACATTCTTTTTCTTTTACCTAAAGGATTGTGTCTGTTGTTATTTATATAGAGAAAGGTGGGCTGGTTTACATTCTCACTCTGCTGCTTGTGTTTTATACCTCTGCTAAGAAATAGGACCAACCAAATTAGTTCCTATTTCTGTGTGTATTTTTATAATACTGAACAAAAAGAACAGGGCAGAATAAGAGCATAAGGCAAATACAGGTCTGCTTCAACTTAGTGAGATGAAAACAAACTGACACTGCAAAGAAGAGGCAACAGCTTCCTGTGGAGTATCAGCATTTTCCTGCCTAAAGCAACAGAAGAAACAATGTCACCACTAGGTGGTGTCCTAGTCCCCATTGGAGAATGCGTCTACAAAATGGATAGATGTAGTATCACTACACCCTCATGCTTTCAGAATTATATAGCAGTAATAGAAATCAAATCTCAAGTCAACAAACCTACCCATTCTTCTTCATGCCAGTCCACTTGAAGAGAAGATCGGCTATTTCTTCCTGTCCATCTGGCCACCAGAGTGTCTTGGTCATTCCTTAGCACCACTTGCTCTTCTTCTACAGAGGTTGGAGAGGCCTTTGAAGCTATATAATCTGGTCTTGCAGCATTCAGTGCATGTATTGAATTTGCCAGCAGCTTACAGTCACAGACAGTGACAAGCTGCCGTGTCTAGAAAGGATCAAAACAGCAATATATGTTTCAACTATTTCTACATCATGAACTTTACCTAGGTTCTCTCATTTCATAGCAAAACAATGGGCTGGTTCAGACATAATACGAAACAATTCGCATTACCATTATGAGATCAAGCTTTGGCAAACTTTGGGCTCATGCACTTCCCCCTCCAGTACAGATATAGGGAAGAAATCAGAAAGAGTTTTACTTCAGTTTTAGATTGATTTTCAGCTTGCTCTGTCATCTGACTGTGGAGTAACTGTGGTTAATCTTAACTATGAAGCTGGCTTGTTTTCACTTACTTAAGATGAACCACAGTTTAGGGTTCAGATGTAACATTAAACTGTTCTTAATCTAAAATGGTAGTGAAAGCTTCTGATCTCCTGGTGGCTGCATGGGAGGAGAAGAGAGGAGTGCATGATCCTGAGGCTTGCTGTGGCTCATCTTTCAAATGATACACCATTGTTTAGCATTACATATGAACCAGCCACCTGTAAGGCCAACCTAGCTAATTGGGTGGAACATGGGGGATATTGCCATGGTTAGTATTACCTGCAAAGATGGAACATGACTTTTCTGCCGACACTCTTGCATATTATTATTGATATCTACAACATCGGGTCTCATGCTTGGGTTGCAGAAGCCAACCTTTTGGTGAAAGGGCACAAAGAGAGATTCTTAAAAGAAGTATGATCACTTTCATTGTTCATTTTATCTTTTAAAAATTATTTAAATATAAGAAAATATTTTTAAAAGATAAAATGAACAATGGAAGTGATTGCACTTCTTTTAAGATCCTCCTTCTGCAACCCAAGCATAAAACGCAACACTGTAGATCTCAGGGACAATTTGCTTCATCCACATGGTTGGCAGGTTACAATGTAAAATAATGCATCTTAATAAAATTAGATAAATGTTAATGCTGAAATCCTAGAAGTTCAAATACTGGCTATCAAATATAGTCAAAATAAAAAATGAAAATGTCTACCAGCACGTCTAGAAAATGTTCAGGCTTTTGAAGGGAAAGGGAGTTCACCAACTACAAAGGAACCACTAAGATCGCCTTGCCATGTTACCTTACAGTCAAAATTTAATATTCACATAGGATAATCAAGGAGGCATTGTCAGTTAATTCAGAAAGATTATAGTAGGATATAGGTACCTTATCTGCCAAAATGGCAAGTGTTCTTTCAAGTCCATTCGCTGATCTGTCCTTGGCAGCTCTGGAGAGTCTTTCTGCATAGTAACTAACTTGAGTTTTCAGGGTATTTATCTGTGCAATAATCTCCTTTGCTCGGATAATATCCTGTGGTATGTACACTATTGATTGGGGATTGGTTGAAGTGCTGGGGAGAAAAAGGATCAATTAAAAAAATTAATCCAAGGAACAGGCACTGCAATTCCATCCTTTTCTCATGCTGAAAAAGAAGAAAGTGCAGGCAAAGAATTTCTCCAAATTAACTATCAAATGGGAAAAGACGAACAGGTGCACTGCTTTACAAGGTCTCTTATTCAGACTCCCACTGAGGCCCAATTCTGCATTTAATGTAAGCCTTTGGATGCAAATATACACATTGCACATGCCAGGTGACTGCTCAGAAGTCACATAGAAAAGGTACACACACTCAAGGACAGGACACTGTAGGTTTTACACATCAATCACTGAATGAGAATTTAAAGGAAGAGTCTCCAAATGTCACTAAAAGCACAGTCCTAACCAGGGCTGTGCATACACCATTAATTTAAAGCACATGGCTTCCTTCAAAGAATCCTGGAACTGCAATTTACCCCCCACAGATCTACAATTCCCAGCACCTTTAAAACCTACAGTTCCCAGGATTCACTGGGGGAAGGTATGTGTTTTAAATATATGGTGTCTATGCAGACCATCATCTACTCTGAGGTCAGTCCTATGGAATTCAATGGAGTTTACTTCCAGGTAAGTGGGGTTAGGATTCAGCGGTAGTCTAGTCCCTTGCCTTAAACATACATTTATGTATTCACATTTATATGTTACCCGTAGGCTTCAAAACCCTGTAGGTAGCTTACAGTTTAGAAAATACTATTACTACCACATACATTAATATATATATATATATATATTTCTGCTCATAAACCTTTTCCCCAGAATACTAAAGCTTTACTTGGCCACATTCTCAGTCTTCATTGCTAGTTTGAGGACTCTGGCTTAGATGAATCCAGACCTGCACAACTTGTGACCAGCCAAACCAAGCACAGCTTACCAGCCATGTGCTGCATGGCTTGCCACCTGCTTGTAAGCCTCGCTGTTTTTTGCAGTCGCAAACAGGTAGCTAAACCAGGATGTTATTCTTACCCCTACTCCTCTACCGTATATCGTTGATGGGGCACTTTTGGTTTAGTGGGTCACAAAGTTGTGCAAGTTTGGCTCAAGGTATAACAGATGTCACTTCCCTTTAAAGAAAAAATGGCAGGTGTGACTTTTTTTGGCTTTTCTGATCTCTGACTGGTTCAGCATATTTTAATAATCACCAAATAAAACTTGTTCTTCGGTTTAACTACCTACACTGACAAATGGTATCTCTAGAGCAGAGGTGGGTTACCTGTGGCCCTCTGGATGTTGTGAGATTACAGCTCCCAGAATTCCTATCCACTGACCATGCTGGCTGGGGCTGATGGGAGTTTTAGTCCAACAACATCTAGGAGTGCCACAGGTTGCCCACCCCTGTGCTATATTTATTTATTTATTTGATTTATATCCTGCCCTTCCTCCCAGCAGGAGCCCAGGGCGGCAAGAATGTATATAGCGAGAATGTTAGAAAGAGTACTTTATTGACACAACATCTAGTTGAAAGGAGGGTTCCATTGTGTGGGTTCATGAGCCTAAATTTACATAATTTTCTTTCTTAAAACAGTTACGTGTGTAGGAAACTGCTTCTGAAAGCGTCATAGGTTTTCAGAAGGAAATTCCAACTCAGAATGGAGCCAGGGTTGTTTAAGGAGACCACTTTTGGGGAATATGGCTCTTGTTGCATACATCATTTGGTTAGAGCAAATGGGTCTAAATTCCTAAATTTGAAGGATCTAAGGTCTGATCTTTGAAAGATATTTACAAAGATCTTAAAAACCACTGATGGGGAAGAACATGTTTACTAAAACTCAAGAAAGTTTTAGTAAAAGTATAAGTAATGAGAATTAGGAAGCCATTTGGCGCTGAGTAAAAGTACCTGTTTAAAGAGATGACTTAGGTCTCAGAATGTAATACAACCATCATAAGAACTGGGTCAGGTATGGTTTTCTCTTGATCATTTATTTTAAGGACAGAGGCCTGAATCCAACATAATTAGGCATGATTAAATCCATTGATTCCAAATGGCTTTAGCATGCCTGACTATATATTGGATTTAGGCCAGTGTTTCTTGTTTCTATAGGGACAGGTATTTAAGGATCCATACACTATATCAATGGTCACATCAAAATATCTGGAGTTAGTAACAACTATTTTTCTTACACTATAGGGAAGATACAATGCAGAATTAGGATATAGCAGCCACGTACATGCAGCATTATTCTGGTGAGTCTCATATGAAAAGAAAGGAAGCAAATCTATTGCTAAAATGAGAGGAAATAAATTATTTGATGATGTGAGGTCCACATGCAACTAACTGCTTTCTGCAATCATTCTCACAAATCAACAGCCATCATCCTTCCCTGGCAAATTGAATTGGGTTAAAAAGCCCAAATCACCTGACCAATTTACATATATTTGTGGATGCATACAGAAGAGTGTGTTGAGGAGGAAATCTACAGGATTTACTTTTTTTAAAAAAAATTGTTGTTTGTGGGCAATGGTTTAGTGAGGACACGTGTCACACATAGTTGAGATATTTAAACTCTAGTAACAAGGAAAAGACTCATAGTATTTTCAGTTTCTAACAAAAACCAGTTATTTAAGCAAGTTGGAGCATTCCAATTAAATTGCCTCCCACTGTTCTAGCAATCAAATTGGTCTGTAAGTGTTTGCTGTTCATTAACAAGGAGAATAATGCAGACTGCAAGGGCAAATTAATTCATACAGTGCACCTCAGTAAACTACCACGTTAATTTGATGAAGCAAAATTAGCAAAAGCAAAGGCATGTATTAAAGTGGGGGAAACGCACCTCTGTACATTAACACACCAACTTTAAAAAAATAAAAGAAGAAAGCTCTGTCCCCAAACCCAGAAACAGAAAACTCACCAACATTCCTCATAACTGCTAAAAAAATAAAACCAAAGAAAAATTAGCCATTATTTGTTAGCAAATATGAAAAGCAGAAAACAAAGCAAAGCAACATTAGATAAATATGTTAATTGTTTTAATATTTTTCCAGTAAGGTATGTTCATATCAAATTGTAAGCAAAACAAAATGATAGCTAATGCGGAATGGTAGATGACTTGCAGCTCATTCCATAGATTTCTGGTTGCATCAGCACAATAGGTGCTGCACATTACGCAAGGAACTCTTGACTGCAAAATGCGTGAGTAGCTCTTCAATTTGGCAGCATATCTTTAGCATCCAAAGATCTAGGGCTGGGACCCAAAGAACCACACATTTATTTTGCACAGATGGTAGGGGGTGTTGGGGTTCATGTTTCTCAATCATCAGCCCCCCACATAAAATGGCAAACTGGTTTTGTCACTGAATGAACCTTTCAAAGAAGATTCTGATCTGGCACAAGTGTCTTTTATCCAAAGAGGAAGGGGGAGCAAAAAAAGGGGGGGGACTCCCACTGGTTGGACATGCCCAGGGTCTTCAGAACACTTAAATTCACTCTTTGAATCCTGACCTAAGTGAGGGCTGCTTAATAACCAGGGATGGACAATTATGACAATTTGGCTTGATCCTAGTTTCTCATTTTTCCTGTCTTAAAGTTCAGTTCATGTTTCCACATCAGCTTGTGATTTTTATCCTTAGAAAGTCCTCATGAAAATTGATCAGCATGTTAGTGCATATTCTCATGTACATTTTATGTATGCAATTTTTCCTCACACACACATTTTTGCAAGCAGTTTCCGCTAATACAATGCATTTTTCATATTTGCATTTTTATGCACACTTCACCCTAATATACACACTTTTGTGCATATTACTTGTTTGGAGAACTGCATCTCAATATTAGAAGATGAAATTTCAAAGGACAGCTGTGTTTAATTCGTGTTGTTGTTATTGTTGTTGTTTTGGGAAGTGCAAATGACCAAACCAAATTTCTCCCCATTCCTATTCATAACCTTTATGGAGACCTCATAACACCCCCTCCTTGCTGTGACTAGGAGGATTCCAGCAGGCAGGAAGAAAGGATGGAGATGGCACAGAGGAGGAGAAAACAAGAGACGAAGCAAGTTCAATGAGCTGCTTTGCTTCCCTTCCACCCATTCCCCACTCATGCAATGTTGGCACAAGGATATGAGACAGCAATGTTTTTAGAGGACTGCAATGCCCATGTTGTCCCCGGGGAAGGTATACTTTCATGGGATTATTGTGACAGAAGATGAAAAATAGTAAGAATCTGGACCGAGATTTATTATATTCAACAAAATGATTTGCACAGGAAGAAGTCGTTAAAAAAAATCAGTATATATCTTTAACAGGGAAAACTGATATATTCTGTGCTTGATGTACAATTCTCACTCTGTTTTTTAGTGATCTTTTAACTGGACTGTCATGTCAGAATATGCAAGTTGTGCAAATTATTTCTGTTTTAATTCTAACCATGTCCCATTAATGCAAATCATTAACAGTTTCCCAGTACAGAGGAGGTCTGAGAGATTAACTTTGTCCTGCTAAAGCACAAATTCATGTTTTGCATTAAAAGGGTGCAGTCAGAATTGAAACAGAAAACAATATGAACAAATATTCTGGCAAAATGAGTGGCAGTAGCACAGCATCGTGGTTAAGAGATATTGCCATTGCCACTTCCGTCAAACATTTAGGCGGGTGGGGAGGAATATAGACCTCAGGATAAGAAGCGCAGCTTGGACCTTGAATCTCTGAGTACAAATCCCTCTTCAGTTATGGACAAATTGGTGGTCCCAAGCAGATCGCACACTAAGCTTAAATGCCCACATATATAAAATGGGAATGTAAGAAGGGCTTCTCACATAGACTGTTGTGATGGCAAATAGTAAGAGACTAAAGTGCTTGGCACTCCAGAAGCACTATGTCAATAGGCACAACAGTAACAGCAGTTGATATCCTATACAGCATAAACAAACAAACAAATAAATCAAAGGGAAGATGGAACTTTGATCTCTTTAAGCAAACCCTTTCCAACAGAGAATTTAAATTTGGGGTGTGCCTGGAAGAGGTGGGTTTTATTGTTAGCTATAATACGATAAGGAGTGCTTAACACACTAAAAAGCTAAAATAAATTAAGGATAAGGACCTTCAACTTTGGCCTAATTCTGACCTACTAAATGTTAACAGAGCTCATAGGAAGAATCATTCTCTTTACTGAACCATCATTTGCTTATGAGAGACTATACCTGATTTGACAGTGAGAGCGAAAAACTTAAAACCAACAGAGAGAACATTTTACCTAGACCTTTCCCACAGATTTTCCTCCATGCAAATATTTGTTTTTGTTGACAGTAATACAACAGGCAAATAGTGATGAGACAGAATAGACCTCACATTCACAAAAGAGAAAAATGATGCATGAACAAAAATCTTCATTAAGGCACAAACCTGTGGGGTTTGAAGATTTGTGACAAAAAGATGCGAAACACCTTGAACATAATCTATAGAGTACAGACATCTGACGGACCACAGTATTTTCACAGTAAGACCTGTGCTGCACAAAAGTGACCCAAAGCCTAACCTAAACCGTATGCCTGCTCTGTTCACAGAACCAGTGGTGATCTCAAAACTCCAAACTGATGCACCTCTAAGGCCTCAGTAGCCAGTTCTTTGCCAGTTCTAGCCATTATCAAAACATGGGTCTGACAGACACAGCAGGTAGTGGGAACATGCATGTACAGGTTGTTATTAGATGCATGCTTATGTGAAGTTACTTTTAAAGTGATTTCTAGGAGGGCAGCTCTCAAAAAGGATTTTTTAAAATGAATCCTTCGTGTGCACATGGCACCTTTCTGGGCTATTGGTTTACCGAAACCAGAAAGTATGGAAACTGCAGAGAGTCTTTCAAGTTTCCTACACTGGGATAGCCTGGCCTGTTGTTCATGCTCTGGTGACCTTGCATCTGGACAGTTATAACATGCTGCATGTGAAGCTGCCCTTGAAGACAATCCAGAGAGTGCAACTAGCGCAGAATGCTTCTGCTAGGCTGGTAAGTGGGGCAGCCCAATGGGACCATTTGTTTCCAGTCCTAAAAATACTGCACTGGCCATCAGTGTTAGTACTAACTAGCATATAAATCCCTAAATGGCTTGGGCCCCAAGTACCTAAAAGAGCACTTTCCCCAGTATCAACCATCTCCGACTATGATTAGCAAGCAAGGCTTGTTGGTAGTGTTGCCTCTAAGAGCTCCCCATTGGCACTGACCCGTAAGAGGACCTGTATGCTGGAAGTTCCCTGTCTATGGAATGCCCTCTCTGGTGAGGTGCATCTGTCTCCCTCATTACTGACTTTCAGGAGAAAGTTAAAAATATTCCTGCTTACCCAGGCATTTGATGGGTGAAAGACACTGGAAGCTCCTGGCAGCCCTGAGATCACTGATTGAGACAATGCTTTTAACTATTTTTCAGAATGCTTTAACAGTTTTTAGAATGCTTTTAAAAGAGCTATTTATTTGCTGCCCATGGCTCCTTCAGGAGGAAAGGCAGGGCATACACTTAATGAATGAATTAATCAAACACAGAATCCAGTCATTCAGGCCTCCTGGCTGGTGTGGTGATCCAGTTGTTGTTCCCTCCCCTTTCCTGGTTGTGACTACGAGGACCACAAGACAACCACTATGGAATCAGCATCTCCAGGCTGCATCAGAAACATTTCTGACTCCTTCAACAGCCTCTATAAAGATGTGTTTTAACATTCTGCCAGTACCCCTTTTCTTCAGGTATAAATCAATGTATAAACGTAACCTTTTGTTGTATAGCGTAGTCAGGGAGCAGTCAGCAGAATTGTCAGAACTATGACAATTCCAGTATGCCAGTTTGCATGCGATTCCATATGGGAATCATGCACCTCACCAACAGACTAAGATCTACACCCCATATTTTAAATGTTATAGCGAAAACACATAAAACAGAAGTGTAAATCGCTCCTGCACGTCTGTGCAAATCAGCTAATGTGCGTGGAATCCAGAGAGCGTTTCCCCAAAGCCATTCCTGCAGTTACACAGAAAGAAACCGCTACGTTTCTGCTCTCCAGTAAGAAAATATGTATTAGGAACGCCAGACAAGGTCAATCAGTTTACTATAAGAGATTTTTTTTCACAGAAGGTTCCTTTTCCCGGAACCTAAAATCATAGCTAAAAGGGCAAGAATAGGAGTCTCATTGTTTCAGCATGTTCTCCAGAATGGTTCGTGCCAGCTTTTATTTATTTATTTATTTATTTAATTTATTTAATTTCATTTTTAAACCGCCCATAGCGAATAGCTCTCTGGGCGGTGTACAAAAGATTAAAAGTACAGAAATACAAAATATCACAATAAATAAACTGAAACAAAGAGATTTAAAATTGTAACATTAAACGCTTTAAAATGCCTGGGAGCATAGCCAGGTCTTAACCTGGCGCCGAAAAGATAGAAGCGTCGGCGCCAGGTGTATTTCTTCGGGGAGGCTATTCCACAATTCGGGGGCCACTACAGAAAAGGCTGTAAGGAAATTACTGAGAGATAGAAGCTAGGAAAATTAGTTTAGCCATGTACCCAACTGCCTGCAGACTCTGCCTGCAGACTGGGAAAAGTCAATGATTAAATATCTTTAAAAAGCATTCAGATTGCAAAATTAGGAGACAGGTTTAAGACCAATTTCCTAGACTTTATCACGATATGTTCCCTAAATATACTGGGGGTAAAAACACACAAAAATGCCAGTATAAACATAGCATTTTTTAAAAAAATCAGGTACTCTAACATGGGAATGGGTAGAAAAAATATCAGTATTTGTCTCCAGCTGATTACACAATGGCCGGATTCACAAGTAATGCTATACTAGTTGTACCAATACAGTGCCCTCCAGATGTTGAGACTACAATTTTCATCATCCCTGACCAGTGGCCATGCTGACTGGGGCTAATGGGAGTTGTAGTCCAACCACTTCTGAAGGACACCATGTTGGTTATCCCTGCTCTAACCCATGAGGACAAGACACAGTGAGTCTCAGGCTCTCATGATCCCCAGTCCCCTCCCCTAATGCAGCCATAAGGAGGGCACCAACATCTTCCATTTTAGATTAACCACAGTTTCGCATTATGTCCAAACCCTGTAACGGTGGTTAATGGTTAATACTAATTATGGTTAATGAACAACAAGCCAGCCACATGGCTTGAAACTGGCTTGTTGCTACTAACCATAGCTAACACTAACCCCAGTCTGTCTGTGTTCAAACTTCATGATAAACTACAGTTAGGTATGGGGTGGAAATTTGGTTTAGTTCACATCCGAATGCAAACCCACCTAAGCTGCTCTTCGCAAAATAATAAGCAAACCAAACTGCCTTCAAAATGCTCATTTCTCCAAATTTTGCAATGTAATATTCCAACTGAATAATGTTTACAAATATGCATCTATGGGGGGTGGAGAATGAGCATAAAAATGCATACATTAGTAAAAATAACATTAAAATGCATTATATCAGGGGAAACTACTTACAAAACTTTGCATATTAGGCAAAATGGCATACATTAGGAGAAGAAATGCAAACTTTAATGCTGGTAATTTTTTGTGAGTTTTTTTTTTTTTTTTTTTTACAAAACGATAAAGAAATGTGGCAAGCTTAAGTTCAATGACTGGGAAAATGAGAAACAGAGAGAAACTGAAATTGACAGAGTTGCCCATCCCTAAGTGCAGCTGGTCAAAAACAGAAATCAAAGCTTTAGACTGCTCTATGCAGCCTTACCAGAGGAGATGGGGAGAGGGAAGAGGGCATGAGCCCAAGGCTTGGTGCAGTTCACCCTGGCAATGCTAACCATGGCTTAGTGATGTGTAAACGTAGCCAATTAAGGCAATGGGCTCTCCAACTGCTCCTTTTGCCTCCTCAATACCAGCACATCCTTGTCCTGCTATCTGAAGCCACAGTAAACCACACCAAAAAACTGCTGTTGTCAGGAAGTGGCGGTATATATCAGTTCCAGGAGTCCAGCAGGAGCTGCCCCTAGATTTCTGAGCCTTTGATCTGCTTCTGCAAAAGCAGCCTAAGTCCAACATGGGGACTGCAGGAATCTACACGTACAGTCAGAATCTTCACACATCTGTACGGAAAAGGCTAATGCTTATAATAAATACATAATAGCTTATTAAGCATTCATTAAATATCTATCTAAGTATCTACTTAGAGCTGAAGTAAAATTACTGGGCAGAAAAAAATGGGGAAAACCTTCTTCTGTCAAACTCTTTCCATAAACTGGCTCTAATCTTCGCGGTTTTGGGGTGATGCTTCCTATATGTAGACGCAATAAAAAACAAGGTATAAGATTTGTTTTACAAAACTGGATCCACAGAAAAAGGCATACAATCACGAGGCATTCTACTTACTGTTTCTTTGCATCTTCAAATTTGTGCAGCTTTTTTCGCAGGCCTCCAGATTTAAAGCCTTGACAGTGAGCTGCTGGTGCTCCTATAGTTACAATATCATAGTTTTGATCTAAACAGACCAAAAATGAGGGAGAGAGGTTTAAAGGGTAAGCCATTCATAATCTGGACTTAGAATTTGAGAATTTATGTTATAAAAATGTAATTCAACCCATGCAGGGTCCAAAAGTGTGATCGCTCACTGGGCAGATGTCCAGTCATTGTGACAGCATCCATGCCTGCACCAGCATTCCTGCAGTTGCATGTCAGGAATATGAAAATCATGGAGTTCCAAGGTCTTAATGTTTGAATTATGTAAAAGAATATGTTGGCACTACACACATTTGCACACATGGAGTCCCTTCTTCCAAAAAAGTGAATGAAAAGTTCACAAAGGACTATACTGTAAAAATTGTAAGTTTCATGGCGTGGTAAAAGGAAATGCCTAACAGGATGCTGCAGTTTACTAGGGATTATACACTTGGATGAGAATTAGATGATGGTAGTTTTATATGATGGAAGATCACAGAAGTCTATAGATAGAGACATCTGTGGAGAGCTCCATCTAGGAAAATGCCAAATAGCATAACTATTTATCAGATGTTCAAGTTTTCCTACCAAGGACAAATCCTGACTCTTGTCTCAGAGATCTTCGCTAGCTTCTTTTACTAATACTAATGAACAGCAACCTTCCTAATTAGCAAATGTCTACTGTGAACACTCCCTCTCCACAGAATCTATAGGATATGCAAACAAGAAAAGATACCTGATCCTGTATCATCCTGGACTCTCATTCGCTGTATGTGTAAATTCGTGGGCACAAATTCCAGCTTTTTATCAGCTTTCAGGCTACTTGCTTTGAATGATGGACCTGGGGAAATGTATAAAGAAGGTAATTTCGGCAAGCTTAATCCACTAAAATGCAACAACCAAGAAAGAGAAAACTGGTGAAAAACTGCAGTTCAGAAACTTCAGTACTGACAACGAGATCTCCTAGAAAGCCACTCTGAAAATGATGTCAGGGTAAAGAGCCAATATGTTGACTCCCATCCTCCAAGGTAGCCCTGTTGGATTATCACAGATGCCACTGGCACCACACCCTTCTTTTGCCCTTGGTGCCCAGGTGGCACCTCTCAGACAGCCAGTTTTAGTTCAGGAGCCAGCAATTGGTGACCCCTAGTGCAACCCCTCAAAAGATCGACAGGTGCTTAAAATTGCATTGTTCATTATAATCTTCATTTTGTCCCCCAAAGCTTTCCAAGCCTGAAATACTTAGGAAATGTCTACCTAAGATTAAAGCATCTATAGCCAAGCCTTTTCAGTTTCACTATAGGAAGAATGGGGAACTCTTGGCCCCCAACTCCCATCAGCCCTAGCCAACATGGCCAATGGTCGGGGATGCTGGGAGTTGTAGTCCAACATCATTTGGAGGGCCACAGATTTCATATGCCTACACTACAGCTGTACACTGCCAAAGTGAAAATACTATCTAGTTTGCTTTCGTGAATGAAGATGGAGAAAAATCGCCAGAAGAAAGCAAGCATTATTTGATGACTGTGCATACAGCACTATAGGACTACAAAACATAGGGATTTTTTTAACCCTTTGCAAGATCCTGAGTATAACTCCTGAAAAGTTTGCCATTATGTGAAGAAAAAAAAATCCTCCCCAAGTGATTTTCTCTTCAGTTAAGGTCTAACACCAGAAGTGGCATTGGCTTGTCAAAATGCATCTGGGGACTGTAGAGAGGGGCCTGTTGGGAAAGTATAGCACCCCACTGTTTTGCTGT
Organism: Rhineura floridana; assembly: GCF_030035675.1. Classification (NCBI taxonomy): domain Eukaryota; kingdom Metazoa; phylum Chordata; class Lepidosauria; order Squamata; family Rhineuridae; genus Rhineura; species Rhineura floridana. The sequence goes on along the minus strand of NC_084484.1, from coordinate 60,606,586 downwards.
TAAAACTGAACCCCATCCTGCTTTCCTATGCAAGTGAGACAGTACTGTGTTGAAACAGATGGGGTTGGTCCCACAACATCTACCTAGGGCATTAGCGGCAAGCTTTTTGATTTTGATTTTTTAAAGAGCGGAATTCTGTGGCTGAAAACCCAGATAAGAGAATGGAAATAAAATTAAGACACACAATCCACTTGCATCACAGGTGGAAAATCCCAATAGGATTCAACAGAGTTCTGTTTTCTCCTTTCCTGGGCACATCTCAGGTTTTAGGCACCCGGCAAAGTCCTTCTTCTGTTGTGCTCTTAATGGTATTTAAGATCCTTTTAATTGTTTTTCAGCTGCTGCTGCTCCTACCTGCTGTTGTTATTTTTCCTTGTGGTTTCAATGTCATTTTTCAGTTATTTTACAGCCTTGATTGATTATTGTAAGCTGCCTTGGAGCTTGCATGAAAACACAAGGTAAAAATTCTATAAACAAAAATACATTCAAGGAATGGGAAGTCTCTTGTATCTCCAAGTTAACCTTCCCTCTAGTAACTTGACTGGATAGAAGAGGAAGACTGGATGGGGTTATGGGAGACATGTGCACAAGGCTGGTCCAAGACATTTTGCTTCCTGGGGTGAAGGACAAGATGGTGTTCTCCTCATTTTGCATCCAGAAGCCAATTGGACTGAGAGGTGAATCCTACTTCAGTTATGCTGATGGGATAGTGTGTTCTGCCACACCTGAGGCAGCAGCCCAGATTAGGGGAGTGAGGAGGAGATGCATGGCAACCAAGGGGAATGACTGGGGGACTCAGGAGGCACAGCTAGAGGCTGCCGCTTCCCCCCAGCATCAGCCACCGTTGGCAGTTGCCTCACTCTGCCTAATGGTAGGATTGGTCCTGCATGCACAAGCCTCTCATTCCTTCTTACTTCCTATCTATTGCCCATGCATATGCCTAGGCAAGCATGCAGGCACATGTAGGGGGAAAGAGAACTTCAGTTAGTGCTAACAGGTTCCTCCACACACAGGCACTGCACCTGGGGTGAAAGTAGATTGTGCCCATAATGTAATTCTTTTTCCTCTAAAGGAGAGGCAAATGATATTATAGCAGGTGTTTAGAAATAATTATAAAACATGGTTGAAAGCATGGAATTCTGTATTACGGCGGGGGGTTGGGAGGAGGGTGTCAGTTACCTTTGTACTGATGAAGATTTGTGAGGTTTTCCTGGTAAGTTAGAATAATTGTTTGGTACTGAGTAACTATTTGCCGGCGAAGACTTTCCCAGCAAGGGGACAGCTCTCCCAGCTCTTCAAGTTCACAAACCCTACCAAAACACCACAAAAGACAGTGAAATGCTATTAGATCAGTGGTATGACAAACCAAAATCAAAGTCCGCCTTCAACAGTACATATTACTTGGCTCTTCTCCCAGCACAGCAATGCCATCTTGAGACATTAGTTAATCTTGAGCTGGTTTCTATATTGTTTAAAAGTTCAGCTTGATTGAGTTGCAGATCAGCTCCACAACAGTTTTCCCCAGTGTTTGGGAGGGAAGATTCCCCCTCATATCTGTGAAACTATGTGAGTCTCCATTTGTAAAAAAGTTTTTTTACAAATACCTGTGTGTAAATACCTCAAGAAAGGTCAAAGGCAATGTCTCAGTGTGCAGCACTGCAGATATGAATTTAATTGTGCTTCTGATCCAGTGGACGCCTCCTCTTCCATTAGCAGAGAGCAGGCAACTTTTACTGATTCCCTTTCAGCTACACAAAAATCTGTTCCAGAGCATTGCTTCTAGAACAGCATAAAAGATGGCATGGAGGGCGGCAAGCAGTCGGCGTAAATCGCCTCCCCTCCTCTTTCATTAGCAGATGTGTCCACTAGATCAAAGGTTCTACCATAAACCAAAGCACTCCTTCTGTTTGTGGGAGGGCCCCACTGGAAACAACCTTTAGGAATTGACATTTATCTGTGTGACCTCCTCCAAACTTTGCTTTCAGTTGTATGAGGAACTTTATGTAATGAAAACCTATCACCCTCATAAGTGTAAGAGTGCTCTTGCAAACACAGGTTCAGTGATGATCTTGCCTCTGTTGTCCATGCTCTGGTAACTTCTAGATTGGATTACTGTGATGCGCTCTACGTAGGGCTGCCCTTGAAGACTGTTTGGAAACCTCAGCTAGTGCAAAATGCGGCAGCCAGGCTGTTGACAAGGACCAATCGGTCTGCGCATATAACACCTGTCCTGGCTCGCTTGCACTGGCTACCTATTTGTTTCCGAGCTAGATTCAAGGTGCTGGTGTTGACCTATAAAGCCTTACACGGTGTGGGACCGCAATACCTTGTGGAACGCCTCTCCCGCTATGAACCTACCCGCTCACTTCGTTCAGTATCTAAGGCCCTCCTCCGGGTACCAACTCACCAGGCTGCCCAGAGGACTGTTACTAGAACTAGGGCCTTTTCTGTGGTGGCCCCCGAATTATGGAACAGCTTACCGGAGGAAATACGCCTGGCACCTACGGTTCTTTCTTTTAGGCACCAGGTTAAGACCTGGCTGTACTCCCAGGCATTTTAATGTTCAATGTTTTATGTTTAATGTTTTAGTTTAATGTGTTCCTTTCTGTTACTGATTTTATTCTATACTGTATTTTAATCTCGTTTTGTATACCGCCCAGAGAGCTATTAGCTATGGGCGGTCTAGAAATGAAAATAAATAAATAAATAAATAAATAAACCGCATGGGAGAAGTGTCTGTGCACACACTTTGGAGTGGGAAAGTTAGCAGGGAAAGGACTGGGCACTATTTCTCTCCATTTTCTGCTTCCTTTCTCTGTTTGTTTTGGTTTTGAAAAATGTGTTGGAGCACTGTTTCACATGTCAGTCATACAGAGCGCTATATTACCAGCACAAATGACCACAGCTGATACTTATGCTGACCTTACATCAAACACAACTACAAGTTCATGCTAATGCACTTGGTGCATTGTGCCATTTCTTGTGTGGAAATTCGATGTATGCCTCAAAGTTCAATTCTAGAAACAGAAAACATTCAGTGTTGATGCTTCCTTAATTATTACATCCTTATCAAAAAATCATTGTTTTATTTTCCAGCTGGATGAAAAGGTCTGCCTTAGGTGTCCACATTTTGTATTTAAAACTTGTCTTTAGTTGCTTTTTTACTGTTTTAAAAACTATTTTTATGGTATGTTTGAGACAAATGTAAAAGGTGATTCATAAATTTAATAATAATAATAACAACAATTCTCTATTGAATGCATCATGATCTAAGTTACCTGCTGACAGTGCAGCTGTACAAGTCATTGACTGAAAAATAAGTGTACAGGATCCAATGGGGGAGACTTGTGATGATGTAATGCCACAACCTGTAGCAATGCATTGGCAACATGAGCCAGCACAGAACATTGCACACAAGCTCAAAGAACCACGAGACAACACTGTGCTCACTTCTGCGACACATGCATTAAATGTGGAGCATGTGGCAGGTTCATATAGTCAGGCACAAGATAGCAGCACTGTGCATAGTCATTACTGCCCCGAAATGGGCAGAACTAGAGATTATTTACACACCATCAAAAGGGCTGTCATCAAAGAAAAAGTTACATCAGTAACTATCATGTGCCTGATATTTTGTAATACAGGTTATAATAGGATTAAAAGTGGCATGTAACACAGGCCAGACTGACAGCCTAACTTCCCTTACAGAGGATCCTATAGCAGCCATGCGAGCATCAGCCATCACAAAGCAGCAAGGTCCACTGTAGTAAAATGAGTGAGCTGTAAGCAGTATTTTGCCATTCCAAAAATGACTGGGGCAGAGATGGGGGTGGGGGAGAGAAGATGAGACATTAAAATCTGGACATCTGATGGCAATCTGCCTGTAGAAAGTAAATCAATTCAAAGCTTGCTATTCTAAATGGCACATTCTTTGGAGGGGTGAAAATGTGAGTGAATGGGCTCGATGTCAAGAGCTTGAAGAAATCACTTCTCACTCATGTGGCTCTATCAAGCTCAGCAACCTCCCTTCTTCCAAAATATTGAGTCATTTTTTCTCTCTCTTTCCTTTAATTCCTCTTTAGCTTATAATGCACATGAACTCCCTTAAGCCTTCTGAAATTCTGCATGCAGGATCAGATTGTGAGACATGGTTACAATACATCAGTCCTACCAGTGTCCCTAATTATGAGGTGCAAATATTACTACATTGCAAATGAATAATCCTTAAAGACTGAAGAATTAGGACCACTGCTCATTATCAGTATCCAAAAGCAGTTTTTTCTAGCAAGCATAGCAGACTAAGCTCCAACTGCAATGGCATTTTCCCCTCAAAATGTTCTCCTTATGTTTAGAATGGGGAACGTGATTGTACCTTGTTGCCCTCTACACTAGACATGCCCATAAATGGGCATAATCTTTGAATAGAAAGAAGAGCAGGATGGATGGATAAACCAATCAACCAACCACCACCACCACTTTTGGTACTATCATCTGTCACCCTGGGCTCCTACTAGGAGGAACAGTGGGATATAAATCTAATAAATAAATACTGCTGCTGAAATATAAGCAGATTTTTTGATTGAGCAGCCAGGTATGATCCCATTTCAAAAACCTTATTCCTAGGTTGTGCCATTGCTCTCTTTTTCCAGCCCACTGTCAGGAGTTAAGAACATAAGAAGAGCCTGTTGGATCAGGCCAGTGACCCAACTAATTCAGCATCCTGTTCACACAGTGGCCATTCAGATACCTGTGGGAAGCCTGCAAGCAAGAGTTCAAGAGCACTGTCCCTTCCTTCAGTTTCCAGCAACTGGCATTCAGAAGCATACTCCCTCTGATGGTGGAGGCAGTGCATAGCCATCATGAATTTGTCTAATTTTTTTCAAGAGCCATCCAAGTTGGTGGCCATCGCTGCCTCTTGTGGGAATGAATGCCATAATTTAACTATGCACTGTGTGAAGAAGGTTTTTTTTTTGTCTCAACACTCAGCTTCGTTGGGTGTCTAGGAGTTCTAGTGGTATGAGAAAGGGAGAAAAACTTTTCTCTGTCCACTTTCTCCATATCATACATAACTTTATACACTTCTATAATGTCACCCCTTATTTGCCTTTTCTCCAAACTGAAAAGCCTCAAATGCTTCATCCCATTGATAATTTTGGTTGCCCTTCTCTGAACCTTTTCCAGCTCTACAATATGCTTTTTGAGGTGTTTTGCTTCTCTGTCATGCCTTTCCAACCCTTAAAAGAAATATTTCACAGATACTTGCACAAAACTCACAGAAAAGATGTCCTATTCAGGAGTTCTCTTCCTCCCACAACAAGAGGGAGATAGCAAGGGCACGCTCACTAGTTCCACTGCCACCATCACAGTGCTGCATCCTGCCCAACAATCCTGCACACGCATAGGAGGGAGAAGATCTGCAGCAAGGAGTCTGCTGTACTTATTGAGGCTCCTCACACAATTTAAAACCGTGCACAATCAGGTTTTTACAATGGAGGACACCAGGAGGCAGGGGATGTGATTGACCAGCAGGGCCAGCCAGGGCATTCCTCCTCTCCCTCACACAATTCTAATCACGTGGGGTAATTGAATGCCTAAATAGGACTAAGATAACAACAGGTAGAAAGTATTACCAACTGACTTTTGGCACAAGATAAAAAATTTTAAAAGGCAGGGAGAGGTAAGGGAGAAAATCAGGAAATGCTACTTGACCAATATACAGCAGTGACTATGACTTACTATAGGATTAAGCTGGATACCCAACCCACATAGTCCATGCCTGTTTTAGAGGCGATATTGGCTTCTCTTCAGAGTAATGGAAACAGATATTTCCAAAGTCAATTTCCAGTGATACCTACATTGACCCTTACCTATAGTTTTAGTGTAGGTGCCACCAATTTTACCTTGGCACTGTCCTGCAGGGAATTCTTCATCTAGGCGAGGACTAATTTAGTTTCCTAATCCAATATAAACCTACTGGAAAAGGGGCTGGGTATCCACAGACCTCCAAATAAACTGAGGTCCTACTAACCACTGTGGCATCTGAGCAACCTGGACAGCAGATAAAGTACACAGAAATCAGAGTTTCAAATACAATGTTTCATTACCCTTTTAAAAAAACTGTCCAGCTAGGCTGCCTGATGCCAGGAGCTTCAAAACAATAAAAGATCATGGGAACCATTTCTCATTAAAGATTTACCTCAAAGTCTGAGATTGCTTTTTATAGAACTGCACCTGAATAATGTAATAGCAACAGCAGCACCTCTCTTGGTATACTCAGTTTATCCTGGGTCTACCTGAACTAGCCAGATTCTCTTTGTATCTACCTAAAGCAGTTGGAGTGACAACAAACAAACAGAAAAGTCATTCGATGGTTTGTAAACTGACAAAGTCCTATTTCAACTGGACTGGTAATATCATACACTCCCATGATCCCTTGACCAGCAGCTAAGCTGGCTGGGGACGATGGCAGCTCTAGACCATCTGGGGACCCAAGGTTAAAGAACAGTGTCATACACTCATTCAGTCATAGGAGATAGAAGGGAATCCTCTAATAGTTTTTTTATTAGGCTGAGAATAATCCATGATATAATCTGACTTCTAACTTGAGGTCAATTAGACTGATGAAAAATAAACAAAAATAAATCAAATACAAGATGAACCAATAACTGAAGTCTCTACACAGGAAATGAATTAAAACTTTTACTTTAACTATTGAATATATTACTAAGAGCCTAGGAAAAAAACTATTCAGATCAAATATCTGGAAGATATTATGAATGTGTTCACATCTAGAAATTAGCATCTCTACTATCTGGCAAAATTCTTCCTTTAGTCAAGAACTGGCCCTCCTGAGCCTAAGAAAAGCAGAAACACAAGATGGAAAGCAATTCTGCACCAAATTTCATACAAAATGGCCACAACAGTGAAAGACACTGGTCTAAAGACACCGTGGTTTAAAAACTGTATTCCAGCAGCTTGACAAGGCTGATCTATTTGGGGCAATTTTTCATCTTTACTTTATTTATTTATTTATATATATATAAAGCAGGGAATTAAGTAAAATGTTTGCAAAATGAAAATAAATGAGAACCTGAGCAAAAAAGCAACATTCACCAAAAGAGGCATCCAAATCAATCAGTCATTAGCTGCTCTACCACAAAGCTAGATCACTCAAGTCTAAAGACTTTGCTTCAATAGGAAAGGAAAAAAATTCCAGAACAGTCAGGGAAGAGCCCCTACAGTATCTGTAGGGAACCAAGGACAGAAGTATATTTCACAAGGAAAATACAGGCTTCTCAGTCTATGCTATTTTCCTTAATATAGGCAAATGTGAGGCACCGGGAGAATAGGAAGGGACACTTTATCCTTCCCCAGTCTGCTGATTCTCACTGCAAATATCCCCCAGCAAGTAAACCTACCTGAGGGAACAATGGGCTTGGGGAGAGCCATTTGCAAGGGAGAATCAGTGGGCATGGAAGAGGTGTAAAGCACAGCTCCCACCCGGCAAGTCTGCCCCACCAGTGCCACCCTGCACTTGTGTCATCTCAGCAAAGTGGCTTTGGAAAACACCCGCATGCCTCAATAATGAATGGCGCATTCACTATGGAGTATCATTCAAACAGTGCTGTCATATTGTTCACTTGCAGGGGCACTGTTAGGGCAAACCCTGGATCTTTTGCATGGGGTCCCAGATCTCCTGCCTTCCCCACCCCACCCTTTAAAAAGAAAACTTTTTTTAAAATGACTTTGCTTATAGAGGAGCTGGACATGCTGTAGAGTGCAGTGCTGGCGAGACCCCAGCCACCAGGGCCAGAGGGTGGTCAGGATGGGCTCTGGATGAGGGCCCCTGTGGCCCAGAGGAGTCCCTGAAGGGGCCTCTCCTTGGGGTGAGAGGGTAGCACTCCCATTCTGCAATTCATGGCAGCGTCGAGGGCTTCAATAAGCCCTCATGCATGTCTCACCTACCTCTCCCATCGCTGTGAATGCTGTGCACACTGTGCGTGCATGCCTCCCATTAACCAACATGGCAGCAGAGGCTTCTCTTAGGGAGAATGCTGCCCATCTTGGTTGATGGTGGGCATGCGCACACAGCATGCACGGCATTCACGTGAGGCAATAGAGAGGTAGATGAGGCAGGTGGGTGGGCACCTCAGGACTAGGGCAGGCTGGTGCCCAAGGGCCTAGTTATGCCTAGTGCTGGCCCTGTCAGCCACACCGACAAACTTAATCTGTAGAGGGCCTAATCCTCAGACAGCGTACTGGGTCAAGAAAATCCTGTTGGCGCCTCATAGTTCAAAATAAGCCCTGACAGCATGAACCAGAGTTTGGTGTTGTTTTTTCTGTCCTCTGAAAGTCAGCCTCAATTTGCAAGTTCATGAAATGGGTCTGTGCCCCAAGTCTTTGAAGTTCCTAGCAGAAGAGGTCAGAAACACAGAGCAGTGAGGTGTCCACACTGGACAAGCAGTTAGGACAAAGCTGCATTGCTTGCAACGATTTCTTACTTCCTCATCAATTTCAAAGGCATTGATATAAAGCATTGCAATAGAGACTAGCATCTACTCTGCTTTGGTTGTGGTTGTTGATGTTTTACCTGGCAGCATCTTCCTCAAGCAGCAGTTTCACAAACTGTCTGGGAATGTGTAGGGAGAGCACGCTCTCTGCCATTTGCTCCAAGATCCGCAGATGGTTCCCATCAGTAGTGGGGAAGCGATACATCCGACAAATGGCCCCGCCAAACACTAAAATATTGAAACACTTCAGTATATAATTTGCCATCAGAGACTGCAGGTTCCATTCCTCTATGTTAGCTTAACTAATGAGCTGGCTCAGAGATCACAAACAGCCTATTACATACAAAACATACAAAACTTAGTAAATGTAACAATATTACACTTAGTTAACCCCCTACATGTATTCACACAACAACAAAAAGCAGAAATTGATGGCTGGTTCTTGAATTATTTTTCTATATAATGTGTTTTTAAAATGCCCATATAAAATATTAGAATAGCCACACGAATGCATATTTGGGTTACCACACATATGCCTGCCAGCTTCACAAGAGGTGAATCCAGATCACACAATCTAAGGAAAAAACTACTGCTTAGTATTGCAAATATGACAGTACTGCTTGCAAAATAAATTCTGCATGTGAACCTCAGATGAGCAGTTCACCCTTAGTAACATCACCTACGTATGTTGTCAAGATGAAACATCAGTTAAAACTAATGCAGACATATCCATCTACTCTAATACAGTCAAGACTATGACTCAGCATACATTTGAAGATTAGGAAGTCATTTGCTGGAACATTCAGGTGTGGGATATAGAAATATCCCTAAGGGGCACTGGTAGCTACTTACCAGATTTTAACAATGCATCTTTCCGCAATGAAGCATATTTGGATCGGATTCCTAAAGATTCTGTTAAACTTTCATCAACTGGCAGCACAGTCTGAAGAAAATGTGAGCAGTAAAATACACAAAATGTAATACTTCATTATCAGTATTTTATAAAATATGCTCATGACTGAGCTATAAATGATTGCTTACTTTCCAGGCATTTTTAACAAGATCTGATTTAATAAGATAAATGTGTAGCGCTTTATGAGTACTTTATATGCAGCTGCAGCATCAAAAGATAGAACTCAATTGATGTAGGTTAATACTGTTTCCTGTTAGTGTGATAATCTATTATAGGATTCAGTTTTAACATTTCTCCTTTGTGATGGCCACTGGTTTTGTAAGACTAAAAACCTAACTAAAAGACACATGCTTTTTAAATTACGTGAAAGAAAATTTCAGAAGACATACTTTCATATACCTTCCAATATTTCAATGCTTTAAGAGCGAATGTATTGAATAGTCTACTAGCTAGAGCACAAATGGGAAATCTGTGACACTCCAGATGCTGTTGGCCTACAACTCCCATGATGGGAGTCCAACGACATCTGGAGAGCCACAGGTTCCCTACCCCTCAGCAAGACTGTTGGTTTTAGACCAGGAAGCTCCAGATTCAAATCCCAGGCTCACTGGGAAAGTCCACTGGAGTGACCTTGGGTAAATCTTTCTCTCAGATAGCCTACCTAGCAGAGTTTATTGCAAGAATAAAATGAAGGGGAGGAACCACATACACCACCTCTGAGCTTCTTGCAGTAAGGCCAGGGAAAATGTAATAATTAAATCAACTAGTTAAAGCAAGCATAGCCATTGTGATGCCCTCCATATGTTGTTGAACTAAAACTTCCATCTCCCCTGAGTAATGGCCAGGCTGGCTGGAACTGATTTTCGGGTTTTAGCCCTGCCTGGACCTTGACCGTGAGGTCTCCTCAGAAAAGGAGTAAGGGGAACAGGATCCTCCTGCCAATCTACCTGCCTATGAATCCAGATATCCCATAGACCCAACAGAAGCAGAGAACAGGGGCTAGGCCAGAGTTCCAGTGCTGCTGCTAAAGCACACAGCTAGCTGCACGTGAAACTACTCAGAAAAAGGGGGAAGCACGGAAGCCCTTGCTTAGATGAGGGCCTGGCTGAGAGCCAAGAAAGGGTGGCGCCTCCAGCTCCTATGCAAGCTCCCAGCCAGCTCCTTCCATGCTGAAGCAACAGCTCCTCTCCAAAGCTCAGGCCTTTCTGACCTGGAGAAATGGACACTGGTGGGAGTTGGAGTCCAAAAAGCATTGGGAAGGCACTATGTTGGCCACACCTGGGCTAGCATGTGGGTCTGGATGTGTGAAACTCAGATTCAAATCAATGGATGGTTTTGCCCAATTTAGAATTATTCAGCCAAGCCTATCACATACACCACTAATTATTTAAAATGAATAAATGGGAGAACCCTCACTATGTTGAACTCCTTGGAAGAAACAAAGGATATAATTGTGACAAACAAATGTAATAATCTTAACTAAGGTGAACTAAGGTAACTAAGGTTCATTTGATCTGAACAAAGTCTAGACCACACCAAAATTTTAAAAAACCCTGATTGCTCTCCTTAAAAATAACGAAAAACATAGTTTGAATTCCTGACTTTAAAAACTGTTCACGCAATGTTTTTTTCTGCATCCAAAGCAGTCCTCCATGCAAGCACTGCAGATTTACATGAACATCCACATTATATGAACTGGCAATCAGGAATATGGCAAGAAACAAATTCCTGAGATTATAGTGGCACAAGCACTATGATCATGAGAACAGTTGCTGGCCATATACATGGTTGCTTGGTACACAGCGTATGTTTCCCCTTGAAAGCTTGTACCTGAGGAAGGTCTGAACTGGCTCCATAGATTAAAAAAAGGACATTGTGTGAACTGTTCCTGAGGAGGGTTGGTAAACTGTGGATAAAAGTAGGTGATGGAGAGGTTGTCAATCATGTATTTTATTTACAGCATTGTCTTGAGATAGAGACAAGATATTTATGCTCACCCTTCCATTGATTGTGTCAGGAGACCTGGTAACTGGAGGTCTTTGGTCCGTTTTTTCTTCCATTTGCCATCCTATGACTGTAATGTTACCAACACGATCACTTTCAGCAGATCTACAACACAAGTGATTGCTGCGGTCAGTCTGATAGGGTTAGAGATCAGTTGCTGTTACATATATTATGTGATGTGCCTGCAGGCCCTAATCGTGACAGTAGCCTCTGCCAATAACTCTTTCGAGCAATATAAATAGTCCAAATTAAAGCTAAAGATCAGGATCTAACACTAGATCCACTACACAACAATTAAAATGTAGAGAACATTCTATATGTATGGATATGTGTAGCCTGATTTTATTATTCACTGGATTTATTAGTTGCCTGTTACCTGAAGGTCTCCAAGTGACTTACAGAATTGTTAAAAACAAAAGTAAATATACCATACCATAATAACAAAATAATAAAACAATCACCTCCATACAACCACAGAAAGTTTTGGCAACATACTAATGCAAACAACATCACCTCAATCTATTAAATGCCGAGGGAAAAAAGTAAGTCTTTACTGGGCACCAAAAAGATATCAATGAAGGTGCCAGGTGGACCTCACTGGGGAGCACATTTCAGAGATGTGAGCCACATCTGACAAGGTTCTCTGCCTCCCTCATCTCCCTCTGAGGGAAAACCTGGAGAAGGGTCTTGAACATGCAAGAAGAATCTTGGAATTGTTGTTGATCACAAACTGATCTATGTAGATCTATGTAGCTATGTGGCTACAAAAAAGGCAAGCGCTATTTTAGGCTGCATTAACGGAAGTATAGTTTCCAAATCGCATGAAGTACTAGTTCCCCTCTATTCGGCACTGGTTAGGCCTCATCTTGAACGCTGCATTCAGTTCTGGACACTGCACTTTAAGAAGGATGCAGACAAACAAACAGGTTCAGAGGAGGGTAAATTAGGGTAAACTAGAAACAAAACTCTTTGAGGAGAGACTGAAAGAACTAGGCATATTTAGCCTGGAGAAGACTGAAGGGAGATATGATAGCACTCTTCAAGTACTTGAAAGGTTGTCACACAAAGGAGGACCAGGATCTCTTCCTGATGATCCCAGAGTGCAGGACATGAAATAATGGCCTCAAGTTACAGGAAGCCAGATTTCATCTGAACCTCAGGAGAACTTTCCTGTGAAAGTGGTATGACAATGAAGCCAATTACCTAGGGAGGTGGTAGGCTCTCCAACATTGGAGGCATTCAACAGGCAGCTAGACAGCCACCTGTCGGGTATGCTTTAAGTTGAACTCCTGCACTGAGCAGGGGGTTGGACTCGATGGCCTTATAGGCCCCTTCCAACTTTGCTATCCTATGATTCTGCAACCTCCCAGAACCAATGGCAAGAGCAGGGCAAAAATATTCTAGCAGCCTTAGTGCTTATAGTACACTGTAGTTTTACAGACTAACAGAAACACAAGAGACAAGTCCCTGTCCCAAGGAGTTTACAATACAAATTTCAAACAGAGGACAGCCAACAAAGGATGGAAAAGGAGATAACACAGGAACCTTTCCAGTCCTACCTGGAGATGCTGGGGACTGAACCTGGGACCTTCTCCACAGACAATGGATATGATTATAGAATCATAGAATAGTAGAGTTGGAAGGGGCCTATAAGGCCATCGAGTCCAACCCCCTGCTCAGTGCAGGAATCCAAATCAAAGCATTCCAGACAGATGGCTGTCCAGTTGCCTCTTGAATGCCTCCAGTGTCGGACAGCCCACTACTTTTCTAGGTAATTGATTCCATTGTTGTATGGCTCTAACAGTTAGGAAGTTTTTCCTGATGTTTAGTCGAAATCTGGCTTCCTGCAACTTGAGCCCATTATTCTGTGTCCTGCACTCTAGGACAATTGAGAAGAGTTCCCAGCCCTCCTCTGTGTGACAACCTTTCATGTACTTGAAGAGTGCTATCATATCTCCCGTCAGTCTTCTCTTCTCCAGGCTAAACATGCCCAGTTCTTTCAATCTCTCCTCATAGGGCTTTGTTTCCAGTTAGATTAGATGCTGCTAGATGTGATCACGAATTAAATCAAAGGGCTAAGCCAATTTTTTAAAAAAGATTTAACATTTGACTAAAAAAAAGACACCAATGTGTTCCTCTGGAAAAATTATATGCAGGTATGTAATTCACTTTGCCAGCTACAATTTCCTTGCCACTAAGTGTGGTGTAGTGGTTAAGGTGTTGGACTACGACCTGGGAGACCAGGGTTCAAATCCCCACATAGCCATAAAGCTCACTGGGTGACTTTGGGCCAGTCACTGCCTCTTAGCCTCATGAAAACCCTATTCATAGGGTCGCCATAAGTCGGAATCGACTTGAAGGTAGTACATTTACATTTTCATAATCTATGAAAGTTTTGTTTAGTATTTGCATATTTATATTTATAGTCTTTCAGAATCTGAGACAGCTGAGGAATCTGTATGGAAACTAACCTACTGATGCAAACTTGATTTTCTGACGTGCCCTGAAACTGGTTTTGATGTCTAAATGTAAGCTATAGTCAAAAAACAACAACACCCTAATTAAATCATTATAAACTGCAGATTTAGAACATGTACAATTGTGAAGAATTAGGTTTTAGAAGAGTAAATATAATACTTTGTATCCGTGTTGCCCCATCACAAAAGGAACACATGCAGAGGGTTCCTAAGTTTACCTGATATTATACAAGTGCCAATTTGCATCTTAGGTGGGGAAATCATCATGCAAATATTATATCTGATCAAAGATCTACTAACACAAACCATGAGAAAGCCTGTGCCTTACATCAATTTGGTACTGAAAATTAAATTGTCTAACAATCAGTGAAGATAAGAAGAGACTTTGACGTTCTAATATATATTTTGTTATCAAACAAAATTAAAACGTGTTCGCACTTTATCTCCTTGAGCTTTTATAACCTTACTAGAGGTTGTGCCTCTGCTCACTTTGCTCGCCAGCCGAGCCTACCTCCCACCCTCACCAAACTCCCCCCTTGCCAACCCCACTCCCCCACGGTCACCACTGAGATCTTCCCTGTCACCTTATGCAACTACTAAGCCCCAGCCCCTTTCTGAAGCTGCTTCTTTCTTCTATTCTGCAGCCCCCCTTTGCACCCCCTTCCTCTGCCCCATATCCCCCTCAATAACCCATATGCCCCTCTTGCTCTTCCCCAGCACAGCAAATGCACAGCACAGTAATTTTAGTGGACTTGCATGCATCAAGTGAACCAAAAGCCCTCAAGCCCTTAGTTCAGCTGCTGCAGTGGACGCTCATGCACACACTCTCCTGCCTGGCTGCAACCATGAAATGCAGCAGGTTGTCACCCTACAGCTCACAGGGCCACCTCTCTGAGGCTAAGCAACCAGCAGTGTGACACTTAGAATGCTTACAAAATTATTATATAGTTAGAAAAGCAACCTAGGACACTTTTTGAACTCCAGTACAAAAAAGGACCCCTGTTTAAAGAGCATCAATTTGGCAGTTAAATTGCCTTGTTTTCCAGTAGTAAGCACAGATGTGGGGCCCCAATTCTTTTCAAATGGAATAAAACTAAGCACAAACCTTAGTGTTAAATGCAACCTATGGTTCTTTTCCTGAAGTAGCTGCTTTACAGTGAACATCACAGAACCCAATAGATACATCTGGAAAACAAAAGTATTGTTAACGCAGAGGACATTTGAATCATAAATTACTTTTGTTTCTAATTTCTATTTATAAAGCCCATCTCTATGGTTTCAATGTGATGTTTGAAATCAAAGTCACTCACTTTCTCTGACTCATTTCTGACATCATGCCAAAACACAGAATGAGCTAACAATAGTTTAGAACCCAACTGCATGCTTTGGAAGCTCAAACCATCAACACACAAATCATAGTTTTAGAGTTGCTTGCATGCCAAAACTTTGTTTGAATTTGCTGCAACATGAGTAACAGAGAAGACATTTGTGAAATAGACTTACAGTTCCCTGAGATCTATCTTTAACATCATAAACAGAAAGTTTTATTTGTGTCATCTGATTAATAAGAGAGTCTTGAAAAAAGGCAATACTGCTTAGAAAGATAGGATTGCTTGTCCCCTGTAATATAAAAAAGAAACAAAAAGTTAAATCTGGATAACTTGGTATCAACTAAAATTAACAACTTTGCAACATAGCATTACTTACCTCAATAATTTCTGTCTGAGCATGCTTTGTCCAGAATGCCTGAGGAGGTGTAGTTACACTCACTGCTACAAAACTATTTGGCTTTCTGTCTAGCGATGGAGTAAGCAGCTCACTGCAAGCTACAGGAAATAATGATATGGTTTACTGATGCACTATGTCATGCAAATATAACATGCAACGTATGGAGAACAATCTGTCCATTTTTCACTGGTCTGTCTTGTTGTTTATGGATACAGTGTAACTTTTGTAATTATTTATTACTATTATTGATATCATACCATCAGAATACACGACATCTTACAGAACTGGATAGCCAACAGAGATAGGTTTATGTTTTTAAGTGACAGTGAGGAAAACAGCTAAGGGAGGGAATGAAAGAGACAAGGGTAGTGAGGAAAGAGCAGGTAAGTGCTGTTATTTGCACTGAAAGCAGTTGTGGGGAAGCTTTGGCCCTCAGATGTTGCTGAACTACAATTCCCATCACCTCTGGCCATGGTTGCTGGGGCTGATGGGAGTTGCTATTCAGCAACAATGCAATGACCATCATGTCAACAAAGACAAAAGCAGTACTTTAAAAAACACTAAAAAAACCCTACTTACCTAAGCTGAATTCTAAGATTGGTTCATCTGGATCTTGGAGGTTTCCTTCAAAATATAAAAGTTTGCATAAGTTTAAATCTCTATATCATTCTATCTATTGCACTTTAATTTGCTCATATTAAAATGAAGTTGTCATTAGAGAGCAGAGACAATTCAGGGAAAAATAAAAAGTAAACACTTAGGTCAGGATTGAAAGAACTATGTAAATAGTTCCCTTATGACTTCAGATTCATGTATATCAAATAGCGCACGCACACACACACACATTTCACAGCACTTTTGAAATGGATGAGAGAAGAAAAATGGTCAAAGATAGCATTATTTATATAGAAGCAATTGCCAAGTAATTATCTGGATGAACACCAACCTTTAAAATCTGCAGCTACTGGTGTGAAAATATTCGTTCAAAAATGTTTAAGGTGATGCTATGTGAAGAACTCTGACCAGCGTACAAAATTTCATAACTACACAAACACAGTGTCTCCTGGTCCCTCTTTTATGCCCCCTTAACTCTTTTTTGTTTCTTATTTATGCTGTCCCCAAATCTGTTCTCCTCCCCACTGTCCTGACATCTTGCCTGCTGCTTAAAACTGTGGAGGGGGGGAGGTACATATGACACACACCACATGTGTTTACAATTCATCTTTTCGTCATCAGCATGTGGGAAAAGAACTGCCTAAAAGACTAGAACTTTGAACATAAAAAAGGTAGGGGAAAAAATATACTCACCTGCCAAAGACAAATCTAACATGTCAGACGCAACATCAATAGTTGAAGCCCGCTGTACAGTGCGGGATTTTGCACCATGGCGGGGGCTGAGGTCTTTTGCTGACATGTTGTCATGGGGAAGACAGCTATTTTCACTGTTTGATCACAGCAATGCCACAATAAAATGTTAAAATAGAGCGTTGTCTTCACTTGCAGCTCTTATGACAGCATGCTAAGATGAAACAAAAAAACAAAACAAAATTTGAATTGTTCCAAGCTACGTTCATTTAAATGCTAATTTTGCCAGTGAAGGTTCAAAGGATTTCAATGTTAGCATTAATGAGAATTGATTGACCATTTTAACAGGGCAACGTTTGCTTTAGTAGATGAAATCATATGCTTTAGATGCTTTCAAAATGCAAAATACTTTTGCAGGGTTCTTGATCATGGGAAGGCTTGTAAGCACATTCAGACAAACACTCTTACAAGACCCCTTCACACTGTTGTTGTTATGTGCCTTCAAGTCAAATTTGACTTATGGCGACCCTATGAATCAGAAACCCCCAAAAGCATCTGTCGTGAACCACCCTGTTCAGATCTTGTAAGTTCAGGTCTGCGGATTCCTTTATGGAATCAATCCATCTCTTGTTTGGTCTTCCTCTTTTTCTACTCTCTTCTGTTTTTCCCAGCATTATCGTCTTTTCTAGTGAATCATGTCTTCTCATTATGTGTCCAAAGTATGATAACCTCAGTTTCATCATGTTAGCTTCTAGTGATAGTTCTGGTTCAATTTATTCTAACACCCAATTATTTGCCTTTTTCGCACTCCATGGTATCCGCAAAGCTCTTCTCCAACACCACATTTCAAATGAGTTGATTTTTCTCTTATCTGCTTTATTTACTGTCCAACTTTCACATCCATACATAGAGATTGGGAATATCATGGTCTGAATGATCCTGACTTTAGTGTTCAGTGATACATCTTGTGATGACATCTTTGAGGACCTTTTCTAGTTATACCTGCCTTCCCCAGTTCTAGCCTTCTTCTGATTTCTTGATTATTGTCTCCATTTTGGTTAATGACTGTGCCAAGGTATTGATAATCCTTGACAAGTTCAATGTCCTCATTGTCAGCTTTAAAGTTACATAAATCTTCTGTTGTCATTACTTTAGTCTTTTTTACATTCAGCTACAGTCCTGCTTTTGTGCTTTCCTCTTTAACTTTCATCAGAATTCGTTTCAAATCATTACTGGTTTCTGCTAGTAGTATGGTATCATCTGCATATCTTAAATTATTGATATTTCTCCCTCCAATTTTCACGCCTCCTTCATCTTGGTCCAATCCCACTTTCCGTATGATATGTTCTGCGTATAGATTAAACAAATAGGGTGGTAAGATACACCCCTGTCTCACACCTTTTCCGATTGGGAACCAATCAGTTCCTCCATATTCTGTCCTTACAGTAGCCTCTTGTCCAGAGTATAGGTTGCGCATCAGGACAATCAGATGCTGTGGCACCCTATTTCTTTTAAAGCATTCCATAGTTTTTCATGATCTACACAATCAAAGGCTTTGCTGTAATTTATAAAGCACAGGGTAATTTTCTTCTGAAATTCTTTGATCCCTTCCATTACCCAACGTATGTTTGTGATATGATCTCTAGTACCTCTTCTCTTTCTAAATCCAGCTTGGACATCTGGCACTTCTTGGTAAGGGCCTTTGTTGCAGAATCTTGCATGGGATACTTCACTGGCATGGGATATTAAGGCAATAGTTTGATAATTACTGCATTCCCTGGGATCCCTTTTCTTTGAAATTGGAAGTATATTGAACGTTTCCAGTCTCTGGGCCCTTGTTTTATTTTCCATATTTGTTGACAAATTTTTATCAAAATTTGGACAGATTCACTCTCAGTAACTTGTAGACCTCTATTGTTATGCCATCTGTTCCTGGTTATTTGTTTCTTCCAAGCATTTTAAGAGCAGCTTTCACCTCACATTCTAAAATTTCTGGTTCTTCATCATACGGTTCCTCTGTGAATGAATCTATCATCCTTCACACTAAATACATGAAAATTGAGGGTGGGGAGGGCATGCCTAGTGACATTGGAGGACAGATTGACTGACATCCCCCTTGCATGAGTTTTCCCTTATGCATCCAGTCTGAATGTCAGAAGAGGGCTATGGTCTAATCCACATAACCTGACGTTTACTTTAAGTCAATGAAAAGCCTGAAGTATACTTTAAGTCAATGAAAAACACCTACTTACTTAACAGGAATCTTAAATCGTGGGCTGCAGTCATTGAATTTCCATGAAATATTGAAGATTTGCCCCAGATAAACAGGTAGTGTTACACACTTAGGCTGTGTTCAGACCATGGTTTGTAAAAATGAGTCTCAGATTTGCACACTCCTTCCTTCTTCCAGCACAGCTTCTGCCTTCATTTTAGATTAAATACAGATTAGTGTGTCGTCCAAACCCTACATAGTTGTTCATCTTCATATTTAATTGAAACAAGATTCATAAACTATGGTTTGAAGTTGGCTTATTTCAACAATAGTTAAAATGAATCCCAAATTTGTTTGGGTTTGGATGACAAGATAAACTGTGATTAATCTAAAACAGAAGCAAAAGGTTCCAGACACTTCTTTGTGGCTGCACCAGAGGAGATGGAAGAAGGAGCATGCAAGCCCCAAGATGGCTGAGGCTCATATTTGTTAATGCTAAATCGTGATGTTGCATCCGAACAGTACCAATTATGAGCTGTAATCAAAACATTGTCTCAGTGTCCCTCTATGTCAGTGATTCTCAAACGGTGTGCCCAGGCACACTGGTGCGCCCTAAGAGGTGGCTAGGTGTGCCTCAAATATTATGAAAGTATATTTTAAAAATGAGAAGAAACCCATTTGTATAGGGTAAGTAATATTTTTCTATAATTTATTTTTATTTATAGTTTAAAATATATTAATATATTTTTAATTTTGTACACAAAGTGTGCCAGACATTTTTTATGTTTTACAGTGCGCCGTGAACCAAAAAAGTTTGAGAACCACTGCTCTATGTGCTTGATATTCCATAAGGAAGGAATATGTAATGTGTCGGGCGCTCCACACCCTAGACCAGCCTCACCCACTTTGTTGTCCTCCAGGTGTTTTGGAGCACAACTCCCACCATCCCTGACAATTGGTCATACTGGTTGTGGCTGATGGAGGGCACCAGATTGGGCAAGGCTGCCCTACACCTTCAGTGAACAGGCTTTTTCTGACAACTACCTAAAAAGAGCTTTTCTCCAGAAATGCCTTGGTAATTTTGCCTATCAACTCAAAACTGTTTCTATTCAGTTCTCCTTCCTCTTGAACCAAGACTGGGTAAATGAATTTAGATTCCTCTCATCCTTTAGGCAGGCATGCGTGAGCTGACTTTCCAAAAGACCAAGTTGATCTGATGCACTTATTGCACATCTAAATAGCATCCAAGCCTTGCCAAAGTTAAAGGAAGGATTTGATTAATACAGCAGTTTATAACATCAGTGTGTGTGTGTGTGTGTGTGTGTGTGTGTGTGTGTGTGTGTGTGTGTGTGTGTGTGTGTGTGTGTGTGTGTGTGTGTGTGTGTGTGTGTGTGTGTGTGTGTGTGTGTGTGTGTGTGTGTGTGTGTGTGTGTGTGTGTGTGTGTGTGTGTGTGTGTGTGTGTGTGTGTGTGTGAGAGAGAGAGAGAGAGAGAGAGAGAGAGAGAGAGAGAGAGAGAGAAAAATTACAATTTTAAAAAAGGTTTAAAAAATTCAAATGTGATTAAATTCCAAGCATCATTCAGGTATTTTATCCACCAAAATTCTGATTCAGCTTACAAGAAGCTTCTCAATGCAGTAAATTTTCATGGTCTGTGTGACATTTTATACAAAGCATCTTTGTACTTACAGGGGGCTGTTATTTTCCTCAGTGAGAGCATGGTATTATTTTGTCAAAGCGTTCAAAATTGATTTTGATTTTCAGTACACACTTCTATTTAGTCTTTTAATGATATCTCATGCATCTATCTCTGTGAGCTTAACTACTATTACAGCTTCAGGCATGAAATAAGGGTTTCAAAGGGGTTCAACCACGATTTCAACAAGATTCAACAATATGCATTTAGAAGACTGCCAACTTATAGACATTCTGTTTTGGAAAAGGCAGCAAACAGCTATAAAAGCAATGAACAAATGCTCAGCGGTAAATTATATCAGTCAGTCTTTAATATTTTAACCATAGGTTACAACAGAACAAAACAATAATTACAAAACATAATGGTAAATTATATTGTCAGTGCTTGATAATAACACAGAAATAAATAAAAAGACCAAATGAAAGGAACAAGTGTTTACTGCTTTTTTTACAGCTAAAAACAATACAAAACCCAGTAACTTCTACTGTAATGTTTAGATTGTTAGCTGCAACTAAAAATGGCAGAGAAAGCTATGGTTTGCAGAAGAAAAATATATGAAAATACATGTACCGCTTCCACAACTCCAGGTTCATTGAGTTTTAGAAGTGTTATGAATCTCCAATTGGACTTATAAATAACTGTCTACGACACCCATTTGGGGTATGGTAAATGTAAATGCTTATCAGAGCTTGGAAAAGTTACTTTTTTGAACTACAACTCCCATGAGCCCAATCCAGTGGCCATGCTGGCTGGGGCTGATGGGAGTTGTAGTTTAAAAAAAGTAACTTTTCCAAGCTCTGATGCTTATGTATGCAGTGTTCAGTATGCATATGTGCATTTCCACTCTATTACAATGGCCCCAACTTTACAGACTGCAGCTGGCCTCAAGGACACCAACATTTTGCCTCTGTCGTCAGCTGTTTCACCACCCAGGAGCAACAACACCTGAGCCCTACAGGCAGCAGAACTATAGCAGCAGCACCACCGGTACCCTGCATGATGCCCCACAGTTACATCAGGCAGCCTGTATGGCCTGCACCTCACCAGCAACAACAGGATTGGCTCAACAGCATCATCAGAGACTGGTGGGCAGGATCCTAACACCTTGCCACAACTTCCAAGGTGGAGGGTTCACAAGACCTGGTGGCAGTGGCGGCAAAGGCAGCAGCAGGAACACCCATTTGAGGTACTGACATATGGGTGCAACACCTGGCATGAACCTCCTTGCTGTGTCTTGCATAATGAAATTCTAAGCAACCAACAAGTGAGTGAGTGAGTGAGTGAGTGAGTGAATGAATGGAGTCAGTGTAGAAATTCACTTTTAGATTAATCATTATGTCATATAAAATAAAGCACTCCTGCCCCTTAAACCCTCTTTGTCCTGGCCAACCCTGTTAGATTCAGACTCGGACTCACTGATGTGTTTTTCTCTGTTATTTTTAATGCGAAATTTAAGCTTTTAGAGTGTTTCACAGATCAGCTGACAGACTACACAAATCTCTGCGACTATACAAGACATGGCTAAGCAAAGCTACTCAAGCAAAGGCATTGTTTCAGCAACTCAAAATGCCCCCCAGAGACCACTTAAGTAGGCTCGGGGCAGGTTCTCTACTTGTGTGGGAACTGTTTTCCAGACTGGGACTGGTCAAGCAAACGGGCACTCCTTCTCAGAGGCTGAGAAGATGGTCCACTCTGTTCGTGCCTGCGCATCCACTGGCATGTCCTTGGCGACAGTGTGGTGACAGTTCAGGCAAGTTCTCTTGAGCCACCTCCTCTGGTTGCACCTCTGACTCCCTCCCTCTTGGGAGCTGTGATGGAGGTGGTTCGGGAGAGTGGTTGGGATCAGGAGATGTGGCAGGAGATGGCTCCTCAGTCAGTTCTATCTCTTCAGTGACACCAGGGGCCTCTGGGGTCGAGCTGTTGCTGCCAGACTACTGATGTCCTTCCTCGTCTCAGCCACCTCCCACTGCAAATCACTAGGTCCCTTCCCAGGATCCCTGTCTTCCTGCTCACTTTGCCATGAGTTCTCTGTGGGGCCCATGACACTCTTCCTATAGCATTCACCCATAGCATCATGGAAGTCATTCTCCATGATGAGATGCCAAATTGGATTTAGTACGGAAGTGAGGTACAGAAACATATGGACAAGGCCAATTTTGCAGTCTCCCTCACCCGAGTAGCCACACACACATAGTTCCAGAATTCAGGCACATAACACAGACAAGAGGGATTGAAACAGAGCTTGGAAAAGTTACTTTTTTGAACTATAGCTCCCATCAGCCCAATCCAGTAGGCATGCTGGCTGGGGCTGATGGGAGTTGTAGTTCAAAAAAGTAACTTTTCCAAGCTCTGGATTGAAACTATATGGGGAAGTGACTCCCACACCACTGTGGAAGGGGTGCCATTTGGGGAAAGCCATGCCATTCTATCTGTTTCAGGCCATAGGCCCACTGGTATCTCAGGTTACTACAACATATAAGTAACCATAATAAATGTTCATAAAATAGTTTTCTTTGCATGTATTCATATTTTGAAATACGGTATGAATTCTAACCACTGTGCTAATGTGTTTGCCTCCTCCTCCACAACTGAAATGGCTCCCCTTACACTCTGGGTACATGTGACAGGGGCCTTAGGCATGAGCTCTTATGAGTTTCTCCATCGTTTTTGTCTACTCTGAAAACAGGGAGAGCAAATCTTGCAAACAGGCAGACACATTAAACCTGGATGCACACCATTTAAGCCAGTCCCCCAACCCAAATAGAATTATTTTGTCTCAAACTGGGGAAAACTGTTGGGTTTGCAGAAGCAGTTTTGTTCAAACCAAAAGTAACTGCTTGCTTTGTAAAATGCCCTGCCTCACAGCAAGATATTCTCCTCTCTAATAACTGCCTGCCACTAGAGACATGCTTGTGGACCTGTCTGAAAGTAATCAGAAGATTCCAGACACCACCACCCTTTTTTTGGGGGGATCCATTATTGATCACAATTAAAGGTGTATTATGAAATGAAACCCGCCCTGGGACTTTTGGGTGAAGGGTAGGAAATAAATGATAATTTAATTTATTAAGTATTGAACTGACAATTACTATGTTGGCCAATGATTCAGTAATCTGTGTGGTTGGAGACTATATCTATTCACAGCAAGTGTATAATCTGCTTTCTTTCTTTTATTTGCTCAATTCTTGTCTAATGAATATTATTTTCTCCTAACGACAATATTCTTACTTTAATTCAAACAAATAAGCATGCCTACACCAAAAAGAAGTATTCATTAAGGGAACAAATAGAGCATTACAGCAGGGACGTTTCTGTACACAGCTAGAACAAATCACGGCTTGGTTTAACTTAGTATCCTTTCCTCAAAGCTTTTATCAGTTTGGGGATTAACGGTACAAAAACTAGAGCCTAAATTTGCTATGTTACATTTAGGTGCTGCATTAATACGCAAACATGGGAAAACATCAGGCAAACTTGGGAAAACATTAGTCATACCCACATTAAAATCAAGATTTAAGCCCATTAGTTTCAATGGGTCTTCTCTCAGTATAACTTAGCTGCATATTACCCAACAAGCAAAGACAACACAAAAGAACAATAAATCCCTGCCTTTGGTGGTGAACTCAATAACCCAAAGGGCCTGTACTGGTTATCGGTTAGTTGCCAGACTCCACTCAAATGTCAAGGGCTTAAAATGATCTGGCTCCAGGGTGTCTAAAGGAACACATCTGCCTGTAAGCTTTACTTCAAGATATTATTATTATTAGATTTATATCCCGCCCTTCCTCCCAGTAGGAGATCTGCTTTTGTTGAAGTTGCTGACTGAAATTCAGTAAAAGGCAAACCAGTCTAAGACCCTCTTGTGGGCCAGGCACAACACCTGGGGCATCATGGCAGCTCAGATTGGAACCTGAAGAAATGGAGGTTAAAACCCTAACATTTCAGTTCAAACCTTGAGATACATCAACTGTATCCTTTGTGCTAGTGCCCCCATTGTGGAACTCTTCCTAGAGGACATCCATTTAACCAATTCCTTTCTGCCCTTCAGAATACTTGTGAAGGCTCTGGTTGCTGATGCACAGGGGTTGGCTTCAATGCGTTCATGCCGATAATTAATCTTCTGGTTGAAGAGAGGTAGCTGATTCAAAGGAGGCAAGAGTTAAGTGGTAACTGATACAGAAAAGAAGCAGGCAATATCAACCCAATAATATGGGATCACAGGAGCCTGTCATTTTGTAAAATTTCTTTTAGGCTTTCCTGCACACAACAGTTCGCTCCTGGCACACTAACATGCCCTGGCACGCAGTCTGGGAATTGCCGCTCTAATTATTACTATTACAACCTATGCTCCCAGAATAAAATATTTTGCTTACACCACTAACACAACAGAATGATTTCTTACCATAACCAAGTGGAACAAACTGCCTGCTTGGCAAATGAGTGGCTTTCACTCCACCACAAATCGAGAATATGAGTTTATTCTTGCCAGATGGATGGGGATTTAAATAAAGAGTGTGAAGAAAGGGGGGAAATGTGAATAGCTGGCTTTTAAAACAGAAAGATAAAAAAATAAAAAGACAGGTAATTAAAGAATATTAAAGATGCTTCATTCTGTTGTACAACTTTCAAGCTGTGTGCTTATTTTTAGTTTTAATAGGATAGACCAAGTGCTGCCTGAATTAAAAGTTATCACTAAATCTCAGCTACAGCAAACTTTCAGGGGAATTCTGAAAAATCCTGCTAAGAAGAAATATTTTCCAGAAGTTTTAAAGGAAATCAAACCATTTTAAATTAGACTAGCATCATTCTTCGGGGGGAGGGGTCTTGCATATCTGTAGCCAGGATTAAGGTATCAGTTATGGCATCAGTTTAGATTAGGGGTGGGGAACCGAAGGTCTGGGGGCCAAATGTGGCCCGCCAGGCCTCTCTGTCTGGCTCTCAGAACTCTCTCTAGGCCACACCCTTGACTAGCCCTGCTTCACACTCCAGCTGTTTTTGCCTGGCTGGAATGTGTCCTGGACCTCTGATAATGCCTTCTGGTTGTCTGGATGGAGGCTATCAAGGAGCATGTATAGTGCATGTCGCAATTAGCCTACTGTACAAAGGTAAAATGTACATTTGTTGCTCTGCCCGCTTTTGCCTCTGGACCAGTCCATCACCAGGATGTGGCCCTTGGAAGATTGCTCAGAAAGGAATGTGGCCCAGGAGCTGATAAATAATCCCCACCCGTGGTTTAGACTTCTACCTGGTCCATCTTTTTCAATTGTTTTTGAAAAGCATAAATAGCCCCCTACTACCCTTCAGAGGTTAACACTACCAAGAAGCAAAATGCATCTTTGTATCCATATTTATAGAACAAACGGCCCCTCAAACCTAGTTAATTTCCGTTATAAATAGAACACTGCAGGAATCCAACATTTCATGACTATGTTTTTCTTCTTCATTCCTTAGGACACACTATCCGAGCTCCGGCTTTTCAAGCTATCAAGATATTTTTAGACATTTAGGGAGGTTTTCTTTTTACTATTTTTATTCAAATCCGAATACTTTTTACTCAGATTTGAAATCCCATTATCTAAGCAGAACATACGATGTCCTTTATCTGTGATTCAGATGATAGGGATTGCTCTCAAATCTGCCACCGCACCAACTTAAATTCCTCCGCTTTCAAAAATCCACCAACACTTACAGACAGCTGCTCTCCCTTCTATGGCACATTATGAAAGCAGCCCCCCTCCTGCCCAAATCTACTTTATTTATCTGATATCACTTATTAATTTCTCTCTCTCTTGTATCATAGGCTTAGAGGAAAGACACAGCAAATAACATCTTCATTTTAACTCAATGCCTAACAATCAATTGTCCAGGCACAGCCTTTCAAGCATGTGCTGTAGAGGTGGCATTTCACAATAGATAAATACAACTAAATTTATATTTGAGTTATAAGCATCCACAAGTATTCTGTTTCCAAATTTCAAGTCTTCTAAGCTTGGAGGCCTGAATTTCTCTTAGCACAGTAGAACTTGGTTCTGGTGATCTCCCTCAATCTTTCTCTCCCATTTCCCCACGTACAAACTGCTGGGCTCTTTACACCTGCACCCTATAGTCTGAATGTATGCATGTGAGAAACAGAACATAAGGTTGTGTCTAGTGCTGGGTCAGCAGGTTTCCACTGGTGCAAAGGGCCTTCCATTTCTTCCCCTCACCCCTTGTGCACCCAACATCAGCTTCAGAGGATCCCCAGCTGATGTATGCAAATAACCTGGCTCCGTAAACCTACTTAGAAAAAGTGTCATCTCTAGCAGGGGTCACAGGGATTTTCTCAGGAGTGTCAGGAAAAAATCCCCACCTTTCCCCTGGCCCTCCTTTTGGCTAATCCAATTAATGCAGAGTGTTACATGTAGAACATACCTTGCCCTACTTACATAAGCCACAGAGGCAGTCTGTGAACCCACCTGAGGAAAATATACTCCCACTAGATGCAGGGAAGAGATCAACCTCCTTTCCTAGAAGGTGACTGGGCAAACCTCTCCCTCAGCCCTCCTTTCTCTAAGCGGCAGAACTGAGACATCATTTCTGTCCCAGGAAAGGTGAGGAAGTTTCTGGTGAACTCCTCATGGAGTCAAGGAATGCACTGGGGAGGGCCATGGGGCTTCACAGCCTAGCCCCACCTGCCACCAATGCAACCATGCCACCCACAGTCTATGCACTTGGCCAGTGCATGAAGGAGCTCTAAACACGCGTATCAGAGCACACAAAGAGTTTCTCCATATAAGTGGGGGGCCTGATCCAGCCAGAGTCCATTCTCACATGCAGGAGCTTTACACATGCGCTGATAACTATGCATAGTTGGCCAAGACTGGCCAACACCTGGATAGTGGGGGTGTGGCAGCAGCATACTTCAGCAACATGGTGTGCACATCCATTCAGTTTAGTACCTGCCTAGATTTTCCAAATGTATTCGGTGAGATAACAAACTTTTTTTATTTAATTCTTTTAACTATCTGTCCTGATCGCTTTCTTTCACTTTCAAAGTATCCTGATCCTAAATAAAGTTATTAAGTTTGGAGATCTGTTTGGAGGGTGGGGAACTTATGACCTTGCAACTCAGTTTCCCCACAAGCCTGCCTACTTTGCCGATACCACAAGGTCATGATGCAAGAGAGACAGAGGAGACTGAAAAAGCCTTTGATAAGCAGTGACCGGATGGGGGCACATCCAACAATTCTATTGCTCTTTACCACGTTTACCAGAAAGTGATGCTAGTTATAGAGAAAGAGAGAATAAACCAGAACTTAGGTCAAAGGGTGCTTCCAGATGTGGAACCCAATTATTATTGTTCTGCTTTATAGTAATTCTGCTTCAAGACTTCTGGAATCAAAACAACACTGTGTAGCCAAGTGGCCAGTCCCTTTTTTTCCTAACCCCCAAAGTTAGAGGGGATAATTTTCAATGGAAATAAGCTGTAGGAGAAAAGGTTAAATACTCCCTCCCCCTGGCTACATTTCCAGTAATGATTCTCCCCCCGCCCCGCAGCAACTGGGAGGGGGAAGAGAGAAAAGAAACTGGTAAAAAGGAAAAGAAAGGGTTAAAGTGATAGAATTGTTTCTTAGAGAGGAGAAATGAACCATAAAGAAGGAAATGGTCACAGCAATCTGTATATAGACCATAACCACCCAATAAAACACAAACAGCTGTGTGATGGGTTATCTACAACTAGGGATATTGCGTAACTGAAAGTTGGATTTTCTGTGCTCTGTACAAAACAATTGAAGACTGAAAACATGGAAACAGGATGTTGTGATCATGACATTACACAGATGCCCTGTAAAGAGAGTGAACAAAATGTGACTATTCCACAGTAAATGTCCAGTGTGGAAGCAGCCAAAATTCTTCATTTAGCCCTATTGCCTCTATTCTTCCACTCTGCTGACACAGCATGGCTTGAGCTCACAGTAGCTGCAGGCAGGTTTCTAAACAGAGCAGTTGACAGAAAATGTTTGGGAACGCTTCTAATGGCAAATAAGCAATAGCTCTTTCAGTATTTTAAAATGTCTGCAGTTCTAAGGATAAATAATGCACTGGGAAGTAAATCTTGAGCCAAAAACTCACCCAACCCATCCTGGTAGTGTAGTAGACCTAGACACAATTATTTTATTTATTCATTTTGCAATTCTATATGCTTCTTGATCATTAAAAAAATCCAAGCAGTGTACGTAAAACTACCATATAAAAACATAAAAATCTGATAAACAATAAATCTGCTTGTAATGCACAAATCACATATGGTTGAATCACACATCAGGAGAAGCCTGAGTAAATACATATGTTTTTTAGCAGGGATCTAAAAATTAATACTAATGGTGCCTGCTTAATGACAGTTGGAAGAGAATTCCATAGTGTCAGCGCTGCCACACTAAATACCATATTCCCAGTTGTAACATAGCAGGCATCGTGCGGCACTTCTAGAAGTGCCTTTCCTAATTACCTTAGAGGTCAGACAGGTATTTATTGGAAATTGTAGCTCTGTGAGGGGAATAGGAGTCTCCTAACAACTCTTAGCACCCTTCATAAATGACACTTCACAGGATTCTTTGGGAGAAGCCATGACAGTTTGAAGTGGAATAATTGTGAAATAAATTTTGTGAAGGTGGCTTCAGGCAAACAGCTGAGCTGCTGCATTCTGCACTATGCAAACGTGCAACACTGCTATACCTAACTGAGTCATAGCCATTTGAATTCACTTATTTACTAAGCTAGTTTTGAATTCAGCATAATTCAGATAGGTGTAGATAGTTCAATCAAGAGTAGGGAGGTCCTTTGTTATGCCCCTTCTTCCCATGGACATTAGTTAAGGAACATACTAGTTAGCCACCTGAGAATCCAAATGTTCATTTTTTAAAAAAAATCCCACATGTTTATAACAAACAGAGAAACAAGGTTATCAGTTAAATTATCTGTGATTATTATAGCAGTGAGGCAATATCTGAGGCGGAAACAGATAATTCTTACAAGGGACACGCATTGGTCCAGTTTGATCTCTCGTTCAAGTGTTTGATCACAAGAGGAACAAAGTAAGTCAAGATAGCTTGTTTTCCTGGTTTGTTAACCAACTTTGACCAATACCTCTAGTTAGTCAGTACCTTTGCATCAGAGTCAGCATGTGAACGGGCAAGAGGAGGAGCGATGAAACTCATGCATGGCCTTGAATGATCATTTAAAGTGGACTAATGGTACTTAGAAGACAATATTTTACTTTATTCCACACCAGCTTCAGTTCCTCATGTTTTCAAGCACCATCAATTTCCAACATCTGCTTAAGTGTTGTGGCACCTACCCTCTGCAATTTCCTCCCTTTAATTATTAGACAGGCGCCATCTCTGTTATCTTTTTGGCACCTACTGAAGATCTTCCTCTTTCAACAAGCCTTTTTAAGTAGACACCTTATCCCAGTCTGCATCTGTGCTGGAATTGCTTTTTAAGTTGTTTTTAAAAAAATTTTTAAAAATATGTCTTTAGCGTTTTGTCCCTTGTTTGCTGCCCTGGGCTCTTTCTGTGAGAAAGAGCAGGATAGAATTATTATTATTATTATTATTTCTATTATTATTACTACTACTACTACTACCACTACTACAAATTGAACAAGATGGAAAGGGAAAGCTGTAGGAAGCTAATTACCTGGATCTTTTAAAATAGCAAGCAACTGGTTTTCACACTTTCTGCTTACAGAAAATCTCTTCCACGTAGACACCTGCTTAGGGACCTCTACATGACTACCATGAAATACTGCTGGATTGCTTTGGAAAGGAAGCGAAACCTCTGAGGACATGAGGATCGTGCCATGTGTATCCACTTTAGTTTTTCAAAAAAGAAATATGAGCATATCAAAGTCTACTCTTGCAGGTTGATGAAGGTTAAAAACGTATTTCAGATCTTTTGGAAACTCAAAGTCTTCACAATTATTATACAGAATACACACAGAAATGGCAAAACTCCTGAAATTGTTGTTTAGATTACACAACATCATGTCAGGCATGCAATTTATTTGTTGTCATTAATTTGCTTCCCCTTTTGCATTTAAACCCATGATATCTACTGTTTATGCTACAACTCCTGTAGCCAGTTAGCCGCCCCACATGATGCATCTATTGCTAGACTGTACACCACAGGGCACTACCACTTCCACCCTCCCTTTTTTTAAAAAAATCCCTACACATATAAACACTAGCATATCCAGGAAAAGATTCTAGTCTAATCTTTGCTCTGCCTAAGAAGCATTACCAGTTTGAAGTGGTACAGCCCAGCTACAGATTTATCAGGAAGGTTGCTGCTGTGTATTGAGTCTAAGGTTAACACACACACACAAAGACCCACATATGCCTACAACAAACCTTTCACGATGAAAATGCCACATGACAAAGGAAATCCATTCTAATGCATAAAAGGAATCTTTTTTTACTCAATGACACATGGGCTTACTCCATGCTGCAAGGGCTATTCCTCAGTGGCTGTGGCAGCCAACCATCAATGCAAAGCATTCCAATGTAAGAAACAGCAAACTACAGAGAAACCAGATTTTCATAAAAGTGTAAGAAAACAATAATATAAGCATGCAGGCAATTTTCTTGCAGACCTTAACAAAAAGGAAGGCTTTAGTATCGCTGCAACCAACACCCTTTCCAGATAATCAATTTACAGCGCTCAGGAGCAAGCTAAGGCAGAGGTAGCCCCCCAAAATAGTTTCCATTATAGGAATATCACATTTACCCATCATTCAGTCAAAACACAAGTTGTGGGGCATTAGGTGCAACCTGAAATCTGTACAGCACCTAGTAGAGCCTCATCTAAATTGTCTGCTACCTCCTCCCACATTTCATTTTAGGACTGTGACTACATGCAGACTCCATAGCTTCAACATCAGCCAGGATTTTTCCTCCCCTACCCTCATGTTTTGTTCAGCATCCAGCCTGATGAAGAGTTCTGGAAAACTCAAAAGCTTGCTCACTATTTTGTGACATTATAGTTGTCTTAATAAAAGAATATGCCATACTATGGATGCCGGGAAATATCATTTTTTTGCCAAGCAAAAGGAGCCTTTGTGCTTTGAGTGTGTTGCAGAACATGGCTCAGCAACTATCTTAGCTCCCATCACTGAACACAAGTGACAGAACTCCCCACTGCCAGGCCAGTCCCATGTTTTCATCCTAAACACAGTACTCAGTCTTCAAAAAAGTAGAATCCCAGAGGAGGTGAAATTTACTTGTTTTCAAAGCAAAGCATAAAGAAGTCACTTCTCAGTTTCATCTCAGAACCCAGTTTTTGCAATTTTCCTTGGGACTTTAGCTAGACTTCTGATGAGGAGTGAAACCAACAAAAGAGTTCTACATACTTTGTGTGTGGATTCATCTCTTTCTAGGCTGAGTGTTCTCTTAAATGGGAGCAAATATCCAGCTTCTTACTCCAGAAATTGTGGCAGAAGAAAGCTGCATAAATGTCACCTATCAACAACCCTGCAAGTAAGTCTATTCCTCCTACACACATTCCCTGTCCATTCTGGAGGGACTTAACATTGCACCATGGTCTTCAAACCCAGACTATCCCAAAACTGCTTCATAAACCCCAAATGTATCATGGTGAATGCAACAAAACTAAAACTAAACTATGATAGGCTAAGGGCCAAACTGCAGATTAGACTACAGCCACTTGTAACAAAGCCCAGGAGGGCCAGCTTTGCAGCAAAGAAATGGGAGAAGTGCCTGGTTACTTAACTCTTGCTCTTTCAGCACCCCACCTCACTCCCCAACTGCTTTTACCTCTGCAGGATTCCAGACTATATCTGTGAAGTAAACATCGTGTCCGAGTATGGTGGGGAGGGACCATCTTCATGCGAACAACGTTAACATTATTTCAAAAAACAATGAATTTCCATTGTGTTTTAATATACTGAACAGAAGCAAAAGGTATCAGCTCAGACAACTTAATGCTTATTTAGCATTTAAAAGCACACTTCAAGCATTCCAAAGTGCTACACGGATTACTTCAGCGTGATAGCCCTCTCAAAAATTAGGACAGCTTTATTATCCCTATATTGGCAGAAAGGAGGTGGCTTTGTTTGCAATATTCTCTCATAGAGTACCATTCCTTGGCTTTTTGCAAGATCTCTTTAAACAAAGGTTTTTATGTCTATCCTTCCAATGGCTTAAAATCATCTCCAACTCTCCCAAGATAAGTTACTAAATGCCAAAATACACTTTGTAAAATGTGAATGCCCTGATCAATAAATTAAATGCACATGCCAGTGCCTTCATCCTGCCAAACACAAGCTTCAAATATATCTGCAATGCTGCACTGCAGATTCCCTTAAAATAAATACTATTGTTATTTACAATAACATATGTAATATATGTTATAAATATGGCACCTTGTTTAAAGTGGAGAAAAATAATCTAACTCTGAGATAAGGTGTTCACCCTAGTTTTACTCATTTGAGGAAAGTTCTGTGAATTTTTTGTTTTTAAAATGTATATCCTCTTTTGGCCAGGAACGTGGGCATTTCCACATACACACACACCATACACTTTGCTAATATTCTATTCCCATGTAATGCTTGTCATATATCACTAGTTGTCACTACAATATCCAATGATAACAGCCTTCAAATAAAAGAGATATTTACCTCCAAAACAGCTGCCCATTGTATTATTAATGATGTAACAGGCCAAAATATTTCAGTTCTGTGGGAGGAGAATGAATACATATGCATAAAAAAGCCATCATGTGAAAGGAGCCAGAAAGAGCCAACAACATTAGAAGATGATATTTACAGCAAAAAGACTACTCTGAAATATAGATTTAAAAAACTCACATCGATGAAGCTTGCATTGTGGACAATAGTGACCCTTATGAGTTATACAGATATTCACTAATAGGCAAAAAAACCCTTGCGGTTTAAGAATGTACCTATAGGCAACAGATATTTCTATCAAACTTTAAAAAGCAGGGAAATTGGGCAGCTATAGTGAATGCACCAGGGAGCAGGAGACCTGACCTCCTCTCTAAGATATTGTACTGTCCTACAAATTTATAAAAATGCAAATACAATTTGGGCTGGTCGTTCACAGTCTAATCAGCTTCCTGTGTAGCTTTGAAGAATTTGGTAACATGTGCCTCTGAGCATATGGTGAGCGGTGGCAACACCTGCAGTCTCCAAAGATAGAGAATTACATGTTTGTATATTTGTTGTTTACCTGTGTTGCTACTGTTTTTACAGAGAATATAACCTAGAAAATTATATTTGGTTCCATTGTCGTATGGCTCTAACAGTTAGGATGTTTTTCCTAATGTTCAGTCGAAATCTGGCTCCCTGCAACTTGAGCCCATTATTCCGTGTCCTGCACTCTGGGATGACTGAGAAAAGATTCCAGTCCTCCTCTGTGTGGCAACCTTTCATGTACTTGAAGAGTGCTATCATATCTCCCCTCAGTCTCCTCACAGAGTTTTGTTTCCAGTCCCCTGATCATCCTTGTTGTGCTCCTCTGAACCTGTTCCAGTTTGTCTGCATCCTTTTGAAGTGCAGAGACCAGAAATTTGTGTCAAATTTATTTTTATTAATTTCAAAGCCCTTTTATGGGTTAATGTCATATGATGGTGAAGACAGCTTTTTGTGTTTCAAACTGGAAGTTATGTTCTATTTCTATTTTGGGTGCATTAACAGTTGAATCTGAAACTGCAGTTTGATACAAAATCAGTCTGAATCTAGCTGTCCTGTTTCTGTTATTTGGGCTGACTGCAGGTGTTGCCACCACTCACCATATGCTCAGAGGTACATGTTACCAAATTCTTCAAAGCTACACAGGAAGTTGATTGGACTGTGAAAGACTAACCCAAACTGTGTTTGCATTTTTACAAATTTGTAAGGCAGTCCAATATCTCAGAGAGGAGGTCAGTCTCCTACTCCCCTGGTGCATTCACTATAGCTGCCCAATGTCCCTGCTTTTTAAAGTTTGATAGAAATATCTGTGGGCTATAGGTACGTTCTTAAACTGCAGGGGTTTTTTGCCTATTAGTGAATTTCTCTGCTTTTTAATCTGGGAGGTAGGAAATGGGATCCTGTGCAAGCTTGCTGAGAATGGATTGATCATTTGCATGCTTATTGAGTTCAATGGGATTTACTCCCCTGCAATCATGCTTAGGATAGATTAAACTGACCATGGGGGGATGGGGAGGGTAGGAGGAGGGTAGGTTTGATCATTTGCATGCTTATTGAATTCAGTGGGATTTACTCCCATACAGTCATGCTTAGGATAGGTGAAACTGACCATGGGGGAGGGGGAGGAGGAGGGAGGGAGGGCTGAAGTGGTTAAGGGAGGAGGAAGAAGGGAGGAGGAAGAAGGGAGGAGGAAGAGAAAGGAGAGGGGAAGGAGGGGAGGGGAA